>NC_060274.1:30722281-31067331 GCF_021613505.1 Equus quagga
TGTTTTTTTTTTGGAGGAAGATTAGCCCTCAGCTAACTACTGCCAGTCCTCCTCTTTTTGCTGAGGAAGCCTGGCTCTGAGCTAACATCCGTGCCCATCTTCCTCTTGTTTATACGTGGGACGCCTACCACAGCATGGCTGCCAAGCAGTGCCATGTCTGCACCCGGGATCCGAACCAGCGAACCCCGGGCCACCGAGAAGCGGAACGTGCGAACTTAACCGCTGCGCTACCGGGCCGGCCCCTAGCAAGGGTTAATTTTTGAGCTACCTGGTTCTTGTGGGAACAGTTTTGTTCTTGTGGGATTTAACTTTCACACGTGAATTTGTAGTGTTTATATATACCTGCTCACCAGATCTTCAGATATCTAGAATAAATTTGATAGTCTTCTGCATCCCCCAAATATTGATCAGTATTGGACAATATGATACCAGTCTGCTGTTCTGTCATGGTGTCATATAAATTGAGCAGACTGTCTCTATGGGTCCCATCTTTGGAGATAAGCCCTTGAGCCAAACAGGTAGCTATCTGGCCAAATTAATTTCATCACCGCAACTTAATAATGTTGATCAATAGAGTCTATCTCAGAAATAGCAAATAGATTACGTTCCACATGCCAGTTATGAGCAACTGGGTAGGGGCCGTCCAGATACTCGAGGCAGAAGTCTGAGACGTGTTGCATTCATTGGAGTGAGTGCTGTGATAGACTAGCTGTGTCTGCCTTTTGTGCTGGGGGCCGGGGAGGGACAGAGGAGTAGCAGACTAGTGGAGTAATTGTCTAACCCTCTGGAGAGGGAGGAAAATGGCTCT
The DNA here is from genome assembly GCF_021613505.1 of Equus quagga. Lineage (NCBI taxonomy): Eukaryota > Metazoa > Chordata > Mammalia > Perissodactyla > Equidae > Equus > Equus quagga. The sequence continues at coordinate 30,723,090 of NC_060274.1, forward strand.
CAATCCCTGCTCCTTGTCTGAAAATCAGGACCGTGACCTTGCTATGTCTTGATTTGATAAAATCTATCGTAAAGTTTAAAATTTATGTGTGTGTGTGTGTGTGTCTGAAAGTTATCAAGTCTTATAAATATGAAAGAATCTTGGGTGAACCTTTGGTGTTACTCTGATTCTTAGAAAACTCATTTCTGTTGAAGAATAGACTTTTTAAAAAGTGGAAAATGCTGAAAAACTAAAAATATCCCATAATCTCACTACCCCGGGATAAGCACTGTTAGCAGATGTTACCTGTGAGCAAATCATAAACATTTCCCTTTGTTCAATAGTTTTGAAAATAAAATGAGTATGTACCATTTCATTGCATTTAAATGATTGACATTTGACTATTCTCCTCTTTTTGGATATCTATGTTATTTTCAATTATTTACTATTACAAATAATGTGACAAATGTCTTTGAACATACATCTTTGCTTGTATGTCTGATGATTTCTCTTGACTCTTGGAAATGGAATTAGTGGGATATTATAAATGAGCAGGCTCTTGTTATAGATCAACAGATTTCTTGTAAGAGAGGTTGTATCAATTTACTCTCCTGCCAGCTTCATTAGGACTTACACCTCTCAGAAAGCAACGCACTGCTATTATACTTCCTTTTCTTATGCCCATCCTCCCAGTGTTTCCTGGTTCTTGTAGTTTTCTGGGTGTAAGAATTTCGGAATGAATATAGAGGAGGTACCTAAGAGAGAGGGTAGAACCAACACTTAGTGACCATAGACAGCAAATACATGGCAGAGAGCTGGTGCAGAGGTTTTAGATTGGTTCAGGTGCTGAATTATTGAGGCCCGAAACCAGGGATAGTGGGGCAGGAGGTCTGTGGGTAGAGAGAACATCTCTCTGTCTTCTCAGATTTGTAGGTGTTGCTTCAATGGGAAGTGTATGGCAGGCTCCAGTTCAGATTCTCACTTCAGTTCCACTGGCCCTGTAGTTTCATCCAAATTCCATGGTAGTTCCCCAAGTATTTTTTTGTCCTGTATTTCAAAGATTTAGCCATTTGTGTGTGTGTGTGTGTGTCTACGTGTGTGTAGGTGTCTTAGAGAAACACCTGAAAGAGGCTCAGTTAGGGATTAATAACCAGACGCTATTTCAAACAAAATTTTGGTATATGTCTCCCTCCTTCTCTCCCGCTCTTCCTTCCCTTTTTATGGTGTTGAGGGGAACACTTATTCCCTACCACAAGTTTTCCCATGTGGAGGGACCTCTTTTTTTTTTTCCAGTATCCTTTTCTTTAGTGAGTATTCGTTAAGTTTGATCTCACCTCTTAGCTTTATTGAGATATAATTGACAAATAACATTGTGTAAGTTTAAGATGTACACCATGATAATTTGATACATGTATATTTATGGTGAACTGATTACCACAATATGGTTAGTTAACACTTCCATCACCTTGCAAAATTACCTTTTTTGTGTGTGTGGTAAGAACATTTAAGATCTACTGTCTTAGCAAATTCCAAGAATGTAATATGTTAACCATCGTCACCATGCTGTATAATAGATCCCCAGAACTTGTTCATTTTATAACTGGAAGTTCGTACCCTTTGGCCAGTCCCTTTCTCTTTCCCCAACACCCCAGCCCCTGGCAATCATCATTCTACTCTCTGTTTCCATGAGTTCTGCTTTTTTAGATTTCACATATAAGTGAGATCATGCTGTATTTGTCTTTCTCTCTCTGATTTATTTCACATAGCATAATGCCCTCAGATTTCATCCATGTTATCATAAAAGGCAAGATTTCCTTCTTTTTTCTGACTGAATAATATTCCATTGTGTATACATATATATGTATATGTATACACACATATCACAACTTCTTTACCCACTCCTCCATCAATGGACCCTTAGGTTGTTTCCATGTCTTGGCTATTGCAGATAATGTGATGAGTGTGAAGGTGCAGATATCTTTTTGAGATACCCAGAAGTGGAATGGCTGGATCATATGGTAGTTCCGCTTTTAATTTTTGGGGGAACCTCCATACTGTTTTCCATAGTGGTTGTACCAATTTACATTTCAACCAACAGTGTTCCTTTTTCTCAACTTCCTTGCCAGCACTTATTCTCTCTTGTCTTTTTGATAATAGCCATTCTAATGTGTGTGAGGTGAGATCTCTTGATTTTGGGAAGAGCACTTGAACCAAAGCCAGGAGACCTGGTCCAGGATCCTTCAGTAACCGGCTGCATGACTTAAACAAGTTATTTAACTTCTCTGTGTGTCTGTTTTGTACATTAAAGAACCTATCTTACCTGTCCACAGGGTTACTATGAGAATCACTGTATAACAAAATAACGAATGTGAAAACAAGTTGAAAGTGAACATTAATATAGGTCTGTTAGTGACTAAAAGGAGTAATAACCCACAAATAGAAATATTTACCATTAGACTGACCCACTAAGTCATTCGTGAGTTACAACACATCTTATTAAAGATTCAAATAAGGCCATGCAAAGGACATAAACAGTGCATTATTTTTCAGCAGTGAGGAAAATATGTGTACTAATGTACTTAACATGGTGTTGATTAATATGGATCATATAAAGTTAATTACCAAATGATCTTAATAGCTCAGCAAGGAAGCAGCTAAGAAGGATATTAGTAAACATGTAAATTGAAACATTTGAAAGATGCATTGGCAAAGAAAAATGTCTAATGCTGATGTGTCTTGAGTGTCTCAATATGATTCTGAGTGATTTTCAGAAATGTGATTTATTTCCTCAATCATGCAGGAAGAATAGGACCTGATTACTATTATTTTAATGGAAAACACCTCTGCCTGTAATTTAAACACTGCAGAATAGAGAAGGATATTGACTCATAAAGGTAGATTCTTTCTAACTGGATTAATTTCAGTGAGGATATTTTAATTAAAAGGTAATATCGGCTTAGTTGTGTGGAACATGTTATAACTCTGTTCTCATGCTTGTGGGCCATCAGTTGGTTTTGAATGTGTTAACCTCTTGATTTATGGCTTACAAGTTCAGTTCTATGTTCCAGTAGGTTTTTGTTATTGACAATAATGTTGATTACTTATCTTTATATGTGAAAGGATTATCAAGATGATAGATAGCTCCGTGCCATTGACTGTATTATGAATATTGAAGTCATTCCTCAGAAATGGCAGGTTAATTTGGCTAGATGTGTTTTTCGCAGTAGAACAACCAGAAAGGCTTATTGGTATAACTTTTGACTAAAGATGGTAGGAGAGGAAAGATAATTTATACCGTTTTTTTATATTTTTGGAAGTCGATTGTCTTAATTCTTTGAAAAATACAGGTAAAATGTATGTACTTCACAGATCCTGCCCGCTTTCCTGCTGAAATCACCCATCGTAGATCTAATTGAGGCTTAGAATAACAGTTTCGGAACAGTGGAAATAGGCTATCTAGGAGAAATCCTCAGAAAACAAAATTTGCTCTTTCCAACTCCTTTAAAGCTTGTAAGTGTGTTCTAATTTCATTTGAGGCTATCACAATATCAGCACGACGTCTAGCACACACATGAAAAGAAGTTTGACAAGGGCGGTATTGAAAATAAACCAAAGAAGTATTTTTCCTTTTAGCAGTCATATTGCAATACTGCAATTCAGCTGTTAAAAAGTAAGTAAAAAACCCATTTATTTGAATGGGTGGCAGTCTGTAAGGCCTGGATTTGCTAAGTCTAGAAAACACAGACAAAGCAAGAAGCATTATTTTCAATTGTTTTTAAAAAATTGATTGCGGAAGATGTGGCTGAAGTTCTATGTGCAAATCTCCTTCTGATTGTTCAGACCAGAATAAAGAGAACATTGGCATAAAATTAAGGTGAAAGGAACAAGATCTTTTTCATTTTACTATCTCTCTTCTCTCTTTTAACTTCAGCAAAAGACACTGATCTAACGTTCAGTAACATCTCCTCTTAATTTCAATAAGAGCTATGATTTAGTGAGTGTTTACTGTGGTTGTAAGCACTGTGTTTAGCCCCTTACATCTACTATCTAGTTCATTTAATCTTCAGAGAAATCCCTGAGGCAGCCAGGCTCTCTCCATTTGACCAATGAGGAGGTGGAAGTGAAGACAGATTAAGTAACTTGCCCACAGGATTGCAAACAGTGAGTGTGGAGTCGCTCCCAGAGCCCCCGTCCTTTCCCAATCCACTCCACTCCGCTGCCTCCCTGTGTGGGGCCGCTGTGTGAAGACTGTCACAGAGAGGCAGCAAATGAAACTAGCATTGTTCATCAGTTATTCAGAATAAGCCTAGATAACACAAAGTACCAGATAATGAACTCCTGCTCACACATTATAAGGATCTTATCCAGTATCAAGCTTCACTAATAATTTCAAGGGTGCAGATAATTGCAGGTCACCAGCAAAGCAGGGAGTGGTCTAGGACCTCCAGGGCAGCACCCCGGGTCCTTTATTGCTGTGCCAGGATGTACTCTGGGCCAAGATTAACACAGGAGGTGTGTAAGTGGTGTGTGCAGTTCGTATCACTGGCACAGTAGGACAATCTCTCTTTCGTACTAAGAGTTCCATAGCTTATGTGACATTTTCTATTTTATGTCCCATAAATCTCTAGAATGCAGGTATGTTTATCGTAAGCAGTTCTGGATAGACCAGATACTTCCTACTGAAAGCGTTCCAGAGATAAGGACTCTTCTGCTAGTAAGTACTGTGAGTTTGTTTGCCGGAAGTCTGTCATTAGCATTTTTACAAGGCGATTTGAACCTATCACTTGCCTTCTCTCTTTCCCGGAGTTCTTCATCCCCTCCCAGGCCACCCAACTCCTCATATTCAACAAAGGGAGAGAATGGATTGCAAACCTGCTCTTGACCAATTTACTTCCTGCAAACTTAGAAATGGTAGCTGCTGGTCTCTTTTCAAATCAGCTACTGGCTTAGAGCTATGTCAGGCAAAGGGAAGGAAAGAAATAGGCTCTGGCTTATGGTCACCTGCAGATTCCTTCCCCATCAGACCAGTCATGTTGGTGGCCAGCATCAGCCAGCAGAGTGAGACCCCAGGTGGTGCTGACCTGCTTTTTCCCTCAAATGCATTTGATGTTAGACCAATATTGACATAAACGTCCTGATGCAGGGCCCTCTTCCCCACCTGGTTGGTCTGCCCAGGATGTGCCTGTCCCCACAGTGGGCCCTCATTCTTTGGCCCTGCTTCTCCAAACCCTCACCACCCATGAACAATTATACTGGCTAAGACTTGGAAAGCACTTATTGGTCGGGTACTCTTCCAAAGTCATTTTGTACGAGCTCGTTTAATCCTCAGAAGAATCCTGTTATACTTATTTTGTAGGTGAGGGAAACTGAGGCACAGAGCAGTAAGATAACTCTCTTAAGGTCACGTAGTTTGTCAGAAGTTGAGTGGGAATTGGAAACTGGTGATTTGGCTCCAGAGTGCACACTCTTGAGCACTATGCTCCTCCCTTCTCTAAGAGAACTCAGCTCTGTGCCCCTCACCCACCATAGTCAGACACCAGGCCAAGCTTCTGATATAGGCGATCACTTGGTTTTTTTTGGAGGAACCTTGTTATTACTCTCCATTTGACCCATTGGCCAGATTAATTCCTTTTGTGCAGAAAAAGTGATTTAACATATAATGATCTCCCATTCATTACAAAAGACAGACTTTTAAAAAGTATAATATTACCATAGAGATGGAATATTTAAATGAACCCCTTCATTTCTTCAAAATCTGGCACTATATTTCTCCATTATTTCAGTGAAAGAAGTGTGTCACACAAAAGTTTATTTTTTCTTTGAAACCTGTTTGTTGGCATTTAGTATGAATAGCAGATGGAGAATGAAAGTTATACTGAAAATCGTTAACCGTCCGTCACAGCAGCTTTCATACTTTATCCATGTAAAACATATGCTCTTAATTAGAATTCCCCTTTTGCTTTTTAAGAAATGTACAGAGCTTCAGGAATAAGAAGAGGAAATTGCAACTGATGAGTTTTTCAGGATCCCTAGCAGAGGAATTTCTGTGTGGATTTTTTAAAGCATCTTGCAGAAGGAGCACATTGTTAGGCATTTCATAGAATTTCTTAGGAGCCTGTATATTCTGAGCAACACGTGACTGTGCCCAGATCTGAGGACAGGGAGCTCTGAGATGAGGCACAGCTGTCCTGATATTTTTAAGAAAATTGTAAGGGAGACACTGTGCAATCAATTAAATTGTTCCTTTTCCTCCTTTCAGAAGACAGAAACAATTTGTAAAGGCAGAGTTGCTGTTGAGAATGTAAATTAGCTAGAGTGTCTGTTTACGCTGTTAGATTGATGCATAAACTGTAGATGGCACAAACAAGGTCTTATTGACCTTAGCAGCTCAGGAGTGATCCCAAACAGGCTCATTGCATTCAATTTCATGCTGCCAGCCAGCAGTCTTAACATTTCAGTTTTGAGGGTTGACTTCTCTTGCTGATTTAAAAAGAACTTTGACAAATTCAGATAATGTTGGCATCTGAAAACTTTACCCATCATTCCAGATGAATGTATTTCCAATGTGTAATCATGGCATTGCTTAGGTTGTGTTTGAATTTAATGATAGTTAGCATTTATTCACAGGTCAGCCTGAGAAGAAAACAAATTGCCCTATATAGTTATACTACCAGCAAATGTTGACTCCGATTAGCATATAATTGAGATCATGCTGAAAAGCAGTGAGTACAGAAATTGATTTAAGAGCATAACTATTTTTTTATCATCAGCTGGTGTTGGTTTGATCAGAGGCAAGAAATTGGAAACAGAAACAGAATAATGGGAGAATAAATGATTAATTCTACAACAAGGACACTTGCATACTCATGCAATTATTAATAGTTTAACCGTTCAACAACAAATATTTATTGAGTATGTTCTGTTTGGGATGCCTGTGCTAGGTGCTAACAACAAAATAGTTAAGATACAGTTTCTGATTGAGAGCTTGGTTGAATGGCTGTCACTCAACTATTCTATGAATGATGCTTGATATTTTTTTCTTAATACCAAAGTGTTAGATGGATTCCCTACCCCCAAACACTATTTGGAAATTCCTACTAAGAAAATAGTAAGTTATAGTATCAGATTCGAGGCAGACTTTGGGTTATTGTTTTTTTCCTTCCTACCTCTTTCAGAATTTTTGAAAATTAAGAAAATTATATAACAATATTAAAGGCAATTGTGAAAAGTTAATAAACCACAGCTGTCCCTTCACCTCAACTCCAATACAGTATTTTCCTAATGTTAGTTTTCAGTTCTTGGCTACCTAAGTACATATTTGCACATGCCTACAATCATAAAACACATTCCATTTTCTAGTCTGCTCTTTTCATTTAATGTGATACATAAATATATTTTTTAATAAATAGGTTTTTAAAAACAGTTCTGAAAAAGCTACATACTGTATGAATCCACCTATATGACATTCTGGAAAAGGCAAAACTGTGGAGACAGTAAAAAAAATCAGTGGTTGCCAGGGGTTAGGGAGGAGGTAGAGATGACTAGGTGGAGCATAGGGATTTTTAAGGCAGTGAAACTATTCTGTGTGATATGGTAAGTGTGGATACTTGTCATTATAGATTTGTCAAAACCCATAGATATGTAAAATTTTTTTTTTTTATGATGAGGAACATAGGCCCTGAGCTAACATCTGTTGCCAATCTTCCTCTTTTTGCTTGAGGAAGATTGTTACTGAGCTAATGTCTGTGTCAGTCTTCCTCTACTCTTTGTATGTGGGATGCCACCACAGCATGACTTGATGAGCAGTGTGTAGGTCTGTGCCTGGGATCCAAACTGACAAACCCATGGCCACTGAAGTGGAGTGTGCAAACTTAACCACTACACCACCAGGCCAGCCCCCATAAATGTTTTTATACTTCTAAATAGTTGTATAGAATTCTTGGTTGAAAGCAACAGGAATATAGCCAATTTAAGTAGAAAACGAATTATTAAAGGACACTAGATAGCTTCTACTATTTCCAAGGGGGCTATAGTTGACTAGAGACCCCCAAACAAGGTCCCAGTCAGGTCATGAGCATGAGAAGTAAGGACGCCCTATGACTGCCACCAAACACTAGACATTGCAGCTTGGACTGGAGACACACTGGTCCAGATCAGTAGATATCACCTGTTGTGGGTTGCATTGTGTCCCCACAAAAAGATACATTGAAGTCCTAACCCCCAGTACACAGAATATGACCTCATTTGGAAATAATTGCAGATGTCATTAGTTGAGATGAGGTCATACTGGAGTTGGGGGGTGCATAATCCAATGTGATTGGTATCCTTATAAGAAGAGAGAGCCACACAGAGGAGAATGCCATGTGATGACAAAGGCAGAGAGTGGAGTGAGGCAGCTACAAGCTAAGGAGTGCCAAGGATTGCCAGCGAACATGAGAAGCTAGGAGAGGCAAGGCGTGAATGTCCTCCACAGGTGTCAGAGGGAGCATGGCCCTGCCAACACTTTGGTTTTGGACTTCTAGCTTCCAGAACCATGAGACTATGGATTTCTGTTGTTTTAAGCCACTGGTTTGTGGTACTTTGTTACAGCAACCCTGGGAAACGAATACACCACTCACCACCACATCACCTACTCACCGTCTCCTCCTCGCTGTCTCCAGAGAGAAGCCTTCCCTGGCTCCTCTTTGTGGACCACCAGCTCCCCCTGAAAGCCTGGCAGGAGCATCTGAGCGGTGACTCCTAGGGCACACGCCCATGCCCTCGCCACGGGGAGGGCTGGGAAAATGAGGAGCTGGCATTTTCTGCTTCTGCAGCCTCTCTCTGAAACTCGTAAGGCATAAATTCCCCCAACAAAGGAAGGGGCTCAGATGCCAGGCAACCAAAAACGGTGACAATTGTCCAATATAATAAACTCTGTAATTACGCATTTTAAGGGCTGCATGATATTCCATTAAGTTGATGCCATTATGAAGAAGCTTCTTCTGTTTTTATTGAGCAGTTAGAGTAACTTCCAGATTGCTACTGTTGAACATGGTGACCTGTGTGTGCCTGTGTTTTAGCTTCTGTTGAGCCACGTCTTGAGTGGCCATTATTAGTCTTCGTAACTCCAACTACATATTCATAGATTTTTTTTTCAAAAGCATTTTCTCAGTTTACAACTTTATAAATAGTATACACTTGGTCCTGTTGCGTCATAATCTAAGTATTGAGTGATTTTTAAAGTTTCTTTGTATTTAATTGGTAAAATAGGTATAAAATGGTAAGTTAAGGTTGATTTGATTTGCATTTACTTGATCCTTAGAAAGAATAAATATTTTTCCACGTGTAGTTTACCCCTTGCGTTTCTGCATAACAGACCATGTTAAGTATCTCTGCATTGCATGTACACCATCTGTTTAAATCCTTAGAGCAAGCCTATGAGACAAATACCATTACTGTTTGCATTTTATTGATGAAAAAACTATAGCTCAGAGAGGTTATGTAGTTTACCCGAGGTTACACAGCTACAAATAATATAGTTCATAGCTTGAATCCTTGTTTGTCTGACTTGAAAGCCCAAGCTTTTTACCATATTTGGGAAAATTGTCTCACACAATAAAACTAGCGGATCCAACTTGGTTGCAGTTTAGAATGTCAGTCAGATATTGATGAAAGATAAACCAGAAGACTGTGGAGGGTACTTGAATGTCGGGTGAAGAGGTTTGAACTTCATTTAGTAGGGACTAGAGTGCCACTGATGTTCTGAGCAGCAGAGTGATAAGTTCAAAGTGTGGCTTTGGAAGGGCTATCCGGTGACATTGTATAGGATTTATGGGAAGGAGATGTTGGAGTTAAGGAGATCAGCTAAAGAGATAAATTGCCACTGGCAAGATAGCAAGAGCTTGAAATGTAGTCGAGAGATTGATGTAGAACCATTGCTATGAATCTGAAAGACATTTCTAAGATGAGTGAACAGAATTTAGTGACCCATGGAATATGGGGAAAAGGAAGAAGTCAAAGATATGTCCGTGTTTCAGGTCTGGGTGACCAGAGGAGCATGATGCCACTAAAAACACTTACATGGACGTTAGAAGGAGAGTGGATTTTAGGGGGAAGATTATAAACTTGACTTTAGACATGTTGATTTTGAGGTGGAGATCTTCATCAAAAAGTTTAAGAATTCAGAACAAGAACTTGGAAGAAGGATGAAAAGAAAGCTACAGATTTGGGGGTCCTCTGAGTAGAGATAGTGGGAGGCAGCGGCCATATGCATTGGTTGAAGGGAAGGCAGAAGAGGAAGAGATGGAGGCTGGAAGCTCAGGAATGTCACACCGAAGAGGAAAGAGGACGAAAAAGGGCAGCAAGGGACACAAAGAAGTAATAGTTTTCTCTGTGTTACGGTGGGGTGCGAATGTGGTCGAACTGGACGAGGGCATGCAGAAATATCTCAGTCATACCCTTGACAAGTTTAGTCTCATCCTCAGACTCCAAATGAAAAAAAGGCTCAGGGAAGGCAGAGGAAGGCAGAGGAGCTCTTCCTTATAGAGAGCTTAGGCTCCAACGCTAGGAAGAATTCCAGGGGCCCAGACTCAGCCATGCGGAGGGCCCTATCTGCCGAGGCTGGATGAGCCTTAGGAGCCCAGAAGCAGAACGGAAAGTACTTTTCTGGGCCTTCCTCCAGGAGTTACAGCCAGGCCTTCTTATTGCTTTTGCTACACAGAAGGGAGGGAACCAGAGGGCCACGCTAGTGGGGCTCGACCCACTGGCACAGTGGTCAACAAAGTGTACATGGCAGCCTTCCCTCCCCTTGTTGGTGGAGCGGGAGAACCAGGACATAGAACAACTATGATGATGCTCAGCCTTATGTTTAAGAAAGAGACAAGACAGGCAGACAGGTAGGTAACAAAGAGGCTTGTCAAAGAAGAAAGGAGGAGCTGAGAGAGAGAAGTGTGATGTGTTAAATTCCATACAAGGACGGAGGAAGGTGAAAATTGAAAAAGGTTGCATTTAAGTTTTAGATGATTACTGGTAGCCTTCCAAAGGGTGGATTTAGAAGAATAGTAGATTTAAAACAAATTGGCAGGATTGAAGAATAAGCAGGTGGGAAGCATGGAAAGAATTAATGTGGACTACGCTTTGGGGTAATTTGAGTTGAAAGGAATGAGAGAGATGGTCCAACAACTCAAGCGCCTAGCCAGACGGAGCCGTTTGCAGTTGTTATATATGGTTTCAAAGATAAGGGAGACTGGCAGAGAGAGGAAACGGCAAATGTAGTAAGTTTATGCAAAAGAGAAATACATACTTAATGAAGTGAGATCCTGGAGGACATGAGAAAGGATCGATTAGAAAAGGGCTTATTGGAATTTTCCAAAAAAGGCAAATGCTCTGAGTTTTAAATGCTCTGCAGTCTGTAAACTGGTGAGCAAGGATAGCTTTGCTCCTATAGATTTGAGGAAGAAAGATAAGATGTAGGCAGATTCTAATGATGGTAGCAAAGAGAAAAGGTGGAAGTGAGTCTTGACCAGCTGCAAGGCATTGTGGCAGGAGAATGCTCGACATGTTGCGGCTGGCACCTGATTTTTATGGAATGACATCATAGAGCTGGGGTCAGAAAGAAAAGATCCAAAGGAGCACAGTGGGGAGAAGAAAATGGGCTGAAAATGTGAGAGGAGGTAGACAAACATCACATGTAATAGGAGAAAGTCACTTAAAAGTCTTCTTGGAAAGAGGCCATGAAGATGATTTTTTTCCTGCAGCATCTTGAACTAGAGGAAATGAAGTCTTCACTGAGCGTTGGAGAGGCTCGGCCAGGAAAGCCAGAGAGAAGATGATGACTGTCGACACTAGAGATTACTTAAAGCACTGGAAGAGAAAAAGCTCTGTGGATAAATAAAAGGGGGAAGAATAAGATAAGTTGACAAGGCATGGAGGAGGAAGAAATAGGTTTGGAAATTGTTCAGATGTGGAAAGCCAAGATTGCCGCACTCCTAATGATGGTCTCTCTAATTTCCTCCTCCCCCAAAATAAATTAGGTTGGGCTACGTGGCTTATGGAGATTCCCTTATCTTCCACTAACTTTTTTTGCAAAATGGTTAAGCAAGAGTTCTAGAGTTAAACCACCTGGGCTTGAATCTTAACTCTGTAGCATACTATGTGGGTCATTTGGGCGATTACTTTATCTTTCTGAGCCTCAGTTTCCTCATCTCTACAAAGGGAATAATGATATAATACCTAACTCATGGTGAATATTTAATATGGTATTGCACCAAAAAAGGGTCACAGAACTGACAATACTCATTAGTATTCCCTATTACCGTGATGATGGTGTTGTAAAATACATTGAAAATTCAGAGATAAATAAGATAGAGTCCCTGTCCTCAAGGACTCAGAGGGTATTGGGAAATATATTAATACCTTTGAGTGAATCAACAATCATAATAAAATTAATTGATTCATTGATCAAATAGTTCTTGAGCCCCTTACAATGTTCCAGGAGCTGGTGATACGTTGGTGAATGAAATATACCAAGATTCCCTGCCCTCATGGAATTCCCATTCTGATGAGGAGAGAGAAAAAAATAAATGATAAAGTAAATAAGTACAGTCCATTAGGAGGCCATATGTGTTATGAGAGGAAAGGGGAATAAGCTAGTGGCGATGGACATCAGGGTGGGAGAGGTGGTGGGGATGCCAGTTAAAGTAGAGTGGTTAATGTCCGCCTCGTTGAGCAAGATGCTTGGGGGTCGTAATGGACATTTCTAATGAAGTCATCAAATAGGCTGCTGCTTATGGAAGTTCAGAGGTGGGCCATCCAACTTGGCATGGCTGTGAGAGAGAGAGGAAAGGCTGCTCTGTCTAGGGGCTGTTTGAACTAAAAATGGCCAGTGACAATCAGAAGGGCTGCCAGAACTATGGAAAACAGTATGGCGTTTCCTCAAAAAATTAAAAATAGAACTGCCATATGATCTAGCAATTCCACTTTTGGCTATATCCCAAAGGAAATGAAATTGCTCTCTCAAAGAGACATCTACACCCCCATATTCATTGAAGCATTATTTATAACAGCCAAGACATGGAAGCAACTTAAGTGTCCATCAATGGATGAATGAACAAATAGAATGTAATATATATACATGCGTGATGGAATTTTATTCAGCCATAAAAAAGAAGGAAATTCTGTCTCATTTGCAACATCATGGATAAACCTTGCGGACATTATGGCAAGTGAAATAAGTCAGACGGAAAAAGACAAATACTGTATGATCTCACTTATATGTGGAATCCAAAAAACCAAGCTCATAGAAACAGAGAACAGGTTGGTGGTTGCCAGATGGGGAGAGGTTGGTCAAAGGGTACAAACGTCCAGTTATAAGATGGATAAGTTCTGGGGACGTAATGTGCAACACGGTGACTATAGTCAACCACGCTGTATTTTATGTTTGAAAGTTGCTAGGAGAGTAGATTTTAAAAGTTCTCACCACACACACACATAAATTGTAACTCTGTGAGGTGGTGGATGTGTTAACTGACCTTATTGTGATAATCATTTTGCAATATACACATAGGTAAAATCACTGTATTGTAAAGCTTAAACTTACCCAAGTTATATATCGATTATATCTCAATGAAACTAGGGGGAGAAAAGAAAGAAAAGCTGGCAGAGAATTGGCCTGTGGAGAAGGAATGGCCTGGGCCTTTAGCTTTGTTGTTAACGGTGGCAGTTTGATTTCCCCTAATGTGCTCTCCTAAAGCAGAACACATTTTTTTTCTATTTTATTTTTTATTGAGGTTATGATAGTTTCCACCTTGTGTAATTTCAGCTGTACATTATTATTTGTCAGTCATATTATAGGTGCCCCATTTCACCCTTTGTGCCCACCGCTCAGCCCCCCTTTCACCTGGTAACCACTGATCTGTTCTCTTTGTCCATGTGTTTATCTTTCACATATGAATGGAGTCATACAGAGATTGTATTTCTATAACTGGCTTATTTCACTTAACTTATACCCTCAAGGACCATCCATGTTGTTGTGAATGGGACTATTTTATCCTTTTTTATGGCTGAGTAGTATTCCGTTGTGTATATGTACCACATCTTCTTTATCCAATCATCAGTCGATGGGCACTTGGGTTGCTTCCATATCTTGGCTATTGTGAATAATGCTGCAATGAACATAGGGTTGCATGGGACTTTTGGAATTGCTGATTTCAAGTTCTTTGGATAGATATGCAATAGTGGGATGGCTGGGTCATATGGTATTTCTATTTTTAATTTTTTGAGAAATCTCCATACCGTTTTCCATGGTGTCAGCACCAGTTTGCATTCCCACCAGCAGTGTATGAGGGTTCCTTTTTCTCCATAACCTTTCCAACATTTGTTATTTTTTGTTTTGGTAATCTTTGCCATTCTGATGGGTGTAAGGTGATATCTTAGTGTGGTTTTGATTTGCACTTCCCTGATGATCAGTGATGACGAGCATCTTTTCATGTGCCTATTGGCCATCTGTATATCTTCTTTGGAGAAATGTCTGTTCATATCCCCTGCCCATTTTTTGATCAGGTTGTTTGAGTTTTTTGTTGTTGAGTTGTGTGAGTTCTTTATATATTATGGAGATTAACCCTTTGTCGGATATATGATTTGCAAATATTTTTAAAGCAGAACATTTTTTTTTTTTAAAGTCACTCAACTAGTGCTTTAGAAGAGAAATTATCCTATAAATGCTTCTTTACTTTTAAAAAAAAGGGACTGTGGTTTATAGTGTTTTTCATATTAAGTTTCTTAAAACTATGGCTACTTTACCAGGTGTGTGACTTACTGGTATTATTATAGAGAAATTGGTTTTCAGATTTAGCTGTCTCCTGATAGGCATTTGCTCTGTGAGAGGCGGCAGAGCCCTACTTGGCTCGAGGTACTTTTGCTGGGGAATCAGAGAACTGTCTGTTGTAATTCACAGAAGTGCTGCTGAATGAAGGTACAGAAAGAAGAAAGGCCTTCCACTGAGGCACAGAGGAGCTCTTATGGGATCCACACCGGAACTAGACAGCCTTTCAGTTCATTTCAAAATGCTCACAGTTTTCCCTTACAGAGGAGGTTATGTAAGACCAAAGAAAGCTTGATAATAAAAGTATAGACTAACTGAATAAACACATTGTGGCTCCCCCAAACAGTAAATCCAAATATTTCTTAATCTGAAAGGTCAACAAGCCAGGTCTGGAGACGTTTTTGGTTGTCACAGCTGGTTAGGGGAGAAGCTACTGATGTCTGGTGGGTAGAGGCCAGGGATGCTGCTGAACTGCCTGCAACGCGCAGGACAGCTCCCCACTGCAAAGAACTGGCCGGTGCAGAATGTCAGGAGTGCCGAGGTTGAGAACCTGTATGATAGAACATGGAATTTAAGCTGGGAAGGGGGGACGAAGACATGAGGTAGGCGCGGGGCAGCAAAAAGTGGTACAGTCTCCAGATCGTAGGGTCCAGTAAGGGGAAAGGCGTGTTGGAGTCAGGGCAGTGGAGAGGATGAGATAGAAAGTAGATGGGGGCTTGGAGAGTGGGGATGCTTGGAATGGGGATTTTGGAGGGTGGTGTTCCAGTTATTGATATTGACAGAGGATGTTTATGTGTCGCATACACACACATGTGAACTTGAGTCTTTATTCCAACATGTGGTAGCTTTGTCATCTTTGTTAACTTCCCTGAGCCTGTTTTCTTATCTGCAAATAATGGACATTTTCCTCATTTGCCTATTAAAAATATTGGATGAGATAGTGTTAGTGTCTGTGAGCTCTTAATATAGTGCTGCCTGGCACATATTAGATGTTCAATAAATGCTAGGTCTTATCACTATGATGGTGATGGTTAGAAAGACAACTGTGGTTCTTTGCTATATTGTCACTTGAGGGGAAAAGGAGGGACAAGGAATGGAGGAAAAAGAAAAAGAAGTTAGCTGAAATGCTTTTATTGAAGGTTCGGCTTTCCTCTTAGCTCTGAGATCACATCTGTAGGTGATTAATTACTTGACTAATTTCTATTTTTAGTGATGAAATTGTATTGATATTTTCACAGTTGGAAATGCCTGAGGAATTCTCTTCGCTCTGGGAGGAGATGACTTGGTGAAATTCTTTCCTAGAGGGTTTTTCTCAAGCTTTTTTATGTAGAGGACTAAATGAAGTGTTTCATCTTCTCATTTTTAGCCTTTTACTTGCAAAATAGTTAGTTCTTATCCTTTCCCAGCTATCCCTTATTTTGGGCTGAATACTCTTAAAATAAAGTGTTATACATGGAAGGTAAATTTCAGGGAAGCTTCTGTGTCATTTGGACTGTTATTCCATCCACATTATTACTTCTGTTCACAATGGCAAAATTGTAGCTTAACACCCATAGAGTAGGGTAAATGTTACCTTCCCGCACTGATGCAGTGTGGCATCAAGGTAGCTCCCATTTTTTGGCACAGCATTTTCAACACTATCCGTTTAAGCGTTTTATTCTAGTGCGTGGTGGGATTTTAATTTTAATTTTTCTTACTTGTTAAGGATTGAAATTTCTTAGGTTGACTTATATGTGATATTTTTATTCCTGTGTTCTCCTATGTTCCGAAACATAGTGATGCTCTTAAAAAAATGAAGTCAGTGTTTATGAAAGGGACCAAGTTAAGAGCAGAGCACGGAATTTAAAAATAGATGTGCCAGGGGTAACTTTGTCCTGAGGTTCTCTACTGTATATACATTTTGCCCAACATGTACTTTGTTCTTTGGACCAGCCGCATGCTTTCATTTACATTAGTGGGTTAAAAAGTACTTTTTGATGATTGTTTTAGCATTGAACTTGGCTACTTTAAAATTATTTGCTGTGGTCTTTCTCCTTTACTCAATGTGCTTCCTGGAAAGAGGAGGAATTATGTATTATTCATTACTCTCACTGCCACCCCAGCCAACCCCCCACCCAATGTGCAACACATAATAAACATTCAAAAAGTTTATTGAATAAAATTGAATTAATGCATAATTAGTAAACATTTATAGAATACCTACTGTGTTCTAGATGCTGTGCTAAGTTCTAGGAATTCAGAGACATTGCATCTCAAGGTGTTCTGAGCCTATCTAGTCAAATCCAGCAGAAACTTGTCCATGGTCAACACTCAGTGATGTTCATGGAGGGGTGGAAGGCAGGGTGGAAGGCAAGGTGGAAGAAGGGAGGATGGAAGAGAAAAAACACACAGTGTCCTTGAATATTCTGCTTGAATATCTTCAGGGAAACCAGTCTAGTTCTCAAATGAAACCTCTGTGAAGTTGAAAAGCTGGGTTTGTGGATGGGTGAAATATCATTGTTCCTAAATCTCCTCCAGCCTACACTAAACTATCTAAGTAGGAGGGTCTGCTAAGAAATGAACAGGTGAAGCAATCATAGAGCTTCTTGTTAATCTATCAATTGCTCATAAATAATAAAAATGAATAACGTTAGTGTCAGATTATTCTTTAAAGCAGGCCTGGCAGGGTCTTTGCTTGAAAATATTTTGTCAACATGTAGTTTGAGTTACTGTGTAAATTTGAAAGAAGCAGACCACATGTCCTAAAAAAGAGTCTACCATCAGGCTGTGTACGATACAGCCTGGCTTGTTCCATCGCTGACTTGGTCCACATTAGGACTTTTCTTTGTTGTAAGTTGAAATCATTTGTGGTCTCTCCATCTGGGGTTTTAAGCAGCCCAGTGGTTTATGTGGAACAAGAAGTTCTGAACTCTATTTCAAATTCTAATAGTCTAGTTCTTTAAGGACTTGACATTTTTACACATGGGGTCATGAATAGAGTAGCTTGGATTGTTCAGTTCAAGCAATCACAGCTCAAAACGCCTCACACATCAGTTTTTGCTGAGATGAGCACAGGAATGAGCAGAAGTCCCAGCTGCCTCTTCAGAATATGAAAGCTGAGGTTACAGAGCATCCGCCAGGATAGAACTTGTCTAATTAAAATGGATGGAAAGTGCTATCCCAATAAAGCAGATCATACCTCAGTGTCACAATGCATCAGGTAAGTAATGGTCACAGTTCACCTTGCTCACTTAGTTTTTAAATGGTCATTCAGTCACTTAGATCTGCAGTCATATTATGTCACCTTTCCTTGCAGCATCCTAAATGATGGCCCTTTTGGAGATGTCTGTCCACCATTATGTTAAAATCTGTATATATAACTCAGTAGTGTGGTCCCACAATGTCATGTTTTCCTCACTTAGGAAGAGACTATAGAACAACTCATGTATGAAAACAAGATCCTAAGATAATCATTAATTAAATTATTTCACCACATCTGAAAATGCACGCTATTGTTGAAGTAAATTTTCTTGCAGTTAATATCTTTTTTCCGGAGATGAGAACAATTGAATCTTCTTGATGACTTAGGAGGAAACAAAAGTAGGCATTTTCTCTTCAGGTTTGACAATTTAGCCCATTCTCTCTCCAATATCTGCCTATGTGTAGTTGACGCATTAATAATTGCTGTCCTGATTATGGTCTGATTAATGAGGAATCTAGAATTTACACTTAATCAGATCTTCACAGAGTACGAAAATGTCTACTTTGAGCACAAGTTGTGGCTTCTGGCTTGTCAGTTCTGACCTGTCTTTGTGGAACCATTAGAATTAGCCATTTAGGATTTGCAAAATAGCTTTGCAACTCTAGAAACTTTTATTTTGTAATTGTTTTCATAGTTCTGCTTTTAATTCTTTAGAAATGAATGACAGTGATGTTTCTCCATCCAAAAGCCTAGTTTTAATGTGACATCAATATGGAGTATGGTTCTCTCTGGCAGGTTAATAGATTACTATTTTAAATAATTCAGTTGATAGGAAGGTACCTTTGGAAGGTTCCTTTGTATACGCATCCTAGCCCCCAGGAATTAAACCCTGGTGCCAAGGCTAGGTTCAGAATTATCAAAAATAAACAAACAGAACCATCGTAACTTCTAAATAGCTGCACAAAAAGAAAATTCCCTCTAGGGAACTGAAAAACATCGTAAAATCAGTAACTACTAGTGACCTTATCTCGTTTTCTTCTTGGTCGTAAGTATTTCTTGTTTTATTCAGTGATGGGTGTTTTTGTTGATGAAGTTGCTGGTGTGCTAGCATTTAAAAATTAACTCCCAAACAAGGTAACTGGAGTCACATCTGTCCCATTTAAAAACAGCAGCCTAGATTTTCCTTTTTTTACAGAAGGACTCTGTATTAAAGTAATTCGTTTTATCTTACTCAAGAGTGTGACAAGCTTTCATTCTTTCCTATGTAAATAGTTGTCAGCACCTCTTAATGTGCCCCCAGAGTCTTCCCTCAATTTTCTGAAGCAAGTCCCTCTGAAATGGCCAACAGGATGGGCATTTTCCCTTCACATCCTTGCTGGGCGCTTGGAAATAGATTTCTCTCCCAGCTAGGAGTTGCTATGTTAACCATCCCTGATGTTGCTTAAACCAAAAAAAGAAAACAAAACAAGCAAACAAGATAGAAGATACGAGAGCAGAGCAACAGCCATCTAAAGACCCAGGGAGACGCAGGTAGAGGGGTCTGTGTCGTTCCTTAATTATTTCTTACAAAAAGATTGGGCTATATAAGCAGTGCAACTTGGGCAGGTTCCTCAGATTTGTTTTTCCTTATCTATAAAGGGAGAGTAATATATAACAGAGCTGGTTTTTAGCTTAACTGAAATTGTACATGTATGTGAATTTGAGACATACTGGGGCAAATCAGTAGACTTTGAAGTTCGACCTGGGAAAGAAAGGAAAAGCGTGACAGAGATGGACCTGTGGTTTCTGAGAAGCAACATGCCTGTGGCTGTTTGAACATTCTTTAAAGACAAGTCTCTTGTTCGCCTTGAGATGCAGAAGGACAAAACCAATGAGAAATGGCTCCATGGCTCCTTGCACTGCTCTGCTGGACTTCAGTATCAACTGAACGTGGCGCTGACAGTCATGTAGAAAACATGAAGAAATAAAAGAGGCAATGGAAACAAAATGGAAAAAAAACTAAAGGCATTCTTTTAAAAATGTGTTTTGCAGAAAGCATCCTTTCAGCCTTTGTCCAGTCTGCTTTCAAGTTGGATCCCGTACCTCTCTGAAAGATGATGAGGACGTTAGAGTAGAAAAATGATGGACCAACGCAAGGACTTAGCCAGCTCTTCTAGAGCCTGTTGCAGCATCCTGTGTGAACGCAGATCGGTGTCCTGATTACCATTCATGTTGATGTAGGTTTATTTTTAATCAAAGTGTTCTCTGGCTTTGAATTGGCTGCTAGGACCCTCTCTGCCCCATCTTTGCAAGTGTATTAGGTATGCATTTTGTACACCTGATGATTTTATTTTCCCTACCTTTGCTTCCTCCTTACCCTAATTTGCTCATCTGGTTTGTTTGTATTTCAAAACCACCTCAGATCTATTTTGTGATGATAAATAAAATAAATAAAAATACTCAATTCCTTCTCATCTGAAAAGTCCTCCACAACCCCAATATTTCACCTATCTGTGCTTTCCTGTCTGTTTCCCTTTAAAGACAGTTTTTAAAGAGTTTTCTGTACTTGCGGATTGTGTTTATCTCTCACTCACTCCCAAAGCCACTGAGGACTGACTTTAGTCCCCACTGCCCTTCTTAAAGTGATTCCCTGACAGTCAAGACTGACCTCCTTCAGCGGACCCTTCTCAAGCTTTCTCTTGGCCTTTCTGCCATAATTGTGCCATTCTTATCTTATTCATTGTTATCAAATTCTTAATTTAGCCTCAGCTACATGTTTCCCCAACAAAACTCCCTCATCCTTTGAGCCTCTGCATCCCTCACCATCTTGGCATCTCCTGGTATTTAGAACTGAATTCTTTGGGGCTGTATTTTTGCTGTTTATCTTCTTTGGTCCTTGCTTTTTTTGTTGTTTTTTAAAGATTTTATTTTTTTCCTTTTTCTCCCCAAAGCCCCCCCGGTACATAGTTGTATATTCTTCATTGTGGGTCCTTCTAGTTGTGGCATGTGTGACGCTGCCTCAGCATGGCTTGATGAGCAGTGCCATGTCCGCGCCCAGGATTTTAACCAACGAAACACTGGGCCACCTGCAGCGGAGTGCGAGAACTTAACCACTCGGCCACGGGGCCATGGTCCTTGCTTTTTTAGAAGATAGTGTATTTTTCTAATTTATCTGATCATTTTTATTTCCTGTATCTCTTGCAGGATTCTCCTAAATTTATTTCTTGTCTTTTTTAAGCATTCCTGTAAGAATATTTCCAAAGTGGGCCTTTGTGTGGCAAACTTTCTGAGACTTTATCAGCCTGACAGTACATATATTTCACCATCACATGTACATAATAATTTGTTGGACATAAAATTTTGGGTTCAAAGTTTATCCCTTCAGTACTTTAACATATTACCCTATGATCTGTTTGCATCCATTTTTCTGTTGAGAGAGAGGATTTCATTCAAATTTTTATTTTATCCCTTTGGAGGTGATAAACTCTTTCTTTTTGCAAGGCTTTAGAGTTTCCCCTTGTCTTAATTTCTCTATCACGTCCGTCTCCTTAGTTTGTGGTCTTCTAGCCCTGGAGGTTTGAAGGGCCGAGGAGGTGGAGGAGCATGGACCAGGGGTCTGTCAGCCTCATTGGTATACTCCAGCTCCCCGCCCCACTGGGCTTTGGGCTGCCCTATGTTGTACCACGGGACAGTCTACTGCGGCTGGTTTCTGTCGTCTTCCAGCGTAGTGCTGGGTGGAGACTAGACCAGAATTTAAAAGCTCTTCCTCAGCCTGTTCTCCCATTGCACCAGGCTGCACTTGACCTTGCACTTGAAAGCCTTTGGCTTTCCCACGAGTTTCTCGGTTTCTCTGTTACTGATACTTTCTGTCTGTGCATCCCCTAGCTTTTGTGGTTTCTCCAGGGTTGATTTTGGGGAAAGAAGTCAGCAGCCAGGTCTAGTTTGCCATCTCGTAGAGAACTAGAGGTCTCACTCTCAGCCGTGTTTTACACGATTGATTCCTGCCTTCTTCCTAACACTCTCCCCTTACCTTCCCGATAGTGCATTTATGGGGTGCTTCTTTTTCTTCTCCTTCCAAGACTCCTCCTCTTCTGCCCACTCTTGTTCTCTTCCAGGTCCTGCTCTCTTCTCATCCTCTACATTCTCTGGAGATGAGCTCATCTCCTTTAAAGACCTCAGTTACCACCTACCTTCTGAGGGTGTCTAGCTGTCTATTTCCAGCTCTAAACTCTGCTGTCCTCTAGACTCATATAGTCAACTCATCATTGGACATGCCCAAGTAGAGGCAAAACACATCCACAGCCAAACACATCCTACTCCTGACAGCTCCTCCTGGGCTGCCTCTCTCTGTGAGGCCTCCACTTAACTTTCAGAGCCAGAATCTGAGTGTCCTTTCTGACATCTCCCTCGTACCCCACATCTAATTAATTACCAAATTCTGTTGATTCTACCTTCTCCACATATCTTAGACTCATCCTCTTTTCTCTATTCCTACTTTAAGCCTTAAGCCAGGCCACCATCATCACTCCCCTGTGAGGCCAATGACCTTCCCAGCTGTTCCAACATTGCCCTCTCCCTCCCTCCTGTTCCATTCAGTGCCGTTGGAGTGAAACCTTTAATTCAGTGGTTCTCAAACTTTCTGGTCTCAGGCAACCTTTGCATTCTTGAAATTTCTTGAAGGCCCCAAAGAGCTTCATTTATGTGATATAGATATATCTACTTACTTTATTTGAAATTAAAACCAAGAAAATATTTAAAACACAAGAACAACGCAAGCACGTATTCTAGGAGCCATCAGATCAATGATGTCATCACTGGTTATGTAGTCTCTGGAAAACTCCACTGTACCCTCTTAAAAGAATTACAGTGAAAAAGGTAAACAATATCTTATTATGAAAATATTTTTTACCTCGCTGACCCCCTGAAGATCTTGGGAACCCCCCAAGAGCTTTCTGGACCACACTTTGGGAACCACTGCTTAATTCATCCATCTGATCCCTCTGCTTTCCAGTTTTAATCACTTTATGCCTTACCATGGTCTCTCAGGATGCAGTCCAAAAACTCCAGCAAGATGCACAAGACCCTTCATGATCTGGCTCTGCCCGTCTCTCTACACTCGCCTCCCTTGATGTCCCGACTCTGAACTCTGCATCAGCCATGCTGAAAGCCTTGCAGCCTCTGCACTTGCCTTTCCCTCTCTCTTCTCCAGGCCATTCCTACTGCTTTTCTCTTGGCCTGGAAAGCCTGTACCTCTTCTCATCCTTCTGGATGAGCTTCATCTTCAACTTTGCTTAAAACTTTCCCTGAAAACCAGGCCTCTCCTCTGGTTTCCTTGAACTTAGCCCCATTTTAGCATTTGTCCTCCTCTTTTGTAACTGTTGTTGACTTGTGCCTCCCTCACTGGACTGTAAGATCTTTGGGGTCTTCATCATGGGTTCCTAGCACAGTGCCAGGCACATGGTAGATGTTCAATAGCATTGTTGAATCAATGGGTGAAAAAATATATACCTAGTAATGTAACGCATTATAACTGACTTGGATATTTTTCCTTTAAACAGTTAGTAAATTGGGGTTATGGTTTTCTATAAAGTGTATTAATTTGCCTCTTTCGTTATAAAATTCCAATTTACAAACACTAGTAAGATGTTAGTTGTGAATGCTACTGGGTATATGCCGTGGACCCATTTATTTGATAGTTACAGAGGACCAGCTGCCCCTGAGGGGGTCCATCTTCACCCTACCAAGCAGGAAATCGGGATGGTGGGGCTAGGGCATGAAAAGGGGAAGCAGTTCCAAGTGTGTGACTACTTTCTTGGCCACCTAGAACTGTTGAATATTTGCCTGTGGGGTATCTTTCTATGCCGGCACTAGGTTAACCTAGGGTCGGAGGACCGGAGGAGACAGTGCGGAAATTGCATGCAAAAGATTTTGCATATGTGGATGTTCCTGGGGAAGGGAATACATAGCTTTTACCTTTGAAAGGGATCAAGGATTCTGGAAAGTATAAGAACCACTTTATGATTAATGAATTGGTTTCAGTGTGTAATAGGCTATTTTATTTTCTGTGAAAAAGTGTGAAGTTAGGTGCAAGATCAGTCAGTGTCCCAGGTTCATTTTATGACGGCATGTTTATACTTCCTATGACTTTGTGAGAATTCTTTGCAGAATTTGTAGAGTGCTGTACCGTGTGCCATGTAAACGGAGGATGTCAGTCTTTGTCAGTCAGACAGCTACTGTGCAAATAGACTTGGAAGGTGATTAGAGGCAAATTCAGACCTAAATTTTCAGGCTAATGCTAATAAATTACGTTCAAGATAGCCTTATGCTCAGAAAGCGATTTTGTAAGATCAGATTTCAGTTGCTGGTCAATTCTGTAGACAAATAATTTAAAAAACCCATCAATATTTTTATATAGATACTCATTAATAGGGTTCATTTTAGTAGGTGTTTACTTAACTATTAATGAATTTATTAATATATTATCAATTATTTATTAAGTATATTAAGTGTTTTGTTTGCATCTGGGATATATCTTTTTTGTGAAAGATATGACTCCTTTATTTGGTGGTGCGAGAACAAAGTAAAAGTAAACATTTAAAAATGAAAATGAATGAAAGAAATGAGATTAAATGCTTTCCAGAATATTCCTTTTAATATTCATTTATTAAACACATTAGACTGATATTTTTCGTTCCAAATTAGATTTCTTTTCTTATTTTTTATCACCCCTTCCCACCAATATATACACCCCGGTACTCTCTGTAGTAGGACATATTCTGGATTTAGTAGAGCATAAAAGTGTCTTCAATCAGTGGCCACTTGCTTGATTGTTGAATATCTTTTTTTTTTTCTCTGTTTTGAAAGTTCACCTCCAGAAAGTCTGTTTCTTATTGAATTCCTGTCTAAATGTACATTTCCTCCTGCATTCATCTGATGTTTTGGGTAACTAGGAAATGACTGATTATTTACAGACTGGCCCCATGGCCTGTGAGTCAATGTGTTAAGGTCAACACGTTCCTTATCATTTATAAACAACAAAAATAAGGTGATTTCCAAGATTCTAGAAGAGAAATGGCAAAGATAATCCTTTTATATTTGATATAGGAATATGAATTTACTTTTGAATATGAGGATGGCTGGTATTTTGAAAATTATAGTAGTAATAATAATAAAAATATTTCAAATAATAGCTGTTATACATTTTCATTATATTCTAGACCAGTACTAGCCAATATGGTAGCCCCCAGCCATAAGTAGCTACTGATCACTTGCAATGTGATCAGTGCCTCATGTTGAAAGGATAGTATTTTGGAGACATAAGCTTACATAAAGTATATTATTAAAATTAGTTTTGTTTCTTTTTACTTTTTTAATGAGGCTACTAGAATATTTTAAAGTTACATAAATGGCTTGCGTTATATTATTTATTATGTAAAGTTATATACCATTAATTGTTATAATAACTATTATTATAACATTGTTATAATAATTGTTAATGTAATATAATGCAATATTATTGCATAGTATTATTGTAGTATATAAGGTTACATAAGTGGCCAGCACTCGTTTAGGTACTTCCTATGCATTTTAGTCTTATTCAATCCTTACAGCAACCCTATGAAGCATGTATCTTTAATATTCTCGTTTTTCATAGAAAGAAACTGATAATCAGAGAGATTAAATAGCTATCTCAGGGTTTTACACGGTAGAGCCAGTACTCAAACCCAATTCGTGCTCTTAACCGGTAGTCTCTAGCCTTTTTAATAGCATACTCCATCAGTTCTTTTTGCCACCAGTGACAGCAATGTGATTGAATATGCTTCTCCATCTTTTAAAATCTTGGTTTCTTACTTTGCGTTATAGCAATTCAAAGGTTTCATTCATTTATTAAATGTATACATTCAATGGATCTGATGGCTGAAATGTATACCTCACAACAATGTGTACGTCATATGAGAGAGGGCATCGTTGACTGCACTTATAAATCATGATGCTCAAGTTTTTTACCCACTTATTAATTATGCGAAAGCTTTTATTGAAACTCAGCTGGTAGATTTCTCTCTCCTCGTGTCATTAAGTTGTTCTTGCAAACTAATTGGATGATGTTGCATTTTTATATTATCAAGTGGTTCCGGCTAAAATTCTTTGTTAGAAAGATTTTTAAACAGGTTTAAAATGATGTGACACGTTTTAGAGGTGACACACATAATTTTTATGAAGAAAAAGATGGAGACGTTTCCATATGTTTTCTTTAAAATTCCACGTGTTTAAATATTTCCATATGTTTATCTTTTAAATCTTTCTGCTCTCATTGCTAAAAATGACACATTTACATTGAAGGGACAGATTAAGTGTGATCGTATCTTTTCTAAAATATCAGCAATGTAGCATACTATTGCTAACTGCTTGTCAGCACAGAGGAATTCAGAAAATTTATAACACTTTTCCTTTGGCAAAATAGGTACACCTTTATATTTGACAACTTTCTCGAGTTCTGTACTTGGTCACAAGATACCAGAGATAAAACAAGTTTTATAGTTAGCAATAATCTTATGTAAAAGTATTGTAAAGATTCTACTTTTTAAAAAATGTTAGTACAAAATGAGCTACATTGATGACACTCTCTTACACTGTACACTTTTGGCTTCCTTTGTTTGTGGCAACAGCTTGACTGTGCAGTGAATGAATTTTATGTGTGGTGCTTTCTCTGTAACTTAACCTTAGAAATACTTAAAAAAAATTCTAATTTAGAAAGTTACTCCACCACTGGTTACGTAGCACCGGTTTTCCGTAAAACGTTGTTCTCGTCAAATAATTCGTGTACTGTGAGCATAAAAGTTCTCTGGTATATCTTTTCTTTAGAGGCTTATGAAAATAATTCCTCATGATTTTGTTATTGAGGTATAATTTGTGTATAAGGGAAATTAGAGAATATTTTAAACTGAATGATAATGAAAATACAACATATCAAAATTTGAGGATGCAGTTAAAGCAGCACTCAAGGGAAATTTATAGCTTCAAATGTTTATATTAGAAATAAGGAAAGGCTTAAAAATCAATGATTTAATTTTCCATGTTAAGAATGTAGAAAAAGGTGAGCAAATTAACCCCAAGGTAAGCAGAAGAAAGGAAATCATAAACTAAGGGCAGAAATCAATGACATGGAATGCAAACAACATAGAAAATTTAAACAGCCAAAAGTTAGTTTTTAAAAACAAAAATGAAATTATTAAATTTCCAGTAAGGCTGTTCCAGAAAAAAGAGAGAAAATGCACATTACCAGTATCAGGAGGGAAAGAGGATATTACTATAAATTCTACAAACTAAAGAGAACAATAAAGAAATAATATGAACAAGTCTATGCCAATAAACCCAACAACTTAGAT
Source organism: Equus quagga (assembly GCF_021613505.1). Taxonomy (NCBI): domain Eukaryota; kingdom Metazoa; phylum Chordata; class Mammalia; order Perissodactyla; family Equidae; genus Equus; species Equus quagga. The sequence goes on from NC_060274.1 coordinate 30,750,415, forward strand.
GAAATGGACAGTTTCTTGAAAAATACACTTTTATCAAAATTGACAGAAGATGAAGTAGAAAATATGAATAGGCTTCTATCTGTAAACAGTATTAAGTTTATTAAGAAAAATCCCCTCACAAAGCAAACTTCAGATCTGGGTAGTTTCAGTGGGGAATTCTATCAAAAAATTAGGGAAGAAATATTAATCTTATACAAACTCTTAGAAAACAGGGGAAGAAGAAATACTTCCTGACTAATGTTATGAGGCCAGAATAACCCTGGATACCAAAGCCAGGCAAAGACATTACGGAAAACTATAAATGAATATCCCTCGTAAACATAGATGTAAAATCATTTTAACATTAACAAATCAAATCCAGCGATACACATAAAAATATTCTATATATGTATCTCACCAACCGGGGTTTATCCCAGGAATGAAAAGTTGATTTAACATTCAAAAATCAAACAATGTAGCTTATCATAGTAACAGAATAAAAAGTTAAATATCATATGATTATCTCAACTGATGTAGAAGGAGCATTTGACAAAATTCAATGTCCATTCATGATTCAAAAAAATAAAACAACTATCAGTAAATGAGGAATAGAAGTAAATTTCCTCAGTCTGGTGAAGGGCATTTACTAAAAACTTGCACTAAGATAATAATGGTAAAAGATTGAATGCTTTCTCCCGCGGATCAGGAACAAGGCAAGGATATCCATGGTCACCATTTTTATCCAACATAGAAGTAGAGATCGTAGCCAATGAACAAGGCGAGAAAAACAAGGAAAACAAAAATTGGTGAGAAAGAAGAAAAACTCTCCCTATTTGTAAGCAATGTGATTGCATAGAAAATTCTAAGGAAGCAGCCACCACAAGAAAACATAGTAGAATAAATGTGTTTCAGAATACAAGGTCAGTCAGTATACAACATGAAGCTGTAAACCTGTCCACCCATAGAGTATGGTTTTAAATGAACTGAAGTATTAGTTTGGCCATATGAAATTCTGACCTACTCAAATAGCAGTTATATCAAACAGCCTAACAAGAAGGGGAAGGAAAATTTGAGTAATTTAAATTCCCATATAGCTATTACATACCCATGTGCATACATGCATATATACATAGACAAATGATAACCCAAAGTTTATACATCCTCTCTTTGGACGCTCATCAGATTGAAGAGAACAATTGGCTTGTTTTCTCTGTCCCAGCCTTTCTCCGAGTAGCACTAGTTAGCACAGAAATGGGTGGAGGAGAAGAGGAGCAAGAAAAAAGGAAGAGAGGGGCTGGCCTGGTGGCCCAGTGGTTAAGTGTGCATGTTCCGCTTCGGCGGCCCAGGGTTTGCCGGTTCAGATCCTGGGTGTGGACCTCACGCTGCTTGGCATGCCATGCTGTGGCAGGCATCCCACATATAAAGTAGGGGAAGATGTGTACGGATGTTAGCTCAGGGCTAGCCTTCCTCAGCAAAAAAAAAAAAAAAAAAAAAAAAGAGGAGGATTGGCAGCAGGTTAGCTCAGGGCTAATCTTCCTCAAGAAAAAAGAAAAAAAGAAGAGAAGGTAAGCCTTTTTAGTTGTATAAACTGTGACTGCATGTTGACTAAATTAGAATGCTAAGAACAGAGCTCAGGAGAGACCATCACAGAGACTTTCTGGCTGGTTTAGGACATATGGCCTATGGGACTTTATTTCTAAGGAATTGTGTGATTACATAGATTAACCATCAATCCTGAGGTAAATTGGGTATCTACTTATAGGATATTTATATACACTAATATCTGATTAAGTCATGTGAGCGGTTCATTTCAATGCTGTTTTTGTAGGTTTTTAAACAGCTTCATTGAGGTATAATTGATATACAAAAACCACACATATTTAATGCATACAATTTGACAAGTTTAGACATATGTATACATCTGTAAAAAACTATCACAATGAGGATTGTAAATATCTTCATCACTTCCAAAAGTTGCCTTGTACCTCTTATTTTTGTGGTAAGAACATTTAGGATGAGAGCTACCTTCTTAACAAATGTTTTAAGTGCACAACACAGTATTGTTAACTCTAAGTACTATGGTGCACAGCAGATCTGTGCAAGTTATTCATGTTGTATAACCAAAACTTTATACGCATCAAACAGCACCTTTTCCTTTCCCCCTCCCCCAGCCCCTGACAACCACCGTTCCACTCTTTGATTCTGTGAATTTGGCTATTTTAGATACCTCATATGAGTGGAATTATGCAATATTTGTCCCTCTGTGACTGGCTTATTTCGCTCGGCATAGTGTCCTCCAGATTCACCCACGTTGTCACCTATGGCAGGGTTTCCTCCTTTTTAAGGCCGAATAATATCCCATTGTATATATATACCACATTTTCTTTATCCATTCATCTCTCAAAGAACTTTTCAGTTGATTTCATATCTTGGTTAGTGTGAATAATGCTGTGATGAACATGGGAGATGAATCCAGTTCTTTTGGACATATACCCAGAAGTAGGATTGCTGGATCATATGGGAATTCTATTTTTAATTTTTTGAGGAACTTCTGTACTGTTTTCTATAGTGGCTACGTTTTGCCTTCCCACCAACAAGGGTTCCAGTTTCTCCATATCCTCACCAACACTTATCTTTTGTTTTTTTGATAATAGTCATTCTAGCGGGTGTAAGATGATATGTCACTGTGGTTTTGATTTGCATTTTCCTGATAATTAGTGGTACCTACCACCTTTTCATATACCTTTCGGCCGTTTGTATACCTTCTTTGGAGAAATGTCTATTCAAGTCTTTAGCCCATTTTTTTAAATCCAGTTATTTGCATTTTTTGCTATTGAGTTGTAGGAGTTCCTTGTATGTTTTGGATATTTACCCCTTATCTGCTTTAATTCTTTCAAGAAAATCCTAGCCTTACTGTAATTCTTTTCCATTTCGGCCTACGAATATAGATGTCGACCTGAAGCTTTGATACAAGGGCTCTTGCTTTTTAGAAAATGAAAGGAATGACACATCTGTTGCAGTGAACTGAATGAGGAATCTATGGAGGCTGAGGAAAATAGTATACAAAATCTAAAAGAAAATATCTAAAAGAGTGGATTGCTAAGGTTTTGTGAAGCATTATCTTTTCATGAAGCAATTTATATTTAGGAACCTAGATTTGTGGCCTACTGGGTAGAATCTGGGTTTTTAGGTTGATGATTCTCTGAATATTCGTCAGCCAGATGGTTCTGCAGGCTGGGTGCCATCTGACCAGGCAATGTTTAGTTAGATTATTTAATTGCGTGTTTATTAAAGCTTGCTCTTTCTGGCAACATATTGTACGTTTTTAAAGTGTCTCCTTGGCAAATTGCTGAGTTTGGGGCAGTGATTGTTTTTTTAAGTATATCACCAGGGCTGCCCGAGATCGCGACCTCCTCCCCTATGCTCTAGAATGCCAAAGAATAGGGCTTCCTTACCTCCGGACCTCACTGTACTCCTACCATAGCTGCTCTGGATTCTTAACCCTGATCCTTAATTTTTGTAATATTTGGAGTTGTCCTTTGGAGTGATTGTCATAGTTGTTCTAGTAATTGCTGATTAAACTCTGAATCCCCTCGTTGACTTGGGTTATCTTGGAGAGTTCGGATAGTTTATACCTGGCAGTTGGTAACCACTTCAGAACCCCGCTTTCAGAAAGAGAGGTTAGGGTGACAAGAAGACATAGATCGATGTGGCTGGTAGAAACCTGGGAGATTTGGGGTCCTGTGTAGCCGCTGAAGGGGATGGGAGACTGGCATGATGGAGCCCTAAGCCTGTCCCCAGACTGAACGGCACAGCATCACACAATACCAGCCTCCCCCAGTCTGACTCAAATACCAGGGTAACACCCACCCTGGATAGCACAGGTTAGGGTGAATGAATTACCAGAGGAAACAGGAGGAATCCACGACCATTGTTTCCAATGCGTGGATGTCTGGCCTCCAGGATCTGTGTTCCGAGCTCTGATCATTTTGTGACTGCCCATTAGCACTGCAGGCTATAACCACTATTAGACATCTTGGCACGACCCACTCTACCTACCAGGTTCCCCACTCACAGACCAGGCAAATGGCTCAGAAATGTCTAGAGTTTAAAAAGACCCTCCATATCAGCCAGGAAAAAATTTGGAAGCATTCAAGATAAAAAGAATGGAGGCTGGCCCCAGGTGCTTCTGTTTAACCAACAAGGACATGTAATTGTAAAATTCCTTAATCCCAGAGCAGCTCTGATTCTTGACCCTTGGTAAGTGGTCTAAGTGAGCAGTCTGGAACCCTACCCCATTTCAGACTAAGGCCGCCCTAATGATGTTCTGCAAATGCTGGTGGCTTGCGCTTCTGCAGGTTGTTTGTTCATGAAAGTGATCACAGAGATGGTGGTTAGTGGTCAGAAAAAGCAGAATGGGTGTATTTCTTTTGGAAACTGAAAGAGAGTAGTAGAGGAGCATACGGAGCGCACAAAAGAAATTATAGTGATAAAAAGATGATTTATCAAAATGTAGCATTTTGCTGGAGTTATTGAGCTGAAATGTAAATTAATGCATTATTCATCCCCCAAAAGCTGGCTGATCATCCCACGTAATACGGGTTCTTTGCAAATTAATACTACCTTTGGGCATTTCATAGAGGGTAGGAAAACTACGATTCCACATGCAGTTAAATATTTACTCTGAAATTGGACTCCTTTGGTGAGTTTCCCTTCTTAAGTATGGTTCAGTACAGGAGTAGAGAGATGGATACCAGCCAGGGACCACTTGTAACCAGCAGAGCAGCTGTTTAACATGCCTGCCGAGGGACCTCACCATTCATTAAAGGAAATCCGTGCATGGTGACTCTGGCCAGGTGCACATCCCTGTAGAAAGCAGGAGCATTTGTGTTGTCAGGACAATATTATGTGTGTCACTAAGCCTGTGCCAGGTTGTGATTGCTCTGAAATCCCTTGAACTGAGTGTTGGTTTACTTGACACCTACTTTGTGCGTGTGTTAGAAACCACTCTTCAGCATTTTTAGAGATTTGTTGTAGGTGGATTGTTTAAAGGAACTTTAAATTTTAATTTTATCTGGGCACTTCCACTGTGTTGGTTGTAAAACACCTTCTGTCAACCTAACATTGTTTTTTCCCAATAATTCTTAGCTATGATTTCTCAGTTGCAGTCACCATGTTTATTGAATCATAAATATGGACTGGAAGGATCTAACTGCAAGAAACCTGATTTGGGTGGCTCGGTAATTTTTTTAAAGAATATCATCGTTGTGGGGACCTTTCTGATATTTGTTAATTTGACGGTGCTCTGTAGTTGATCTGAAATTTGTGTTGCCTAGGCAGTTTTTGGTTTGTTTGTTTATGGTAGCTGTTGTTTTGTTTTTAACAGTCCATTGGTCATCTGGCCAATATGTGGTGGTCTTGTTTATCTATTTATTCTTAGCAAAACTTAAGTGTCTTATGTTATTAAAACACAAGTTGGGGGCCAGCCCCGTGTCGTAGTGGCTAAGTTCAGTGTACTCTGCTTTGGCAGCCCAGGTTTGTGGGTTTGGATCCCGGGCATGGTCCTACACCACTCCTCAGCCATGTTGTGAGGGCGTCCCACATAAAAAGTAGAGAAAGACTGGGACAAATGTTAGGGATACTCTTCCTCAGCAAGAAAACCCAACCAAACAAAAAAACACAAGTTGGTGTTTTATAGAACTGAAAAAGCAATTTCACAAGCTTCAGTGTATAGGGAAATAGTGTAACATAATGGATAAGAGCGTTGGTTCTGGAATCAGAGTTCCCGAGTCCAACTCCAGCTTCCTTTCTCACTAGGTGTGTCCTTGGGCAAGCTACTTAATCTTTCTAATGTTTGAGTTTTTCATTGTTAAATGGGGATAGTAAGAGTATTTACCTGCTAGGCTTATTGTGAGGATTAAATGAAGTAATCCACTTAATACAAGGCCTGGCACACAGTAAATGTTCAATAAACTTTTATCATCTCATCTATTAATGTTCTCACAGGCTTGAGAAATGGCGCCTGCCCCTGGAGTTAATTCTTCCTCGTCTGGTTGCTGAGTTTATTTTAAGGAAGTGACACAAAACTGCCAGACTTCTAGTCTAGTACCTCCTTTTTTTTATGTAGATATTTACTGTTTTCATTTATACCGACCAAATTTGTATCTAGGCAAAGTTGAAGGTGTAAGACTTAGAGACAGTGAATTTCATTCTTTCATATGTCTTTTAAAAAGAAGTTTTGCACCTTGTAATAACCCACCATCTTTCGAATCCCACTTGTCTTAATATCTCCCCTGCAGGTTAATAGCAGCAAAGCAAGGAGAGAACCAAGAGCATTTTTCTGTCCTCTGATTTAAGCTGAGACTCTTGACCCTCATCCATAAAGCAGGATATTTCATCCTCTACAGGAGCTGCTGGTGAAAGTCAAGTGTTATATTGTTCTGATCACCAAGAAGCTTTATTAGTCAGTGTCTCCTGAGAGGGACACAGGGTAATTGGACAAAGCTGGATATTTATTTGATAAAAGGCCTTGTAGGTCAGTTTCTATGAATTTTTCCTCAAGAGGCCTGGGAATTACCCCAAAAATGAAAAAAAAGATATTCTTTGGACTTGAGTAATTTTCAGAGGAAATTGACTTAAAGGAAATCAGTTCTGTTTGTGTCTTCTGCTTTGATGGTTTGGAACGGCCTCTTCTGTTAAAGGAGGAAGGGGGCAAAGGTTAAACAGAGTCACTGAAGATGTGGCCACCAGAAGACCATGCAGAGCTGTCTCTGTTCTTTCTGTATCTGTAAACCCTTTGGGTAGGAAGATTCTTCATCAGAGGTCTTTTTAGATAACAGCTTTATTTGGCACTCACGTCACATCTAGGTGTTTGCACATTTAGAGTCTTAAAAATGTTTTTTTGGTTCAGATTTTATCACTTTTTTTAACTATCAGTTACAAAATAACATGCTTGCTCTGATTAACTCCTACTAATGGATAAGTAAATTCTTAAATTTAGGAGAATTTAGATTTTCAGAAACACAAGAACACTATGTCACATTAAGGGCAGTATTGAAATCTGTAGTTGTTATTTTGCGTTTGGGCTTTGACTGCAACTTTCTAATACATTTTGTCCTTTTTCTACAACTCTTTTTCTAGCATATTATGTAACTGAATCTCAAATTGCAACCTCGGATGATAATTTACTTGGATCTGCAGCAAAAGAAAGGTTGTAAATTTCCCTCCTCCCTGGTTTTCGGGACTCACTTTCTAAATACTGAATTTAAAAAGATAATTCTTTCTCCAGTTGGTCAATTAAAACACTTACAGATGGAAACGATTGCACTAGATGAATGATTCAAGAATTACAAGTTTCTTACCTTCAGGAAGTTTTTCACATAATTGTTGATACAAGTCACAAGGCCAGTCAGGTTCTTTATAAATCAAGGCCACCAGTGGTCTAAATCTTTAATCCAATGTATTTTCTTAGAATTGTTTTCCTTAGCTCTCAGAGTATTTAGCACCAGTACCTGCCCCTCTTTCTGGAAACCCTAGCTGGTACTCCTCTTACCTTTTTGACTTCTGTGTTCCCTACATAGAGACTTCATCAAGGTTCATATCTTAGGCATTTTCTATTCTCTCTGAAACATTTATTTCCATAAAAATGCTTTAAAAATGTTATTTTCTACTTTTTACATCTTTCCATCAGTCAGTTTAAATAAATGAAAATATCTACTTATCTGAAAGTAAATATTCAGGACACAGGTATGATATTAAGTTGGACATATGAATTACTACTTTTGTAGGTGAAAAGTGATCAAATATTGGCAATTTCCTCTTTTTCTCTTTTATTTGCTTTCTCTACTACTATGTAGGAAATCCATCTTCTGCTATATAAATTGTGATATGATTTACCTTTAGACTTTCCAATACATTTTAATGAAAAAAATTCTCATTTTCAGCTAATTTGATTTATTTTGATGTTATATTTTCCTCCTCAAGTCATATGGGTAACTTCCATTATCATTAATACGGCACAAAGATTGCAAAGGAAGATGGCGTCCTTGAGTTCGTTTTTGGTAAGATAATTTATAGGAATTGCCGATTTAACTGGTAGACTTTTTGTCTTCTCCCGAGGAGTATTGAATAGTGAAAAAAACAGGAAAGTTCTTTCCCTTCTTTTGCCTTTCTTCCACATATAGTTTATTCATTCCTCTCTTAGAAATAACTGTAGCCAAATTTCAAGGTCTCACCCTGTGGCAGGTTCATCTCGTTCCTTGGCAGGCACACAGAGTGCTTCATATGATGATTCTGTAATTACCCAGTTTTGGTAAACACACATTATTTAGCCAATACAGCAAAATGGCTCCTTCAGAGCCATTACATTGCAGTTCATCAAGTAAACAGTGATTTAGCCATTTTCATGAAAAATGTGTGTTATTTCGTTGATCGCCTGTCAGTCCACAACATTCAGCTAATTCCCTATCACCCTTTATGAATATTTTGGAACCTCTTTTTGAGAACCATTACTGTACAATATGAAAACTGTGCAATGCTCTGTTTCACTGTGAAAAATCATTTAGTGTGACTGTTTTTACAGATATGTCTGTTATGAACAGTCTCTCAGTGTTAGAGACACCGGGACACCGCGCCCAGACTATTAATGTGAATTGCTTTGATAGAAAAGAAAATGGCTTGATTGCCTTTAAAGAATGGAAAGAAATGATTTTATAATGTTTAGGCCCTGGCAAAATTTTTACTTAATCAGTTAAATCTGGAATAGTTTAATGACAGAATTATAAAACCTATTTAAGAAGATGTGCTGGAGTGCCAATGGCTGCTGTGTGAAAGGACGTGTGTACTGTGAGACTGAGCTTCAATACTAATAGGGGTAGTTACACAGATAAAGATGCCTTTCAGATTAAAATTAAGATGACGTCTAAACTCATCTTTCGAAAGGATTCATTTCCTTCGGATTAACATGTGGTGGGAGGGTTTTGGTCTATCTTCTTAGGGGTAAGCACCAAGAAGCAGACTTTCGAGCTGGAAGATAGAATTCCTTGGAGACACTGGTGAGGAATCTGTGCTCGTTTGTTTTGGTAGCGCTGAGTCATGCGAGGATTTGGAACAAAGCAATGCATTAGGATGTAGATGGAGCTCCTACCCACTGTGATGATTTTTTTTCCTGACAGACAAAAATAGCTGCCTTGCCACACTGTGCTGCTAGGCCCTGATGGAAAATGTCACGCTATTTCTTGCTTCTTCTCCTGATGGCATGATACATATATTGAGCACAGGTGTGACAATCTAAGTATATTTAGCAAATCTCTGCAGGGCACAGAAGTGGGAGATTAGAATGGAATCACATAAGGACTTCGAAATGGGATCCCACAAACCACAAACCTGGCTGCATTTAGTAGCTCTATGAGAACAGGGCGAAGAGTAAAATCTTGATTGCTCCTCACACAGGAATTAACTGTGGTTCATATCTCAGGCTGTCTTTTTAGGCCATAGTGCGAGGGTTTACCTTAATCTGCTTCCGTTCCCAAGAAAATTCCTTCAGTGTATCTTGCTAATCCGTGTGTGACTTAATCAGGGCAGAAAATTGAGTTGTAGGATGAAGGGCGTTTCTCCATGGTGCTTTCCTGTCATCCCTTGTGGCGATATGGCCTCAAACTCTGCCTTCTCTCTCGAGCTAGTGACTCTAGGCTATCTTCCCTAAGAAGGCGGAAATGACAGGAACTTTTTCTATCTTCCATGACCACTTGTTTGATAATCAGAGGTGTCTGCCTGGATTCTCTTGGCTGGTGACACAAGAGGACAGTTTCTTAAGCTGCTTCCTTCAGCTTATACTAATTTATAGTTTTGTTTTTACATTTTCATCCCTCGCTTGAAATGGAGATGGGAAGGAAAAGGAAAAGGAAAGGAAGAGTGCTGCGAGAAAACCCTCTCATCATGGGTACTATATGGCAACTTGTTTTCTGTGCTTTTTGCCCCCCTCAAAAACATCCGTGGCCTTGTGAGTTTTCCTGAGGACTCTTAGGAAAAAGAATTTCCTGCACCTATCAGAGAAATCTGGAGAGTAGAGAGAGGCAGAGAAAAAAAGGAAAGAAAACAGTTGATTTGCTTATGCAGCTTTGCATCAAAAGCGCCATCCTTAGCATTAAAAGATCCTTCCTGACTTAAGAATTTTAAGTAGTGCCTTTTAAAAAAGAGTTGTAGGAAATAAAGTTACCCTTCTAGATAGAAACAAGAAGAAAAACAATGGCAGTCTGCATTCTATTTGTGCTTGTGACTTCCCTATGAACATCCTTGCCCCATTCGGCAGTGAGCTCCTCTGTCACTCTCTCTCTCTGAACAGCCTTCGCTAAAGAGACAAAGCAGAGTGGAAATGAAGGGATAAGCCTCCTATAAACCTTCCTATCCCTCCACCGCCTCCCTTCACCCTTGCATCAGGGCGGGTCTTCAGAGGTGTGAGGCTCTGAGGCTCTGAGCAAGGAGCCCATAGCTCCTCCTAAAAATCTGGTAAGACTAGGATGACCAGGGAGAACTCAAAGTGGAATTGGAATTACAGGTCTAGAGTTTGATTTTCCAGAGGTCATACACGCGGAATGGCAAATTCGTTTTTTCAGGGAGGGGGTTGACAGAAAAGAGGGACTCCAGCCATACAGATGACTCCTTTTAAAATGTCTTCCTGGTGATCAGCTGGCCAGGCTGGAAGGTGAACTTGGCTGCCATGTTCAAAGTTAAGACAACTGGAGGAATTGGAATCAGTAAGGCAAGCCAATCAATTATAAATTGATTAAGCATATCTAATCTGCAAAGTACTGGGGTATTAGGAAAGGAGGAATGCCTTGATGCTGGTGTTGAAGAGGTGGTTTTTTTTTTTTTCCTGTTTTTCTAGTGCAATAGCTTTTTCTGATTAAAAAAAAAATATATGCAAAACAACCAAATAATACAGAAAACGTATGAAGAAAGTAAAAATTGGTAATCATCTTAGTACACGTAGATATCAACTGGCAACATTTTGGTAAAAACATCTTTTCTCTATGCCTAAATATATATGATAAAATTGGTTTTAGAGTCTATATTCTATGGTTAAACTACTTTTATCGTTTCGATAAAAGTGACACATGTCATTGTTTAACATTTCCAAGTAATAAAATCAAGGACAAAAAAAAAAAGAAAGTAAAAACTTCCTCCAAACTATCACCCAGCAGTAGCCACTGCTAAAATTTTGGTGCTCTTTTCTTGGAGTCATCTCTATGCGTGCATAGGTAGCGATCGATTTGTGTGACTTTTTACGTGAATGGGATCTGCTTATTTAGTCAAAACATGGCATGGATGCTTCTCACATCAGACATCGGTTTTAGTGGCTGCACTGTATCTCGATCTGTGGGCGAATTCGTTTCACCATTGCTCTGTTGATGGGCATTTGAGTTGCTCACAGTGTTCACACAGTGCTGCGGTGAGCTTCCTTGTGCCTCCAACCTTGGTTCACTTATTCAAATTCTTTCCTTAGGATACACTCCTTAAAGGGCAGTTTCTGGGTCAAAGGGCATGCATATTTTAAAGGCATTTTATAGCTAATGACAAATTGATGTTGCGTAGTTTTAATTTATATTTCTGTGTTTACTAGATGGACTTAACCTTTTAATATGTTAATTAGCCATTTGTATCTTTTTATCTTATTGATATTTCTTTTGTCCTTTTGTTTGTATCTTTTTTGTGAATTGCCTGTTTTGTACTTTTTCTTTTTGATTTGTAAAAGTTCTTTGTATAGTAGCTATTAGCCCTGTGTCTGTCGTATGTATTTCAAATACTTCTCCTGTCTGTAATTTAAAACTTACTTAGTAGTGCCTTTACAGTTGGCTGGTTCTTGATCTCAGACTTGTGTAAAGTCCTGGAGGCCTTGTGGGATGGGGGAGGGTAGTCACTGTGATTTGGGTGCTCTGTGTTTGCTAACTGGTATTTATTGAAGCTAGACTCCTACCCTCCCAAAGAGACTGGGAGATGGGGTGGTATCTTTCTTGATGATGACGTTCCAAAGAGATGGCTTCCAGGTCCTTGAGAAAGACATTCCTGGATATGGAAAACTTACATCTCAAAGGGGCGGAGAAAGAGTTTACAACTGCAAGTTTTCTAAAGTAGATGCTCTACAGTCAGGAAGAAACCTGTCTAATGTTACGACTGTCCTGCTCAGTTGGGGAATGGGACTATCCTTCTCCAGAACAGGGAAGGTAATCAAAGAAAGAGATGGGGAGCGATGAATAACTCTGACTTTTCCATATACTGGTTGAAGTACCTCTTGGGCAGAAGCTAGGACTGGAGTTCATGACGTCTATATACAAATAGTTGTCAAACTGACCGGAACATGGCGGGAGGGACATCAGTCAGACCATAGGGAGAGCCATTGCTTGTCTCCCTGAAACCCTCCGCCAAGGTCAAGTTTTGGGAAATAAAGTGGGCAGTCCGAATACATGTTGTAAGATTGGTCCTCACCTGTGAGAAATGAGAAGTATTGCTGTCATTGGGCGTTCAGAACTGGGACTCTGCTGCTTCCTACTTGAGTTACTGCGTTGTCACCTGCCCAAGCTGTACCTTTCATGGGTGTCTAGAGAAAATATCCGTAACATAAGGAAGAGCAAGAGCCTTGGGACATGCAGGCTGGGTTCTAATCGCAGCTGTATTATTTCTTAGTACCCTGTAGACAAGTAACTTAGCCTCTGTGAGGCTCAGTGTCCTTACCTGTAAAGTAGGGGTAAGAACTCTATTCAAGATTATTGGGATAATTCAGTGAGTTCATGGATGCAAAGTGCCTGGCTGGGTTCTAATCGCAGCTCTATTATTTTTTATCCTTTGGTTTCCTGGTCTAGTCTATAGTGTATGAATGCTAAATGGAAAGGAACCGAGGTATGTAACCCGCTTCTTCCATCTTGTCTTATTAGCTGTGGTCAATTAGCCAGCCTTCTCATTATTCCTCCGTCATTTTGCCTCAGAGCCTCCTCAATGTTTTTCCTTTATAGTTTCATTTAATCCTGATGCACAAACTAGGTGTGGATTGCAGCTTTTCACTTCATCACCAATATCAACGTTGACTTACAGGCAGCCCTGTTCACCAAAAATGGATCTTGTGATTTAAAAATGCACATTAATTAGCATTTTGCTTTTAATGAGTTATTGGTGATGAGGCAAATTAATTGAGTCACAAAATGTTTATCTCAATTAGTTGATTCATAACAAGTTGAAAAGTTTCCAATTTTGAAATTTGGCCGATGTGTGGCGAGCACTTCAAAAAACAGAATCTAGGGGCTGGCCCCGTGGCCGAGTGGTTAAGTTCGCGCACTCCGCTGCAGGCGGCCCAGTGTTTCGTTGGTTCGAATCCTGGGCACGGACATGACACTGCTCATCAAGCCACGCTGAGGCAGCGTCCCACATGCCACAACTAGAAGGACCCACAACGAAGAATATACAACTATGTACCGGGGGGCTTTGGGGAGAAAAAGGAAAATATAAAATCTTTCAAAAAAAAAAAAAAACAGAATCTAAAACCAGACTCATAAAAAAAGGGCAGCTTAGACTTTGAATTCTATATATTTAATAGTTATTTCTCTCAAACTGCTAAGAATTAGCCACTCAAGACAATGACAACTTGATTCTTCATAAGATTGTACCAATATTTAGATTATTTGTAAGAAAAAATGCTCAAAAAGTCAGAGCCATCTCTATTTTCATAAATCATTGCATGTAATGACTCAGTGGTAATTATTTTATATTTTAAGTGTTCACAATGGGGCTTTAGTTAGTAGGTATGAAGTTTTTTGTTTTTGTTTTTTTCTATTGCCCAAAACAGCATGGAGCACGTCAGTGCCAAGAATACTCTCGTTTCTGTATTTGTTCGTGTGATTACGGGGCCAAGTTTCAGTGAGTTGACTGTCACCGTTCTGCATATATAAATGTGAAGTGTCTTTTGCAATTTTGTGTACTGTATGAATAAAGAAAGAATAATCTAAAGATGCATATACATTTAATTTATAAAGTTGTATTTGTACAGTGTGATCCTTTATGTTTTTGTAAGCTCAAGAATTATGATGAAATAGTTATCTCAAGGTAGAGTATTAAGAAGCTCTCAGAAGAACTTTAGGTTTACCTGTAGGATGGAAGGGTGGAAGGAAGTAATGCATAGATAGAGGACTAACAGTATACGCCTTTAAAAAAAATGATATTTAAGGGGCCAGCCAGGTTAGGTTTGCCCATTCCACTTCTGTGGGCCAGGGTTCACCAGTTCGGATCCCAGGTGCGGACATGGCACCGCTTGTCAAGCCATGCTGTGGTAGGTGTCCCACGTATAAAGTAGAGGAGGATGGGCACGGATGTTAGCTCAGGGCCAGTCTTCCTCAGCAAAAAGAGGAAGATTGGCGGCAGATGTTAGCTCAGGGCTAATCTTCCTCAAAAAAAAAAAAGATATTTGAGAAATTGAGACAATAAAGAGATCTATTACATAAGCATGTCCAGACTGTGATTTCCAACAAAATCCCAACATGTAAAAGCTAAGTAAGTTTGGGGATGTTGCCAAAGATCTAGAAAGAAGTATATAGTGGCTTTACATTTTAGCTTTCAACTTTAAGATTGTTTTTGGCTTTTATGCCCAACTCATTGTCAAAGGGTCTCTCTTTCTTCTCCTATTTTTTTTAAACCACGTGTGCTGTGATTGGCCTGTTTGCCCTCAGTCTCCTGTGCTCTGCTAGGGCCCAGCCCTCTCAGACTGTATTTCTCACATTCTGATGTCAGCAGGCTTTCCACTACCTTCTGCTAATGAAAGGCACTGTTAGGGGGTTGGGAGGTAAGGAGATGAGAGGTGTCCAGTTTCTGGAGGATTTCCTATAGTGCAACAGAGGTAGCAGCGTTGTCAGCCTTGGCCATGGAGGGTCGGGGAGCTGGGGTCTGGGCAGCAGAGCTGCAGCCTCTGAGGGTTCCTGCTCCTCCAGCCCAAGAAGCAGTGGTTTCCTGTGGTTACTAATCTTTGAGTAGCTTTACTGTGTCTGCTATGGCTTCTTAAGTGCTTCCAACACCTGTGTAACCAATTCTATTAAAGTTCTTCTTTTTGAACTATCTAGAGCAGTTCCTGTTTTCCAGTCAGTTCCTACTGCACTGTATTCAACCCCACGTTTAAGCACCACTTGTTCCCTGTTAATGGGTCCAAATCCTAGTACGTTAGTGTACTCTGCGAATTTTACCTGAAGTAACAAGTTTAAACCTGAAATGAAATTATGGCCTTGGGCATTAGGCTTCATTCTGCATCTTCTTCAAAGAAGCCGATATAACAAGATGGATGGGCAGAAATATTGGTCTGAGGAGATTAAAATTCATGGCGCCACCTGCCACCATTGATCATCTGAAGCATACTTTATTTGATGGTTTGCTCTAGAGGATGCGGGAATTTATAAGGACCTGAGTACTTTTATGGCCGGCTGTCCCCATCTTGTTCGTAGCTGCGTCACACGTCCCCTAAGCTGTAGCCTTGAAACTGGCAGAAGGAGAAGGTCTCACTAGTGACTGGTACTGGAGAGGAAATAAGTAGCTAGAGGCCTATATACTTGACGTTTTGTTTTGGGATTAATAATGGGCTATAACACTTGAGCAAGATATCCTCCTTTTTGCATATGATTTTCCAGGGAAATATTGACCTTAATTTTTAGGAAGAACCCATGTTTGTTGCTCGTACAGATTTACAAAACAATTGCGTCAATAACACCTTTACCCAGTAACAATCTACATGTCTGAAAATTTATGTCTCTATTGCTGTTGAGAGCGTGCAAAAAACAAACGAAAACCCAATATTATTGAAACCTGTGGGTATGTTTCTGATGTCAGTCTTCTAGAACTGCGGCTTTTGGAGACCTTTTAGAGGCTATGGATACCTTTGAATTGAAGGGGTGAACTGAAGTGTGTCATGTAAATATGTTTTTAGGCAATGCTTAGATCTGTGCCCTTTCCCAGGAGAGCGGGAAATGTCATGATTGGAAATGAGAGAAACATGTAGCCTGTGTTAGATGCTCCAGACGACTGTGTATCTGTCTCACTTTGTCCGGGCTGCTGTAACAAAATGCCACAGACTGAGTAGCTTATAAACAACAGAAATTTCTCTCTCACAGTTCTGGTGGCTGGGAAGTCCAAGATCAAGCCGCCAGCAGATTCCATGTCTGGTGAGGGCTGGCTTCCTGATTCATAG
Organism: Equus quagga; assembly: GCF_021613505.1. Taxonomy (NCBI): domain Eukaryota; kingdom Metazoa; phylum Chordata; class Mammalia; order Perissodactyla; family Equidae; genus Equus; species Equus quagga. The sequence continues at coordinate 30,766,607 of NC_060274.1, forward strand.
GCTGCCATCTTCTCGCTGTGTCCTCACATGGCCATAGTGGTGAGGGAGCTCTCTGGGCTCTGCCCTCATAACCCAATCACCTCCCAAAGGCCCTTACCTCCCTAATACCATCACATTGGGGTTAGAATTTCCACATGTGAATTTTGGTGGGACACAAACATTCATTCTATAGCATTGTAGTAATGCTACTAGTAAAAATATCTAGGTAATTTGGGCACAATCTCCTCTTCCACTGCTAAAAATGACCATTGTTTTTTCCAATTCTACCACATCTAGTTAAGTCCCGATGTTGTTGTCAGTCCTTGTTCAGCCACGCCTCTGCCAGTATTTCTGTCGGTTCTACCCTATTGAAGCATACTGGCTTTTATGTCGTTTTTTTGTTGTGCCAAGACTTCATGGATAATTGGAACTGGGTGTTTGACCTAGCTATAATCCCTGCCTATGGATTCAAAGGGATTTTAGGTAGAATTGGAATCTTCTGATGAGAATCAAATGAAACCATGTTGTAGGACTCTGCGTCTTCCGACAACATAGCATTTGCCCAGAATCATCGTGTGAGTTTTGGTTCCTCTTTCCATTTTTTCTTTCTCAAGAATCATATTTCTGACCCTTTCCTTTAATTCTGCCTCCCTCCAAAGTGGTCATCACTGCTAGGGATTAACCCATCCCAATGGTTCTCCAGCGGTCGACTCCATCATTAATGTCAGTTTCCTCTTTAGCTTCACATTGGTGCCCCTCTTTCCCAACATCCTATCTAGAACCAAATGTTTTGTATTTTTTTACTTGCATCTATGAAGTCCAATGGTGTCTAAAGTTAGTTGTAAGGCAGAGCAAGGGCCACGACTGTGAGTTTATTGTTCTTTGGAGGTGTCAATAAGGTTTGTAAAAATGAGAAGGGAGGCATTCCTTGTCCTATCTGTCTCACATGGTTGATGTGACAGTCAGACAAGAGTAGATAGGAGGCAGTAAGGGGTAACAGAAAGGACCTAGGATTGGGAGATGGGCAGAAAACTTTAGCTTATCTCACACCTCTGCTATTCAATGACATGGAATCTCCTTGAGTGGTAGTTTCTTCTACTGGTAAACAGGAGTAATAATAATTCCTACCTGTCCATTTCACAAAAGTGTATTAGGAGCAAATGAGACGCGGTATGTGAATATACCTTGTACATTGTAAAGTGCTATCATATGTAGGTTATATAGGCTTACCTCTGATCAGGAAATAAGTGGCCAATTGACTATGAGGGATTAATCCATTTCATTATCCTTGGATTGGATTGTGGTGCATGACAAATAGGCTATCTTCTGTCATTTGGCAAACTGCATATGGATGCATATCCAATTTAATAACATTTCTTGGGTTGGTTTCTCCTTACCCAATCAAGAAATTAGATGCATTTGGATAGGACCATATTTGAGAATAGACAGACTGAAAACATAGATTGGCAATAACTGGGAATTTGCATTGAGCAAATTATGACCTTGGACATCAAGTCATTTGGTTTCTTTTACTCTCTCTTTCCTCCTCCCTCTCTTCCTGTTCTTCCTCCTCCTCTTCCGGTCTTTCTTTCTCTCTCTCCCTCTGTATTGTTTTTCATGTCTTTCAGCTGTAGGCTAACCCATGAATTTCCTTTCTATGCAGTGTTTTTGGCTTCCTACACTATTAGCAGTAAGGGGTAAGTCTTTACTCAACTCTCACCGAGGAAAGATGGATCTGTTCAGTGTTCAGTGCACTCAAGATATTTTAAACAGAAAGATTTAACAGGGAATTAGGTGTTTACAAATCACTGAAAGGATTGGAAGAGCAGAAATCATCTGGACTTTTGATTTCAGGGTTAAACTTCCAAAGCTTCAACTCAGAGGTCAGGAAGCTGCTATTGCCCTCCCATCCTGCCTTCCTCCGTTGGCTTGCACTCTTGAAGCTGGTGCCTGGACCCTGGGATATGGAATCGAGTTCCTGAGGTCACAACTACCTATCAGCCAAAACCCACGTGAGAACATCTCATTGGCAGAAGGTAGATTGCTGCCAGAACCCTACTGCTAAGGAGGCTAGGAATACAGTGTTTAACTTCCCATCCTCTGCAAGAATAGGGTGAGATTGGAAGCTAGTGCCAATTGCTTCAGCTTGATGGGCTGGCTGGCTTATACTGCCAGATCATCCTAAAGTTTTCAGAAACAAAGAGAGAAAATAGCGACTTTGAGTTCTAGAGAACCAATAAAATGGATCCATCAGTTAAACTCTTTCAAATGAGAGCAAAGACTTGAAGATCTGCTCTCAGACTGAGAGTTGTGTAGGCATGTTTCAGCATGGAGCAGTTTCCATGGAGAATGACAAATTCCCCAAAGTAGGAAGGACTTGTGAACACGTTTTCTGCCTTTCCCCATTGAGGTGCTTCCCAGGGAAGACAGCTTTGACTCACTCAGCTCTTATGTCATCCATTCCGTGGGAGACTCCAATTTAACAAGCTCACGGTAAACCTTTGCCCTGTGGACATACGGATGGTTTGATCCAGCCCCTGGACACTGGAGTAAATAAAGTGAGTGCCTGACAGCTTCAGAGCCGATGGCTTTATTTCTGAAATGGCTGCTGCTGAGAATTACAAGTGCCGTCTAGAAACGAAGGCAGCATTGTCACACAGTGGGGCTGAAGGCAGACCTTTGTTCTGTTCCCAGCTCATCAGTGATGTGTTTTGTATAGAAGAAAAAGGACAGAGTAGCCCCTGCTACTTTTGTGGCCTGATCCACGAAATCAGCATATCTGATGGTGTAGCTTTAAAGCAGTGTGCACACGTGGTACTCATTTTGTGACTACTTCCTGGTACGCGTTAATTGGGAGTGGTGCCAAACTGGATTTTGTTTGTATCTGTTTTTTCTCTTAGTGAAAGTTTCCTTCCCAAAGAAATAGACTATTGGCTATGTTTATTTATAATATTATTTACCAGGTTTAGCTAACTCATAAAACTTGGTATAAGTCTTCCTACAGAGTGGCCACCTGCCTGAGGTGCTGCTGAGCACCTGCACTTCCCCTCGGTTCTCCTGGTAACCCCCACTTCAATTTAGCTCTTGAAGATCTCCAGGATTCATGAGGGTTCCCCCTTCTAAATTACCTTTAACAGTGGTAGAACTCTGTGCCCTAATAGCAAGCATTAAATTTTGTTTCTGGTTCTCTGGAAGTCCATGAAAAATGGTTATCAGAGAAACTTAAATCAACTTGAATCAGGGTAGCATTTTTTGTTGGTTAGGCAAAGGTGACGCTGCTTACCTTCCAGAGCGTGAGTGAAGTAGTTATCACCCTAAATGTGAGACAAGTTATATATTGATATCTATCCCTAATCTAACTTTACATCTGAGCACAATTATGGCACAATTTTGGAAAAATGTAAAGAAGTAGGCGGCTGCATTTAAAATGCTGTGCTCTGAGCATGCTCAAATCCCAGGTGAGCGTTCTTGTTGTGTGGGGTTCACGTGTTGTCTTGTGCTTCGTCCTGAAAGGGAAGAACAAAATTAATGATGTGAGCTTGAAGAATGAACCAGCTGGGAGATAAGGAGAGAAGAAGAAAAGGGATATTGTTAGGGTTTTCCCTCTGTCTGTTCTTAGTATCTGGCCCTGTATTTCCAAAAGGAAGAAAAGGAAAAATGATCAATGAGAGTGGCCTTTGCCAGAACTGGCTTTTTGTTGATAATCCCTTTCCACTTCTCTCTTGGGGGATAATTCTGAATTTGAAGGGATGAACTATTTCACAAACAGGGATTAATCCTTGTTCATTCTCTTGCTTTTGATAACTACTCATTCTTTGTGAGTCTCTGTTTGCCACATAGTCCCATTCATGTAATGTATTGTGGGTAAGACAGGATTTCAAAGTATTGGTAATATCTCAACTCAAATTCAACTTGGCTAAGGCAGTGTGGCTCATCTTTGTGACCGTCTCCATGCCTGGCCCGGGGCAGTGCCAGCATACTGTATTTATCCAGCTCTTAACAGTGCTCACCCTGTGCAATCAGAAACAGGTCTACAAGTATTGAGGCACTGAACTCTGATAACGACCCTGTTGTTCCCTGTTGCGCAAATGAGGCAACTGAGGGACAAGGAGCGTAGGGGACTTGACCAGGGTCACACAGCTAGTGAATCCCAAAGTGAAATCTAAACCCAGGCACGCTGGCCCTGGAGTCCAGGTCCTTCACTGCCTGCCTCTCAACCCAACTACGTGCACAAACACTCGCAACAGTCTTTTCATCGATGCTTTCTCTTCTCAGCAATTCCTCTGGCTTTTCCACCTCTTCCCTTTCATTCCACTCTCATTTCCATAAGCTAGATTCTAGTGGGGCCTTTTCTGTGCAATCTATATGGCACATTCAGGACTCTGCCCTCCCACCAGTTCCCAGCCCAGCTCACTCAGTGTTATTTCCACCCTTTGTCTTGTTGAAGTTTTCTCAGTTTCCAGTGAGTCCAAGAAATCTCAGCCTTTCTGCAAAGACAGCCCTAACCACTAAGAAGACAATTTCTCTTTATAGACATGGAATTCCCATGACTTTCTCATTCATGATATTCCTGATACATGCTCATTGTGCTATACACAATAACACGTTTAAATATTTCTTTCTACAGGGTGTTCTCACTTACGTACTTTTGGCATATTTTCTATATGTTTGTGTTAATAGTCTCTTAGACACTAGAAGGCAGGGACAGTACTTGTAATTCAATTCAAAGCATCCCATGGAATATTCTTAATAAATATCTTTGATGGCAATGATAATAGTTATTGACAACGAAAATACTCAGTTGCAGGATGAAAATGTGATGTTTTGCTGTTGCCGTTGAAACAAAGCGAGATGGCCTCCTCGTTGTTGGCGTCTTTTCCGCCCCCTCCTCCATCATTGTGACCATGTGCTTCTAGTGCAACAGCCACAGTTCTCATGTACATTGTTTCATTTAAGCCTCATCACCAATGTGAGGTAGATATCATTACTCTAATGTTATACATGAGGAAACAGATGTTTAGGTAACTTCAGTTCAATTCGTATATGGCAATGCCAGGCCTTAAAATCTGACTGGTCTGAAACAATGACTTCAAAATATGTGGTCTTGACAATTACCGTATATGGCTTATAGAAACCTTGAGGAACCTCAAATACGAGGTTCTGTATTGTGTGACCTTGGGCAAGTTACATAACTACTCTGTGCCTCATTTTTCCTGGCTACATTTTATTTTAATTAATAGAATCAGAAAGGTGCATAATACAGCTTCACATTTAACACTTTCCATTTGGATTCAGACCTTGACATTGAATTATATCAACAAATGTGTACAAATACTATGAGAAATGTTACACTGAAGTGGGATCACTAATGCTTTGATGAAATATTTGACAGTGTAAGATTTTCGTGACTCGAGGTGAGTGAATATATACTATTTTGGTCAGTAAGATTGAGCAAAACAAGATAGATCAGCCTCGTGCCACTGATGAATTTTATATGCTTTATTTATTTATTTTGAGGAAGATTAGCCCTGAGCTAACATCTGCCACCAATCCTCCTCTTTTTGCTAAGGAAGACTGGCCCTGAGCTAACATCCGTGCCCATCTCCCTCTACTTTATATGTGGGACGCCTGCCACAGCATGGCATGCCAAGCAGTGTGTAGGTCCATACCTGGGATCAGAACTGGCAAACCCCGGGGCTGCTGAAGTGGAACGTTTGGACTTAACTGCTGTGCCACTGGGCTGGGCCCAACTTTATATGCTTTTAAGAAAGAAGGATGAGAGGTACAAAGAAGCTACATTTTTTGGAATCTAGCCTCACTCTCCATCAAATGGGTAATATGAAGTACTGTCCTCGAAAGCTACTTCATTCTATTTTTAATAACCTTTAAATACTACATGGGGTTTGTAGAATATTAGAAAATATAGACAAGCGAAAATAAAAATATAAAATAAAACCTCACATTCCTACCACTTGGAGATCATCACTGTAGCATTCCCCTGTGTATTTTTCCAGGTCCCTTTGTGTACATATATGTGTATGAGGTTTGCAAATATTCATTTTTAATCAAAATGTTGTTCTATTGTACTCACTGTTATGTAATCTGTTTTTTTCAACCAATGATTTCCTTTCCATTTAGGTAAAGTTTCATCTCATCTAAATCAAGTCCATATTTCTATTTCCCCAATTGACCCAGTATTTTTCTGTACATTTGGTTTGTTCAAAACAGTGTCATTGTATTTGGTTATTATCCCCTAAGTCTCTTTTCATTTAACACAGTCCTTTTTTTTTTAATGACATTGGCTTGTTAAAAAATGCAATTTCGTTGTAAAATGTCATACAATCCTTGACTGAGGATTTCAAACCTGATCAGAATGAAATGTGGTGTGGTGTTACGGGAACTTCCTTCCTTAGAGCCCCCAGGAGAAGAGATAACAAATATTACCGATACTAATAAAAGACATTCCTCATTTCAAATAGTCATGATTTTAATGAAATTAAGATTTTATTCCTTGTGGAAGTAGAGGCAGTGAAATGGAGAGCCGTTTTCAAACAAATGGCTCACAATTATACTGACATATTCTATGAACTGTAAATCCTACAACATATTGTCAATCGTGAGAACAAATACCAGAACCCCATGGGGAATGGATGCTTCTTTCAAATGTAAGTTTTACAAGCTGTTAAAAGGTTTTCCTGTGCAATTTATGGTTGGCTTTTTCTGAAGTTTTCTCTTAATGACAATAAAGATTTTCTTTATGCAGAGTCTTCCCAGCTGGATTTCTCAGTGGAACACCTATATATCCTACAATTGTTTACTTGTATCTACTACAGAATGAATAACAAATGGCAGGCAAGTCAACTAACATCTTAAAAGCTTTAAGAAAGTTATGCTTGGTTCTTATAGTCTTCCTATCTCATCAATTGCTTCCACTCTTTGCCAAGAAAACAGATCATTATTCAATGCGTGCTTTGTGCCCATCTGTCCATGCCATGTAGACGAGAACTTGGTCTCTGGAGTCAGAACAGCCTGGTTTTAAATCCCTTCTCTACTGTGCGACCTTGGGCAAATTACGTAACTACGCTGTTGTAAATTTAGAATGAAACAGTCTCTATCTCATGGGGTTGTTGTGGAGATTAGAGGAGATACCCGTGTCAAGCATTTAGGACAGTGCCTGGCACATAGTAAGCACTAAATAAATCTTAGAGTAAAGTTGTTTTAAAAATTGAGTTTGACAAATGGCATCTGAAGGCCCTGGTCTGACAAATGGCCCTTGATGTTCACCCTTCACTAAGAGAAACAAGAAAAGCAAAAAGTAAAACATTTATCTAGGGAAAAGTATTTATAAAGCTGCGTGACACATGTATCCTTCTCCCACCTAGACACACACACACACACGAATAGTGTGTACTCTTTGCCCACAAGCTCACCACTCTGCTCACACCTGTCACTAGCAGGGAGCAGGAAAACATCCCAAGCTGGGAGGCCCATGTGGTCTGCTCAGCAGAGAGTCATGCAAAATAAATCCTAAGAGCCCTCGCTTCTACCCCGGTTCCCTGGGGTACAAGAAAACCATTCCAGCAGGGTTTAGCTCGTCCCCTGCCTTCTGGGAGGTAAAATATAAGTCATCCCTGAATAATTAGAATTCGATTTGCTTCTAAAGACCTTCACAGAAGGTCTATTTGGGGATTCAGTTCAATTCAGTTAGACGGGTATTCGAGTGTTTTTGATGAAAAGGCACTATGCCAGGGCTAAGGTGAACAAAAAGGTTAAGAAGGTATCTTTGACCTCAAACAACCTGTGACTCCAGAATAGGGAATGTCCTAGCAGAGAGAAATATATGCTGAAAAGATCTAAGCAGGGTCTCATGGAGAGGCTTTATTTTCTGACGCAGAGAGAGAAGTTGGTTCTTCTCAGTGGAGAACCTGTAAGAAGCTCACGCCCAGATAGACACACACGGGTCTGAGAAAGGCACGTGTGTGCTAGGGAATAGCGGGTTGTCTAAAGCACTGGGTATTGAGAAAAAAAGACTAGAAATAGGAACTGGGACCAGATCACCAAGGGCACAGAATCGTTGCAAGGAAGCTTGAACGAGAGCCGCCGCAGGTTGTGAAGACGAGAGGAGATGTGATATGATCAGTTTCGTGGTATTCTTCTCTGGGAATTCTTCCATATCTATGAAACACCCCTTGTAAGCTATCAATGTGCTCTCATTAAGTTCTTAGAACAGATGATAAAACCAATGCTTCTAATAAGATCTCAACATTATTCCCCAGTTTTTATTCTCTGACTGTCATGGGAGTAATGATAATCAGCAGGCACTCGTGGGGGTAATGGGGGGACAGATGAGGACTGTCCTGGTGGTTTTAATCTTTTAACTAAACCAGAATTCTTTGCCATATTACTTGAAAACTCTTTTTCTTTGGTATAGTATAAATAATGTCTTCCAAAATACAAAGTCAGTGGCCAGGGGCTGGAGGGAGTAGAAACGGGGAGTTGTTCAATGGGTATAGAGTTTCAGTTTTATGAAATGAGAAAGTTCTGGAGATCCGTTGCACAACAATGTGAATATACTTAACACTACTGGACCGTATACTTTAAAATGTTTAAGATGGTAAATTTTATGTTCTGTGGTTTTTTGTTCTTTTGTGTGTGTGTGAGGATGATTGGCCCCAAGCTAACATCTGTTGCCAGTCTTCCTGCTTTTGCTTGAGGAAGGTTGTCCCTGAGCTAACATCTGTGCCAGTCTCCCTCTGTTTTGTATGTGGGATGCCACCACAGCATGGCTTGATGAGTGGAGTGGTGTGTAGGTCTACACCCGGGTTCTGAACCTGCAAACCCCGGGCTGCCAAAGTGGAGCATGTGAACTTAACCATTATGCCATCGGGCAGGTCCTATGTGTTTTTAACCACATTAAAAATTTTAAAATTGAAAGAGACATCATGTCTTACAGAAAGGGCTCCGTGATCAAGTATTTTTGTGAAACATGTGTGCTTATAATTCCATTTGGTGACAAATGGTAACAGTTCACAAAGGCTCTGAGAAGGCTTGCAATAAAGGAGCCCATTTAAATTTGTTTAGAGCTAAATTTCCAAACATAGTAATAACACTAGTTTTTCTCAAAACAATTTTAGGAAACGGTTGTCTAGACCCTATGACTAGAAAATGGTGAATGATTTGTTTTCTATTCTTTTTTGAATGGCATAACATGAAATTCATCAAATTGATTTTTCATCAATGGCTATCTATTTTTTATCCTCTTAATTTTAAGGAAAACTCTTAACAGATATTGTCACTGACACTAGTCTATTTCAGAAGTAATTTTTCTTCCTGTCTGAGTGTAGCATGTCTTGAATCTGTGCTGACTGAGCTTAGAGAAATTGGAGTGGTAGCATTTGTTTATTATTGAAAACACTTATTAGATGTTCTCCCAAGCATTTTTCATTGACAGATGACGAGCTACTGCCATCTAAAATGGGCATGCCCAAAGGAAGCTCTTTGTCAATGATTATTCTAGAAAAATAAATCAAACACAAAATCCCATCAGAGATTCTCTGATTTGGAGATGCCACACAAGAGATGTAAAATAGCAAAATAGTATGACAGAATTGTCCTGGTGAAAGGATTGGGAACCTGGATTTCAGATGATGTTGACTGTTCTACTGTTCTCTGATTTTGTCTCTTAAGAATTATAAGATCGAAATGTTGGAGAACATGGGAGTATCTAGATGACTTCTACTGAAAGCCTGAAATGACTCCTTGGCCTCTCTCTTCTTTTTATTGCTAAATTGAAAAAAGAAAAAGAAAGGAAATGTTTTAGGGGAATTATTTTCACTAAAATCTCTGTATTAGATAAGTTAGAAACAAATGTACTCCAAAGGAACACACACCTGGAGCAGTATTACCTACTAGAAGGCAGGAAAGGGACCGTTTGATAAATGACTGTTGATCTGGTTGAACATTTCATTGTGATCCTGGTCTCTCTGGAACGTAATTCCCTATGGGTAGTTCCATTCATTTATTCACTCATTCAGTAAATGTTTATCCAGTGTTTGCTCCATGCCAAGCAGTGGGCTAGGCAATAAGCGTGAAGAGGTGAGCAAATCCAGTGTGCCCTCTGCTGCTCATAATTAACCAAATTATCTCATGTGTGAGTGGATGACTATGAACATAGTGATGTCTTGTAAAGAAAGGAGCAATGTCCTACACAAGCATTCACAAGGGAACCTATTCGTCAAGGAGGGCTTCACGGAAGAAGTGACACTTCACTGAGATCTGAAGGATGACCAGGAATTAGCCAGATGAAGACGGAGAGGGAAAAGCATTCGAGACATATGAATAGCTTATGAAAAGGACTTCGGGTGGGTCCATGTTGAACCCCATCCTATGGGGGAGAATTACTGAAATCTCAAAAGCTCTCTCTGTATTTGCATGGAGGAAAGATTGGAAGAATGAGCATAAAAATGTTAAATGTGAATGCTTTTATATATTTTTTTGCCTTTCTGTTTTTTTCTTTTTTTCTTTTTACAATGAAGATAATATTCTTAAAGTTAAAAGTTATAAAAATCCCCATGAATCAAGAAGGATGTTTTACTAAATTGATAGTTTTATAAGAACCCTTTTATGAGGCCCCTTTATCTTAATCAAAGTCCTGATTAGTTGAGAAATTATTTCAGCTTCCAGAAAATTCCCTGGCATGAGAAGATGTGTGGTCTGCTGGTTTCTGGGACTTCAGTCACCAAGCACTCCTGAAAGTTGTAGCTCCTGAATGAACAAGAGCCAAGGTCATGGCCTTGAGGGCTCTTGGGGCAGTTTTTGGGCTTCACTTCTTCACTCCTTACTCTACTCTCCACTGCTCCACTCACCTGGAAATAGAAGTCTGGCTGAGGCAGGAGACCTCCAGAGGGAAAATGGCAGTAGAGTGGGGGTGGGGGACAATCAAGGCGCTTCAGCTCATCCTGATCCATCGCTGGCTAATGGTTTACTCTTTTACTTGTCCTTGCATCACCCGTGTCCCTGGGGTGAGGATCCTGTGGAGCAGGAATTTGGCGTCCTCTGAGCGCTACTTACAAGTGTACCCCGTGCATTCTGTCCCTACATTGTAAATCTCTCTCATAGGGAACCTCAGATAAATACTTAAAGCCCACTAATAAAGGAGCCTGACCAAGTTTCAGGCACTCCTTGGTGTGTCGCTGCACAGTTAGCTGCACTGTTAGTCTTAACTCCAATGTGCAAATGAAGCGCCCTCTGGGTGTAGCAAGAACGTCCTGTGGAGGTAGTGCGCACTGACTGAGGGTGGAGTGGTAACAGGACTAGATTGCCCCAGAACCAAATCAGGGGACAGTAATCTGGTTAAAATAGTTCTCTGAGAGCTGTGCAGAGTGGCTGGTGAAACCCTCGCTTGTGCTGCAGTGGGAGATTTCCCTCCGCTGTTAAGTAGAACCATTCCCAAGAAAACCTCCTTTGATGGGAGTCTGCGGTATGATGGGGTTGGCTGTCAGCCCGGGCCCACGTGGTGGGAAAGGACTTCATGCTGGAAGAAATTTTAAGAGCCCATTTGGTCCTTATCTGAAAGGAGAGAAAATGGTGGGTTTAGTTTACCTAAATCTAGTCGCCGTGTGTCCTTCACAGTAAACGCTAACATCTAAGCACTAACAACTGCCTTTAAGGAGTTACCGTTTTTCCTAAGGTACTTAACTCATGGCCACACTGAGGGATTCCATAGGGGTTCTTAGGTCTGCTAGTTCTATACCACCCCGGACTACCAGGAGATGCTGAGTGGACGTACAAGGGCACTTCTTCCACTTCTGCTGACGTTAAACAGCCCCAAGGGGGAAATGTGTTCTGTTCCCAGCTTCCCTGTGTCTGCCAAACCTGCAAGGTTTTTGAGCCCTCACTGCCCCAGCATCTGTTTCCTACCCCCAAATCCTACAGTTTGGCCTACTGTATACATATAGTAATATTTCCTGTTTGTGTTGCAGTTTATCATTTTCTAGAACTTTCCTATTGGTCATCTCATTTGTTCCCCACAATTAATCTGTAAGGTTAGGAAAATAGGTTTCATTATCTTCACATGCAGGACAGAAAACAGAAACTTTAGGATGAAGGTTGTCTTTCAATGGTATTTATTCGTCACAGTTTTACACCAAACAACATTTTAAAGCATTCCATCATGGATACAAGTATGGAGAGAAGAGAGCATTGCATAGAAGGTAAATCAAGAACCTTGGAGGAAGACAGGCCCCAACGTGAATCCTGGTGCTGTGGGAGCTTGATTAATCATTTAACCTCTCTGAGCCCCTCTCCTTAACTGTAATATAGGAATAATGATTCGACCTCACGGAATTGTTGCGAAGATTAAATGAGATGACATATACAAGTCATCTAGTTCAGTGCCTGATGCGCAGCAGCTGCTCAACAAATGACCCCTGATTTCCAAAAGGCTTTGAGTGGAATGATACTCAAATGAACACCTAACTGTGAGTAGGCAGTTGCAGACAGCCCCGCCCAACTGAGATGAAAAATCACAGAGAAAGCGTCCTTTCATGAAATAGAAAATGTATTTGGAATAGACAGGAAAATAAACAGCAACTTTCCTTGGGCAACTGGAGTGGACTATTTTCAGAACATTTCAAGGCCATGTGATTGTGAGGCTTGAACGTTAGTTCTTGACGCCCGATTGCCAAGGTGAGCGTTGCCTCTTTGTACAGCTTTCCATTGTCAGCTGCTTTGAGTCACTTAATTAGAAAGTTGTGTCTGAAAAAAAATTATGGTACACATTTTGTGATTGCTCTGCACATAGAGTGTCCCAGAGCTGAAATTACGGCCAGAAAAGAGCCAAGCATGAAACAGGTATTCGATATGCAACTAGGCTAACAGTAATGAAAACTTGAATAACCTGTGGGCAAAATCAGGAATTTATCTCAGTAGATATGCGCGGCGGGCATTTAAACTAGGGTGGCTGAAGGTGGGTTGGTTGGAATTCTGATTTCCTTAGGAAACTGTGAGACACACCCATTCATGAAACAAAGCACTAGGCCCGGCCTTTGAAGGAACCACTCGTGGGAGAACACTGGGATGCAGCAAGGAAACCAGCATTCGAGTCTCATTTCTGCTACTAGTCAGTCGCGTCACTTGGCCTTGCTGGGCAACGTGTTTGTCATCTGTTAGATGCTGGTCTCTTGTAACACAGACATTCGACACATCTATGAATAAAGCCCTTGAATAAGGACATACAAGGTGCTCCATGGTTAGGCTCTCTACTTGTTACTCCTGCCTCATCTCTCATTTCCCTCACCCTAGGCTCCAGCCACACAAAATTACTTATAGGTCTCCAGCACACCTGGACTTGCATAAATGGTGATCGAGAACCCGGAGACCAACCTCAATTAATTTTGTGGCGATCACTGGTCCAGAAAGGAGACTCCTTGTTCTCTGAGGGAAAAGTTCTGGGTTCTAGTCGCTTGTGCTTCCTCCTATAAAGCACAGATGCCATCAGTGAAGAGCAGAGAGGAAAGAGCATGGGTACAGAAGGAGGTGGAAAAGGAAATGTGGTTGGAGATTGGGAATCAGAAGAGAGGATGAGGGCGTGGGAGCTGGTAAGGGATCCAGTGTGTTCATGAAAATATTTTGAAAGATATTGTTGCTGTGCACAAAGGGAAGTTGAAATTTTAAATGTCTCCTCAATACTAGATATGTGGCACCCCACTTCAAGCATTTTTGAGTGTGATAGGAGCCATCGCTTATGAAGAGAGCTCTTTTAGAGAGGATACAGGCTCAAGCACTAAGTGGTTGACCTTGCAGGCTGAGGTACACCAGTGTGTTAGCAGCTGTTGGTGCTCCGCCCACATCTGTAATGACACACCCACCCCTCCCTCCCACTCCACAACTGTTGGCTGCTATGGGCTCACTTGCACCTTAGGCTGGAGAATTGCCCTTCTTGGAAGGTAATTGCCCTGCTAGAGTGGTTACACACTTCCTTCCTCTCAGGGGTGGCTTGCAACTGACAACTGATAAATATGGGAGTACAAAAGCCCAGGTCCTTCTCCTCGAGGTGAAAGAATTCTGTAGTGCCTGCCAATCACCCTCTAGAGCTCCCTGAGGATGACCGAAATCAACTTAGGTTTCAGTTGAACCACATCTTTGCTTTATCTTCTTTCTCTGTCGTCTCCCTCTTCCCTCACCTCCTTACAAGTCTGTCTCTTGAGAACACACCCTCAGTAAATCACATGCAGAATTACTTGGCTCGGGCTCTGCTTCGAGGGACCCAATCTCAGCCACCCTGGTTGTCTGGAAGCCCTTTCATGGAGCCAGACCTTCCTGCATAAGGGGTTCCAGAGGGTTGCTGTCAATCGTGTATTTGCCCAGAGGGAGCCTCGTTCAAGCCATTCTCCTCACCCTAAATAGATGTCCTGTCAGTGGGGTGGTCAGCGAAGCTCTTCTCTCAGTTGAGTCTGTCCTTTTAGACTCTTACGTTTTTACCCTCCTGTGACTCTCTCCCTGCCTCCATGTGCATAGTAGGCAGGGTGACTCAGCCATTTGTCACAAACAGGGCTAAAAGAAGAGACTGCCTTTCTGAGGTTTGCTTTTCTTCCCTGCCACCTCCTCGAACCCTAAAACAGCAGTTGCTTGCATCTCATGAACATGGAACAGATTTAGAACCCAAAAGGCAGCTGGCGAGTTGCCCGGGGTGCCGTATGCCACCGTTTCCCATTTCAGGTGTTCTCCCCCTTGACTGGCAGCTCACAGCTCACGGGCTGGCTGCGGTCCAGTCTGAGGAAAACGGAAGACCTGGGAAGACATGCTCAGCGTCATTCTTCATGAAGCCAAGTCTCCATCTGGATTTTAGTTTGTTCGACAGTGTTGATTGTCTCCCCATATGGAAATGCACACAGGATTGCAGGAAATATGTTGGATACACTTCATGCCATGATGATGTGGACACATGGAACCTCACGGAGATCTCCCATCCTTGGTTTTGCAGAGAGTTTGAAATGATCACAGAATTGAGGTACTGATTCCAAAATAGATGGAAGTCCTTAAATTCTGCGAAAATATGCTCAAGGCAATAAAAACAAAAGTTTGGGGACCACATCACCAACTGACCAAAGGACAGGAACCAGTCATTTGGTCTCACTCTTAGTCCTGACTTGTTTTGCAAGATTGATTCTGTTCCCTTCAACGCCCTTCTTGTCCTAAAGTAGGATGGACAACAATCTCCAGCAAGTGGTGGCCCTTGCACAGTAGTTGATAAACTGTTTTTGAGTCCTGAGATTGAAAAGGAAGAGTATATATCACTGTGACTGCCATTCTAATTCACCCTTTTATAAATTTTATGTTCAGTTGTCATTTTCTTTCTTAACCAAAGAGCCAGATTTTTAAATTGATGATCCACAGACTTTTAAAACTACAGGTATTTTTACTGTTTTTCTCAAGGAAAAAAAAAAGGTATATCATGTAAAGGAGATGTAAAAGTAAATATGTGGGCAAGATACTCTTGGCAAATTTTGAAATATTTGTAATTCTTCCAAGTAACTTAGTAAAAATTCTAAAACTTGTATTTTGGACATGTCATTTTATGTAAGAGATTGATTCAAGTAAATGAGCAGAGTTGGCTTGTTTGGCAACTTTATTGATATGTCTTTATACAGTATCCTTGAGATTTTCAAGTCTTATTAATCATAATAGACCTGAAGATTTGAATTTTTAATTTCCTTCCCCTTCTTCTCTTTCAGTGATTTTGGGCTCTTTATTTCAAGTTCATGTGTCTTTTCTCTGTTAAAAAAAAACCTTGTCCAGCTGTGCTGTGACTGCATCCGCTTCTTCCTCCATTAGATTTTGAATGGCACTGCTGGCTCTGAAAGATTAAGGGAAGCAGGACTGAGCAGAAAGGTACTAGTGACATCCCCAACCCTTTGGGGGGTCTCAAGGTGCATTCCATGCCTTACTGACCCCACTCTCACATAGAGACATCTTCCATCCTCTTCCCTCCTTCACTCCATCCCTCAGAGCATGGCCACCCCTGGGCCAAGGTGCTGAGACTAGAGCATGATGGGAAGGGGAGCAAGGGAGAACATTAAAAGCTCTCCTGGCTTCTCGATTCCTTTTGGACTTACCCTCTGGAAGTCTCTCTTCTCTCCCCAGAGAGGTGAGGCAAAGGATTTGAGGCACATCACACAGAATAGGAGGGGTTCTCCACAGATGAAAATGGGGTGACGGGCAGGGGAATGAAGACCTGCTGAGAAGGTCTTTTCTTTTTTAACATATTATTCACACAGCTTTTAATAGATCATTCATTCATGTGATTTAACATCATGAAGTGTATAAAAATATATGGTGAAAACTCTGTCTCCCGTAATTTATTCCCATCGTCTTGGTTCCTAGGGATGATGTTGACTTTTGCACTAAGAGAAATATATTTTATCGTGCAAAGGCAAGATCCCTTAATTCCCATTTTATAGAGTGTTCTTTTTAAAAAATACCAAAGATGGTGATGATCATGGTTATTTTCTTGGAACTACTGGTATGGTGAATTATATTAATGTAATTCTAAATATTGGACCATTCTTTGATCACTATTCCTTAATGTACTATTGGATTCCATTTACTGGTATAGCCATCCCTCGGTATCTGTGGGGCATTGATTCCAGGAACCCTGTGAATACCAAAATCTGGGCTGCTCAAAGTCCTTTAGTCAGCCCTCCATATCCAAGGATTCTTCACGGATTCAACCAACCATGGGTCGTAAACATAGTACTACAAGGTCTGCGGCTGGTTGAATCCACAGATGCAGAACCTGTGGACACGGAGGGCCAACTATATTTTATTTACTATTTTTACACTGACATCTGTAAGTGATATTGAGCTGTAGTTTTGGAAATATTTTTCGTGCGCTCTTTATCACCTTTTGGCGTTAATATTATGCTTACTACATAAAAATAATTTGGAAATGTTCCTTTTATTGTTTAAATTACATTGTAATTATATTCCTTGTAAAAGATTAGTAGAACGTTCCTGTGGAAGCATCTGGCCTGGTGCTTTTTAGGGATGGGAGAGATCCTTTTGATAGCTTCGTCTATGGAAATTAGCCACTAGATGTTCTATCACTTTTTATTTTTGATCGAAAGCAGGAAGAGGCAAGGGTAATCCTGCATGCTAGCTGGAATTCACAAACTTGAGGCTTTCTTCTTGGTTACCACCAAGACAGGCTGCTTCCTGAAAATATGGCTTGTCTCCGTGATTTGTCATGTAGTCCATTCTGCTTCGCTTCTCTGAACAAAATCAAGACAGCTCACTCCCAATTCCACCTCTACTGTTGGAGACAAGGTGCGCTTGGAATGGGCCTCTTAACTTCAGAGAGTGCATTTTTGTCATTACTTTCTGAGACCTCCCACAGCTGAGTCCTTGCCATAGAAATCTCTGCTAGGCTCCTCTCCAGTTTCTTCCATGGAGCTCCTGAGTGAACTTGATTGCTTTTGGCAACCCCTGCAACTATTTTTTAGAGTTCCCTCTCCTAGTTTTGCCAAAAATTGAGTGTGCTTTTGGACGATTTTCAACAGGAGAAAAGGAAAAATGCTGAGTAGTTACATAATCACGGGTGTTCCAAAATTCCATATTGAATTTTGAATTCGTTACGGAGCAATGCTCTTTTCATTGCTCATTTTTCCTTGGAGAGCGGTAAGATCTTTGGTATACAAGGGCCGAGAAGGCCGTCACACTGCTTTTCATCTGGTCCACTTGGGTTTGGGATCTTGGGACATTTTCTTTCACCGTGGGGGGTGACTGCACTCTCTCTCTCTGTCAGCTCCAGAGCTTGACTAAAAATTTGGAAGGTTCAGAAGCTGAATTATACCTACCCTTTCACCCCCCAATGACATGTCAGATGGTCAAGGGGTGAGAGAAAGTCCAGCGGACCATGAGAAAGGGCAGCATAGGGCATCTAGATATATGGCAACGGAGTGCAGGGGTCGTTGGGGTAGGAATGTGGTGTCGGGGAGCCCAGCTGCAGTGACGTAGCATGTTGAGAGCCCAGAGCCTGAACAAACTTCCAGGCAGGCAGCACAGTCTGCCAGCACTTCGTAGGATCCAGACTCTGCCCCTGAGAATGAGTGGAAGGTGCTAAAAGGCAGGCTCTGAGCTCTCAGGAGACTGGGCTTTAGGCAAAGAGAACAAGGTTGTGCAAGCATGGCTGGTGTCGTGGGCGTGTGACCTGGGCAGTCACAGTGTCCCATGCTCTGAAGGGGACCCCACTTGATTCACTCTCCACTCTCTTGAAGTTCTTAATACTTTCTAACAAGGGGCCCTGAATTTCCATTTGTGCTGAGCCCTGCGAATTCTCTAGCAGGTGTTGTGTGCAGCTCAGAATAGAGCCCAGGGAATTCCTACTCATCTTTTACATTTCAGTTCAAACTCTTAAATGTATCCCCTCTTACCTTTGTGTCCTCTTCACCTAGTGTGCCTCAGTAAATATTTATTTAAAAACTTAGTATAGAGTCTGGCCCAGTGGCATAGTGGTTACATTTGCGTGCTCTGCTTCAGGGGCCCGGGTTTCATTGGTTTGGATCCTGGGCGCAGACCTATATACCACTCATCAAGCCGTGTCTGTGGCGGCATCCCACATACAAAATAGAGGAAGATTGGCACAGGTGTTAGCTCAGGGCCAATCTTCCTTACCAAAAAAAAAAAAAAAAAAAAAATTTAGTGTAATGGTCACCAGAGTAGGGGCACAAGGTTCAAATGACTGACCTTGAGGTCTTTCAGTTCCCCCTTGTCAGGAATAAGATGGAATTCAGAACCTGAGGAGGGAGTAAAACCTCAGGTAACTCAACTTGAGGCATTGAGAAGTGTAATGACAGGGAGCATGGAGGTATAAAGTAAACAAAAGTAGAGAATTCTAATCCTTTGACATTTAAAAGTGATTTCTACTGTAGTCTGTGTTTGTATCATCCAAATTAAACATTGGTAATATATCCAAAATGATGAAAAAACAGTTTTCCCATCCAAATTAAAACACAGAACACAAAATACAAATTTTCCAATGAGAATTTCTCTTATACTTACTAACTTACAATCCTCAATTTTATTCCCATCACATTTTTAACACAAGTATTCTTCAGAAGTCATACAAAAATTAGGTCTATGTTCTAAGGTAATGTGTGTGTGTACCAGTGTTGGAATGTTTGTGTGGAAAAGGCTAATTGGGTTTCTTTCCTTTGGTGTGTGCTCATTCACCAGGAGTTAATTTATTTTAAAATTATTACAGATTTTTTTTCAGTTCTAGGATAAATTCTCAACCAATAGTTAAGAACTACGAGATCATTTGAATAACAATGCTATTATGAATTGGATTTTATTTTAAAATGTTGGTTTTTGCATTTGATGTTTCCTTAAATGATTGTCTCCCTTTCCTTATTTACAAGTAGTTAACAGGAAACAAAACTCCTGTAATAGAAACAGGATAGTAACGCTCTCGAAGCACTGGACGTTCAGGGCCGAGAGGAGACTGACTTGCCGTAAATTGCTTACTGACTCATTTTAGGGAGAATGTTTGAGTTTCAAGCTGGTTGCCTCTGCGATGGATCCATTCAGAGTGTGCCTGAACCTAGGGTGAGACCCTAGACCAAACTGAATTCACCAACGAAATGGTACCTTGCAAAGTGTTTGGGGCAACAGCTCTCTCTTTAGGCTTTGCCTGGCCATACTGTTTTGTTGGCTGTGTTTTCCATTTGGAACCTTGTACCGTTAGCACAGAAGAGTTTAATAAATATTGTATGTTAATAAATATTCAAGACATATGGTTCTGGTTCTTATGTAAATTCTGTGAAAATTTATTCTGCTTTCACATTCATTTATGTCTACCTTGTCCACTAATTTAAAGACTTATGAGAGCCATCAAATTCCTTGCTTCCCGATTTGAGCAAGTGTATTTTAACCCACGCTCTCTCTTTTCCTTTCTGTCTTAGAGGAGGATGTGGGTCTTCACCTTGCTCCCTCCGTTTGCGTCTTTGATCCATTCACTCCTGCCTCTTTGAGGGCCTTCCCCCATGCGTTGTCCCTCCCTACTTTCATCCCATCCTTCTCTTGAGTCTGTAAACAGGAACAAGTCTCACTGATCCTAAAAGACAAAGCATCAGAAACTTCACCTTCTCCTTCAAGCAATTCTCCTTTATTTCTTACTTATTTATTCCTCAGATTTATTAAAGAAGTAATATACATGCACCGTTCCACTTCATTTTGCACATGCTCTTTAACCCTGTGTCATTAGCTCTGCGCCCTGGATCTCGAAGGTCCTCAGTGACCTCTCTAAAACCCCTCTCCAGGTGCTCAGCCTCCTCACCCTCTCTGGGGAATCTGACGTGTCCTTTCTTGGAATGCGCTCCGCCTTGGACACAGGGCTTTCCCGCGTCTTCTTTGATTGATTACCCCTTCTCCCTCTCTTCTCCCTCCCCAACCCCATCTCCAAGTGTAGGTGGGATTTTGACCTTTGGCTCCTGTCTCCTTCCCCTGAAGCTCCCTCCCTCTGAAATGTCATTCAGGATCAGAGTTTCAGTGTCTCCTCCGTGTGATGGCCTCCTGATCCGTGAGCACCCATCCGCTCTCTAGAGCTCTTGGATCTCGAGAGTCTGCTGGCCTTCTTCACCTAAATGTCTCCAGACGCCTTCAAAGCAGAACCACCAATGAACCCATCTCCCAAGGCTGCCGCTCCTGTGTGTTCCTAGTCCAGCTGACGCCCCGCCCTCTTGGAGCAACTAGGATCAGCCTTGACTCCTCCCGGTCCCTCAATCCCATTGTCAAGTTAAGTTTCAGATGCGGTTGCTTTTACTTCTGCAATAATCTTGCAACTGTGTTTTTTCCTTTGTTCTCACCACCTCTATCCAAATTCAGGCCCTCATTACTTCTCTTGTGGGCTCTTACAGTCACCTCCTGGCTATTCTACTCTCCTGGTCTCTTACTTCTCTGCACCCCCCTGGAGACCTGTGCTCTCCAATAAGGAGCAACTGGTCACAAGTGGCTATTGAGCACTTGAAATGTGGCTAGTCCCAATTGAGATACGCAGTAAGTGTCAAATGCATGCCTAATACTGAGTACCTAATACTAAAAGAACAAGGTAGAATATCTTATTAGTAATTTTTATATTGATTACATGTTGCAATGATAATATATCATGATATATATTAAAATTAATTTCATCTTTTTTTTGTGGTGACTAGAAAATTTTAAATTACATATGTGGCTTTAAATATATCTCTATTAGGTAGCACCCCCTATAGTGCAGAATGAGGCTTATGTTATTTTTCTCCTGGACAACTTTAACCGCTTCTCATGTCCCATGCAATGATATCGACAATAGAAGCAATAATTAACATATACTATCTTACAAAATGCTTTCACAGAAGCGCCTCCTTTAGTGTGAAATCTTTTAGCTCCACATTGCATGACCCGATTCATCTGGTCCCCACCTGTATTTCCCGTTCGTTCCTTCACTCCGTCCATACAGACGTGCATTATCCCCCTCTACTGTTTGTTTCTACCCTCCCTGCCTCAAAATCTCATCTGCTACACGTTCTCTATTCACAGCCTTGTGTTCCCACCCCATACGCATTATAAACCCTTGTTTGTAATGTTCCCTCTGCATAGAACTCTCTTCTCCTTTACACCTGTCCAAACCCTCCCACCCTTCACTATCTTTAATAAAATCTTTCCTGCTTCTTCCATGCCAGAAAAGTACCCCCTGGCTCCCAGCTTCTTTAACACTCTGCGTAGTGTGTGCAAATTGCTCCGTGATCCTCAGAAAGACCATACTGGCTTGATCCTCATCGTCTTTCAAAATCCATAGCACCAGGCAGAAGCCATGATTGCAGTTGATTCTCCAATATGTCGCCCTGTTTCCTCTGTACTTCTGTCTCTCCCACAGCGTTTCTGTGATTCCAACATCTGCTTCTCAGGGAAGGCTCAGCCCCTTCCCGTCCGCTTCCACCAGCCAGAAAGTCACCCCCTTCTTTGGATTTTCACAGCACCTTTATTTGAGCAATGTTTCGCTTCATTTTGTTCTCACTACACACCAGACACTCTGTGTACATTATCTCATTTAATCCTCGCTTATTACTTCACTTTGAGATGATAAGCTACTTGTCTGGAATTGCACAGCTGGTAAATAAAGGAACCGGGGTTTTAAACAAAGTCTTGCTGGTTCCAAAGTCTGTGTGTGGCCTTTAACCGGTACAACTTGAGCTTAACTGTAATTGAAGACATGCTCCTGAATGTGAATCTCATTGTCACTGCGAGATGCTAAACCCACTGAGGGCGGGAGCAGACCTCACCCTCTGTGCCCAGCATGGAGCAGTACCTGTGATAGGATGTGAATGTGTACAAAGCATTCCTGGGAACCTAGAAAAATTTTAGCCTGAGTTCTTATAAACTTTCCAGTTCTTATGAACTTTCCTCAATTATGTTTCAGATGTCATTTCTGCCTCTTTATGATATAAAATTAAAGCCTAAGTGAAGAGCAAGGTCCCTTTTCCTGCCATAACCGTCTCCCAGTCTCCCTAGAACCAGGAGAAATCCTCCCACGGCCTATTTTGTGGTTAGGGACCCTGGTTGTTGTAGGTGATTTGCTGGGTAGCTGAGGTGCTGTGGGGGTGAGAATGGGAGATGACATTATCTGATCACCGTTATCATGGTCACCAAGTACGACTGACAAAGCGAAAAACAGAAGCATTCTTCCCAGAGCCTGTGCTATGCATTTACAGGGTTTACTTAGGTGTCAGAACAAAGCATCGCTGATTCACTTGATAAAGAAGAGTCTTAGGTTTCAATCCCAAAAAGTAAAATTTCATTTTGAACACTATTAATTAAAAAAAAATACATGCATAAAAAGCATTGCTAATTTACCTGATAAAGAAGATTCTTAGATTTCAACCTCGAAAACTAAAATTTCTTGTTGAAAATTATTCATAAAAAATACACACACACACACACACACACACACACATAATGTGAGGTCATTACTTAGAACAACAATAAAGCCACTGGAAGCCACATCAGAAGCCTTTGTCTTCATCTGTGAGAGCTGGCAGATCTGCCACTTTGAGTAAACAGCCTATGATATGCATTTTGGGGGTGAAATCTCATTTTTCTTATTCTGCTGTTACTATGGTTACCATCCTACAGAATCCCCGCACGCACCAATGGAAAAAATGGAAGAAAGGAGAGCACAAACATAAATTTCAATATTAACATCCTTCCCTGAGTGTATCCTTCCCGGATACAGGATACCCCGGGGTGTGGAAAGTGCTAGCCATTCCTTCCTCCAGGGGGCCCCCGCTGCTGGCAACCTGCCTGGAGCCTGCTCAGAAACCCCTTGGCGCTGATGTCCCAGGGTTGTCCAATTAATCCCACCTCCAATGCCGCCTGGAAGGCAGCTAACGCCCGGAGGCGTGGAGAGGCAGGGCCAGACCCTGTGTGGTTCATCTTGATAACAGAGTCTGGACACCTGAGTCCCAGAGTCCTAACCCGTCACAGCCTGACATGATGACACGTGGGAAGTCAGGACCCAAAGGCCTGGGTTTTAGGGAAGTCCAAAAAACTAGGCATAAGGCTGGTGCAGGCATAGGTGCCCAAGGCCTGAATAATTTTTGCCAAATTTCCTTTTTAAGGTAGATTTATCTTTGATCTTCGGTTTCCTAATCTCTAACAGGAGGACAAAAAAATGATAGCTGCCTCACAGAGATACAGTGAAGATTAAATAAAACAATCACTGGGATGTGTTTTGTGAACTCACAGTACTATAAAAGGCAATTTTTAATCGTTGTGGTTCTGGTTATTACTATGACAACAGAATCAACCGTGACTACCATGAATGGAAAAAAAACCCTGTATTCTTTCAAATCGCTGGGCCCTGAGACCTTCTTGTCGCTCACTCCTGCCCCTTGTTCTAGACATCTTGTCTTGAGGCTAGAAGATGATTGGGCCAAGAACTTTTCATCTGAAATAAATTTTAATCTTCAATTGTTTCATTCACTTATGCTTCACTCTCTGCACGTGGAAACAATTTTTAATAAAATTTTCTTTTCCCTTGGCAATAAGAATGCTTAGGAATGCCAGCTGTTGGGATGAAAATGGGTCCACAATCAATTCTAAGCTAAAAATAGAACTTTGAAATAAATTTTTAAATAGAAAGATATATTCATCTATTTCTCCTTTGAGGAGAAATTCCAAAAATGTTCAGTGAATTTCCTTCCATGATGACAGTGGGTCTAAGTTTGGGGCATGGACATTTCCAGGTACAATAACTCATGGAAGCACAAATTACCGAAGCCTGACTGAAAGTGTTTACTCCAGTGGCCATGGCGCGGAACACGGCTAGTAAGGTTGTTTATTGCCTTCATCTTGTTCCTGAGGGAAGTAACATCATCTCAACGACTTTATGAGGAAAAGAAGAATAGAGAGCTGAGAGTCAGGAGACAGGGAGTCTGGTCCCCACTTTGCCATCTGCTTGAGGAGCGATCTTAGGAAACCACTTAACCCTTAGTTATCTCTTTCCTCGTTTGCAGAATGAAGCACGCCTTCCCTCCTGGTCTTAGCAGAGTTCTTGCTATAAAACAAAGTCATTGATGTCAATGTGCTTTGAAAAAAAATTTTTTTAATGCTATCCCAAACCTGCATTGTTTATGTTTTTGTTAGTATTTGCTAGTAAGGGAAGAAAGCCATTAAGTTTCCAGTGAAGCGTGACCCAGCTCTTAGCTTTTAAGTAACTACCTTAGTATCGCCCTGGGCAGACCCTGTTGGAAAGCTCTGCCACCAGCCAGTCTCACAGCTCTCAGGCCTTTGGAGAAAGGCCTGCAAGGGAATGAAGGAATTCTCTGTGTTTGTCTTAGCTTTGAGGGCACCAACGTTGTACCATTAATTACAGAATGTTTTCCCTCCCTGAAGAGGCCTGGTGACTAGAAATAAGATGAATTAGCTCAATCTGTTACGTTAATTTCTTTTTATTGGGAGGTTTAAATCATTAAACTAATGATCTCATCCATATTTTCAAGCAAGATAATAAAACGCATGCAGTTATAATCACATTTAACCTAAAACCTATACAGAGCTTGGTAAATTGCTTTAGAAGATTCCATTCTGTTTTAATAGTGCTGTCTTAATAGTAAAAGAAAATACTGCTGGAAATAAAGAAAGTAATGAAATGAACCAACAGAGTAGAAAGATGTTTTGCAACTTTTGTTCTTTCAAATGCAGTAAATGTTAAAGAATTCTTTAACAGAGTGATACATTTAAAGGGATTGTTAATATATCCCCTTTAACAGAGTATTGAATTATAAAGATGAGCACAGTACATGGGGTGGAGGTGGGGAAGAAATGTTTGTGTTGACTATGCATCATCCCTGATTGGATGGCAGTTTCCAGCACTGATTCAGTCCAGGAAGAAATGGGAATGTGGGCCAAGATTGGCGGCGCCTCAGAGGTTCCACAGGTGATCATAAGCCTTTTGTTTTAATGGTGACATGGTTCTTCTGAGGTTTGTTCTTCTCCGAGACAGTTGAGGGGATCAGACAGGTTCTGGAAATCTGTTTCGGCTACCTGCTGATTTTATCAATATCTTTGTGATCTCTTCTAATCAACTGGAGATCGATACTAGCTATTTTGAAAAACAAAATAGAAAGAATTTGCTATAGCCTAGTTTGTGACTCTACAAAGTATTGCTTACTAAATTTTGCTCTATAAAGCTGAAAATATGTTACCATTTCACCTTTATGAAGGTAACAAAAAGATAATTAGTGAAATCATATATACGTATAAAACCACAGTTTCTCATAGCTGAGCATTCGTGTGTTGATGGATGAAGTCCCTGTGGTTTTTGTGCTCTTGAATCAACCCACCTTCGCTCTTTCCTGATAATTTCTGGGCTGCTTCAGGCTGTCATCCTCTCTCACCTGGACTGTTCTAATTATAATGCCCCCTTTGGTCCTCTCGCCTCACATCTTTCCCTCTTCCACACCTTTCTGTCCTCACGGAAGACTGAGTGAATCAGATCGTTCACCTGCCTGAAATTCTTGAGCCGATCCCTGCCCGTGGAATAAACCCACTCTTCTGATCCTACATGACCGTATGCAGTTCTCTGAACGCCCCGTGCTCCTTCGTGTCTCCCAGCCTCCTCTCCCAGGATTATCCCTACTGACCTTTCAAATGCCTTGTCATCCTTCAAGTGTCACATGTCCCTGTGATGCCCTCTCACACCTGCCCCATCTCCCCTTATACTTGCAGGCAGCTTTACCCTCTAGATTACCTGGCATATAGTTATCTTGGTGTGTACACTTGTCATTTTATATTGCAACTTGGTATTTGCCTCTTGCCTCCTCATCTTTATCATTAATATACCTTCCGGGTTTATCACAGTGTCTGGAAAAAATGCTCAATAAGTGTTTATTGACTGAAGAAATGAAAGAATAAAGGAACAAACTATTTGGTTCAGTGTATCCTTTTGAATTTCAAATATTATTTCTCGGTTAATCATAAGGATATTTTCACGGACTCTACAATATCATATGCCAATACCATACACCACTTAGTGCAGCCTTTCTTTCAACAACATTCATTCTGCTAATTTAAAAGCTGTTAAGTAAGATGAAGCCTTCAACACCAGTCAACTGAATCGCTCCCGTCACTGGGGAGCAGTTAGTGCTCTATACAATCGCTGATATGATTTAAACCGAAGGCAAACGTTTTTAGATTTGAAGTTAAGAGCAAATAAGATGTTGGTGAAATTTGGAGCTCCATCTAAATAGAATTTTTTGTATGTGGTTTTATTGTTGTGAACTGTCGAACTGGAGATATACGCCATCCCCTAAACGTAATGGCAAGTCACGCCGACAAGCCACTCGCCCCTCTCTTTGGGGGCCTTGTGGGCTGTATTTCTCAGGCCCTGCTCTTCTCTGGATGGCCACGGGTCAAATACGCTGAGTTCAGAGGTTCTGGCCAGTTGACCTGACACAGCCTGGGGCTCAGGTCTGTTAAGAGGGATGAAAGTGAGTTCTAGAAATGATAGGTTCCCATTTGAAAAAGGGAGGAAAGGAGTGGTTATAACTCCAGGAAAATCTCAGGGAAAACCAAATATATTCTGCAGCAGTGTCTAGACTCTGCTGCTGAATTAGCTGGAGCATAGTTGATTTGATGGTGGTGGTTCTTTTTCTTTTCTTTTTCTGGCTGTAATAACTGGATTCCTGAACAATACGTTAGATCAATTGTACCGTGCTGGGAATCAAATTAAGGGAAGGGAATTCCAAAATAATCAGATTGTGGTCTGCTTATTGTAAATGCATTTGTGAAAGGGGTGGAAATTAGATTGCTAATGATACTTATAAGGAAAATGATTCAGTGAAAATAGACATGAATCATCTAACTTCTGCATATCGTTATTGAGATTTTATGGATATTGAAACAATTGATTCAGAATTGTTCATGTCCATGAGAACAGAGGATCGGTATCCCACCTGTACAGCATAGCGCATTGCTTTCTGTGTTAGATTAGAAATCTAATAGTGCAAAACACAGTTTATTTACTAACACCTGAACTAGTTAAAATTTGTTGTCTTTGTCCCATGGTTTGGAGTTTGGAAATGAATTCCCCTTTTACCTAAAGAGAAGGCAAGAAGTCAGTGTTTCATGCTTGTGTTCTTCAAAGATATAGTGCTATGACCAAATTAAGAAAAAAAAAACAGGTTTATACTCTTCTTATTTGAAGTCAAAAAGGTGTGCAAGAAAAAGACCACAGAAACTGTATCCACTTGTTGACTAAGCCATGTGGCCAGTGGTCCTTACAGAGCTCCTGACTCTGACCGCATGAATTATTACTGCTGAACATTAAGATTACAGAAGATTACTGTCCGGGGTGGATCCAGGCTGCTGTGTTTCCCCCGCCCCCATCACACACGTCACCTCCTGAGGTATTTGGGTATGCTTTTTGCAAGGAAGGTGCAATGTGTGGTTTAACTTGCCTAAAGTGCTTTTCCAACCCTTATAACTCAAAGAGTTTCTAATAACATTTGTTTTTCCATTGTCAGTATTGTTAGGGCATAAATAACATTTCTCGTTATTTATTCTACTCTATTCCATATTAACTGGTTTATAGGACAGTTCTGGTAGGTCTGGTTCTCAGAGGATTATGTTTTAAAATGATAGTACTCAGTTATATCTGAGCCCTTAGGAAAGGGCATTCTTTCACACTGTTGGTGATAGTATAAATCATTACATATTTTCTGGAAGATAATTAAGAAATAACCACTAATAGCCTTAGAATTCTGCAAACCCGTGATCCAGCAATTTGCTTCTAGAAATTTATACTAAAAACATAATTTTATGTATTTTCAAATATTTAATTATAAAAATGTTCATTACATGTTTGTAAAAAGACAAAGTAGAATAATTTTAAAATCCCATATAAGGGATTGGTTAAATAAATTAAGCATTATAGGACCTGGACAGTAGAATACCTTGACGCTATGAAGAGATATTCACATATAATTTTAAGTGGAAAGAACAGGTTAAAAAATAGAATGAACAGGGGCCGGCCCCTTGGCCTAGTGGTTAAGTTTGGCGCACTCCACTTCCATGGCCCAGGTTTGGTTCCTGAGGGCAGACCTATACCACTTGTCAGCAGCCGTGCTGTGGCGGCGACCCACATACAAAAGAGAGGAAGATTGGCACAGAGGTTAGCTCAGGGCAAATCTTCCTCAGCAAAAAAAACCCCAAACAAACAAAAAAAACCCATGTATGTGCACACACACACATACACACACGTGAAGAAAAGACTGGAAGGAGTTAGCTCTCTCTGGCTTGTGGAATTATAGGTGCTTTTTGTATTTGTCTCTTTGCTCACCTATTTTTTTCCAATGAATGTTTGTTTATTTTATAAGGAAAAACATTTTTATGTCTCAAGGTAATGACTTCCAAAATGTTCTCAAGTATTCAGTTTCATAGTTTGATCACTTCCCTATTTAAGAAATGTTTTCCTTAAATCCAACCAACATTTCTCGAGCATTCGCATAAGCCCGCTTCTTTTCCTTAGGTGCTTGTTTTGTGTGTCTTGTTTTGTTTTTATTTGATTGGTGATGGACAGTAACTGTTCAGCATCCTTGCCTGATCCATCCTGTACCGGAAGATGCTAATCAAGTCACCTCTTACTTATTCTTCTCTCCAGGCCTAAAAAGACCACATTCCTTTCATCTTTCTTCATGAACCGATCTCCTATTCCTTTTATCTTTATTTGTTGTTTATCTCTGAACCTTCTCTACTTTCCTTACGTAGAATTTAAAATGCAGTGACCAAACTGGGGGCAATCAGAAAAAAATGTAACTAAGACTATAGTGGAAGGAATTGTCCTTAACCTGAGCTGTTCAAGAACATGACATGTTTTCTTTTCATAGTCATAGTTAATTGTGTATTCACTTTACATTTATAAGCAGTGAATATTTTGCAGTTTTCTTTTTCTTTTTTTGGCTACATTTTTATCTGACTGCATTTTATTCCAATTTTTAACGTCTGCTGTGAAATATTTATCCTAGATGTTTTCTCATTTACATGCTCGTCCTTATAGTATTAAGTTGCATTCTTTTGACATTGAAATATCTCAAAAATGTCAAGGTCATTTTGAATGCAGTCAGGGGTGTTAAGAGCAGTAACAACCTTTCTGCTTGAGAATTCTCCGCAGATCTGGTAAATGCATTCCTGATTCTGGGTCATGAACGTTGAATACAAATACGGTGGCCTTGGGGCTGATTCTAATACAAACCACATCACCTCTTCCTCCAGGTTGCATCCTTAATTCAGTTATCTTCCCACATTACAATAGGGCAGTGAACATCTTACTTCCCGCTTTGTGGATGTGTAATTACACACGGTTCATAATGGCTTTAAAATTTTTACCATATTTCAAGGTAAATTACTTGAGTCACTATGGCTTTGTTTTTGCTGTGTGCAGTATCATAAAAAGAGATAGAATTGATTCAGCATGCTTTGTTCTTCATAGAGTTACTGGGGCAGTTTTTTGATAGCTGATCATCAGCAATGGAGCAGTTGGCATGAAGAAATTTTCCTACTCTTCAGAGATTGCAGAGTCACACTGCCTGTATGTAGGAGGTAGTGCATCAAAGCAAAACTCTTCAACATTTACAGTTGTGTCAGTGTGGCACTGGCCCGCAAATCAATATTCAGAAAGATGAGCATTAAAGAAAATATATATTACTTTTCTGCCCTATAGGACATAAATCATACCACCAGTGGAATTTTTGCCTTCAAACTCCATGATTGCATTGAATTATGAACAGGAGAAAACATTTTACCTGGGCTGCGTTTATTTTTAAAGCCATTGCATTGTAATGAGATATGGAAATGAAAAGCTTTCACATTGCTGATGTTGAGTGGCAAATTAGAAGCAAGTGATGATAATTACAAAGCACAACCTTGTGTTCTCCTGTAGATGCCTAAAGGTAACGAGAAAGCAGAGGGTAAAAAGTTGGAGCTGGTAAAGATGGAGAATGGTGAGCTATCAGTGAGTTCCAGATGAAAAAAGCAGAACCACATCGATAATACTGGACGTCATGGGGAAAACCATCTGAGCACGGATGACCGAGTTGTTTTGTGTGAGAGGAAAAAAATTTAAACTCTTTGGGGATATTGCAGTTGGTTAATTATCATATATATATAATGTATTTATATATCCAAAAAAGATAAGCACAAGGTGATGAGTGAATGACTGTGGTAGAAGAACTCAAACAAGTATTTGAACATGAATAAATGCAATTAATGGAATTAGTCACCGTTACAATTACCAGAGCATGTCATTGTAATATAAAAGCTAATCTCTCCCAAGTAGATTAATGAAAAGTCTTTAAAAGTTACTCTTCTCTGTTTTCAAAGATCATAGTTATAGACCAGAAGTTATACGGTGAAAATACATCTTGGACATGTGTCTTCCTCCAAAGCCGAAAATGGACTTGATTACACATAATATGCACACATTTCTTTGAAAGTGAACGTCACTTTCAATTTACTGAAATAGCGTGAAAACTGACTTTATAAGGAAAATATTTTTTTCTCCCAATACTTCAGAGTGCGCAGAGCACATTCTGTTCGTTATCCCATCGCTGAACTCCTGCTCATACATCGGGACTCAGCTTAGATGTACCTCCGCTGGGAAGCCTTACCAGAGCCCTCAATGCCCCTACGTGTTTCCATGACAATGGGCATGCATATCATATTCCCTCCCCTTACCCCTTGACCTGTTCACTTACCTATCTCTGCCACTAGACTGAGTGGAGTTCCTGAGGCTGTATTATACTCACTGTTGGATAGCCAGGGCCTACCATGGTCTCTAACACTAACCGGTGTTCATTAAATACATATACTATCACTTGGGCCTCAATTTGACCTAAAAGGTATGGGTCAGGATTATAATCCCCATTTCATAATGAAGAAAATGAGGCTCTAAGAGCTTCTGTGATTTGCAGAGTCATACAGACAGTTAGTGAAAGAGCTGTGATTCAAACATTTGGTCATAGAAACTAAGGAAGATACGATTTTAACAGGAGTAACCGAACAATTCTAAATGCAGCAGACGTTTGGGTTTAATTTAAAGAAAAGGGTATGGGAGTAACTGTAATCTTTGAGAGCAGGCTCAGCAGAAGACTGAGGAACAGAAGTACAGATCCAGGAAGCTTAGAGAAAATTCTAACACAAGAGAAGTAACAGAAATAGCTGACTAATTCACAAAGTTTCCCATTGGAAGCCGCAAAAACCTAGAAGGTCACTAAGAAGATGCGTTAAAAAATTCTTTTTCTGAGAGAGAGACCTGGTGCGTATTTGAAGCAGAGAGCCAAGTTCTGCCCCTTGGAAGGTGGTGTAGACGTATTTTCCTCTATTCCTCCTGCTAAGTACAGCTAAAAACTTTGGACATTAGATACAAAACAAACATAAGGAGACTCTGAACGGTGGAGAGAAGAAGGCTGGGGACCTTCAGGCCTCAGAGAACAACATGAAAGTGAGTTCCCTGGGTTTTCCCAGACTTGGAGCTGAAGAAGCCAGGAACACGGAAATGCCAACAGGCAGAGAGGGAAAAAAGTCCCAACAAAGTCTGCTCCCTCCAGCCAAAGCTCCAGGAAAGCACTAAAGCACCCTAGGAAGATGAAAAATGTTTAGACTATAACCAGTGTGCTCCAGCCAAACATTGCAGATGAAACTGAGGCCCCAGCTCCCCCCATGCCAGCAGCAGCCAAGTGGACGCTTAGACTTCCACTCTCATTCACTCGCTCCATGCATAACGAGTTCCTCCTCCTGCCTGTTTTGCTGTGGGTGGAGACCACATGGGAAGCCTGGACTTCCCCCTCCAGCAGTAACCAGGCACTCCTCCCCCTCCGCACTGGACTAGTGGCAGAGGAGATCTAGTGTGGGGTCAGGACTGCCACCGTCACCCAGCAGTAGTAAGGCCACCCCACTACAGTGTCAGTAGAGGCCACACACGGACCAGAACTCCCCCATCCCCCACCCAGGGGTGACAAAGAGTCCACACCCTTGGATGTCAACAGATCCCAAGTAGGGAACCTGGAATTCCACCTGTGCCTAGAAGTAACAGCACAGTGCACTTCTCCCTTCCTCTGTCACACTGATGTCAGAGAAAACAGCTAAAACAGGGGGCTTAAATAAGATCCAGAGTCTCATAGCATAACCTGAAAATGTCCAGATTTCAGTCAAACATCACTTGTCATACCAAGAAGCAGGAAGATCTCAAACCAAAGGAAAAAAGACAATCAATAGATGCCAACAGCAAGATGGCAGAGATGTTAGAATTATCTGACAAGGTTTTCAAAGCAACTATGATAAAATACTTCAATGAGTAAGTACAAATAAGCTTGAAACAAATGAGAAAATACAAAGCTTCAGGAAAGAAGTAGAAAGACCTAGCAAATAAATAGAGAATATAAAGAAAAATCAACTGGAAATTTTGGAGCTGAAAAAGCACGATAACTGAAATGAAAAGCTCAGTGGATGGGATCAACAGCAGAATGTAGGGGTCAGAGGAAGCAGTGGACTGGAAAACAGAACAATAGAAATGACCTAATCTAAGAAACGTGAAAGAAGAGACAGAAAAAAAAATGAATAGAACCTCAGGAACCTGTGAGACTGTAACAAAAGATCTAATACACCCATCGTCAGAGTCTCAGAAGAAGAGAAGAAATAGAATGGGGCTGAAAAAGTACTTGAGGAAACATTGGCTGAAAACTTCCCAAATTTGGCAAGAGACATATACCTACTGATTGGGGAAAGAAGGAGTTGGAATACTATTTTTAAAGTGCTGAAATGAAAGATCTGTCAACCGAAAAGGATATACCCTACAAAAATATCCTTCAGGAATGGAAGGGAAATCAAGATAATCACAGATAATGGAAAACTAAGGAATTTGTCACCAGTAGACATATCCTTAAAAAATGGCAAAAGGAAATCGTCAGAATGGAAAGAAAGTAATAAGAAAGGTACCTTAGAACATTAAGAAGGAAGAAAGAACATGAAAAGCAAAAATATGGGTAAATACAATAGGCTTTCTTTCTCCTCTTCAGTTTTCTAGATTATGTTTGGCAGTTGAAGCAAAAGTTATAACACTGATGTGGTTCTAAATGAATGTAGAGGAATATTTAAGATAACTTTATAAATAAAGAAGAGTAAAGGAATACAGAAGGAGGTAAAGTTTCCATACTTCAATCAAACTGGTGAAATGATGACAGTGGAAGACTGATACAAGTTACGTATAAATAACGGAATATCTCGGGCAACCACTGAAAAATCTGTACTAAGATATACACTCAAAAACGCTATAGATAAATCAAAATGGAATTCTAAAAAGATGTTCAAGGAATCACAGGATGGCAGGAAAAAGAAAATAGAGAACAAAAACTACAGATAATAATCAAAACAAAAAATTAAAATTACTTAAGCCCTAACAGATCAATAAATACAGTAAATGTAAATGGTCTAAAGATAGCAAATGAAAGGCAGATTGCCAGTGTGGTATTGGCAGAGGGATAGATGCATAGATCAATGGAACAAAGTTAAGAATCCTAAGTGAACAAAGGTGTAAAAACATTTCAATGAAGGAAAGATGGCCTTTTCAACAAATCGTGCGGGAGCAATTCCATGTCCATAGCTATAAAAATGAATCTTGACCTAAATCTCACACCTTATACAAGAATTATTTCAAAATGGATTATAGATTTAAATGTAAAATTACAGAACCTTTAGGAAAAAAATCATAGAAGAAAAGCTTTGCAATCTAGGGGCTAGCAATGAGTTCTTAGACTTGACATCAAAGATGCAGTCCATAAAAGAAAAAGTTGACAAATTGGATTTCATTCAAAATGTAAAGCTCTTGCTCTGTGGAAGACCTTGTTAAGAGAATGAAAATACAAGCTACAGAGTGGGAAAATGTATTTTGCAAACCACATATTTGATGAAAGACTAGTATCTAAGAACATATAAAAAACTCTCAAAACTCAACAGTAAAAATACAAACAATCCAATTAGAAAACGGACAGAAGACATGAAAAGACATTTCGCTGAAGATGATATACAAATAGCAAATAAACACAGGAGGATATTCTATGCCATTAGCCATTAATGATATACAAGTTAAAACCACAATGAGACATCACTAGACACATTTATCAGAATGGCTAAAACAAAAAAATGGTGACGCCACCAAATTCTGGCAAGGATGTGGAGAAACTGGGTCACTCACGCATTGCTGTTGGCGATGTAAACTGGTACAGACACTCTAGAAAACAGTTTGGCAATTTCTTAAAAAAAATGAACATTTGGGGCCGGCCCGGTGGCACAGCGGTTAAGTGTGCACATTCTGCTTCAGCGGCCCGGGGTTCACTGGTTCAGATCCCACGTGTGGACATGGCACTGCATGGCAAGCCATGCTGTGATTGGCATCCCACGTATAAGGTAGAGGAAGATGGGCACGGATGTTAACTCAGGGCCAGTCTTCCTCAGCAGAAAGAGGACGATTGGCAGCAGATGTTAGCTCAGGGCTAATCTTCCTCAAAAAAAACCTGAACATTTAACTACCATAAGACCCAGTACTTGCGCTCCTGGACTTTTAGCCCCGAGAAATGAAGACATATGTTCTCAGAAAAGTCTGTACACGAGTATTCATAACAGCTTCATTCGTAACAGCCAGTAATTGGAAACAACTCAGATGTCTTTTAACAGGTGAACGGTTAAAACAAACAGTAGAGTGTTCCTACCGGGGAATACTGCTCAGCAGTTAAAAGGAACAAACTATTGATGCAACAACCTGGATGAATCTCCAGAGAATTGTGCTGAGTGAAAAATGCCAATCCCAGGAGGCTGTGCACTGTAAGATTTTATTTACGTAACATCCTCTAAGTGATAAAATTGTAGAAATAGAGAACAGATTAGTGCTTGCCAGGGCTAAAGGAGTCGGTTAGGGTGGAGGGGAGGGGCTGTGGCTGCAAGGACCACCTGAGGGATCCTTGTGGCGATGGAAATGTTCTGTGTCTTGAATGTATCAATGTCAGCATCCTGGTTGTAACACTGTACTATAGTTTTGCAAGACGTTACCTTTGGGGGAAATTGAGTGAAAGGTTTAGGGGGTCTCTGCTTCATTTCTTACAACGGTGTATGAATCTATCATGACTTCAAAATAGAAAGTTTTATTTTTTAAATCAAAACGCACAGAGCGAGTAGAAAGGGAAAGATTGAAAATGAGAAGAGAGAGTATGAGGGAGAAATAGGAAGAGGGAGTTTTACTTTTCGTTTAGGAGCTCCCATAGTTTTAATTCCAATCCAGCTGTTTATTAAGCAGTTATAACACAGAGGAGATCTCCATTACGTGGTGAGTCCTAATGCTTCAAGTGGAGGCAAGAATTAAAGATGGAGAGTGGCAAATACAAACAGTTTGTCTCTTCCCTCCTCGTAGTCTTCCTGATCAAATCCTCAGCCTAGAACAGTGGTTCTCAATCTTGGCTGCAAATTTGGATCATCAAGGGAGCTTTAAAAAGATACCATCGCCTGGATTGCCCCCACTCCCACCCCAGCGAAGATTCTAATTAAATTGATCTAAGGTCTCTCTTCACTATTAGCATTTTTAAAGGTCTTAAAGTGATTGCAAAGTGTAGCCGAGGTTGAGACCCGCTGGCCAAGTGGAGGTCCACAGCCTGTTTGAATCTTATTTGTGGGTACACGTCATGTGTTTGTTTCAGATTGAAAGTGAGGGGACAAGGTTGTGGTGTGTGTAAATCATTTCACTGTGCCTGTGATGATGAGGTTAAGTACATGTTTTAAGCTAGAGTTTATATTTGTATGTGAAATTGATTAGCATAGTTGGTTGTCAGCTCTCCCAAGATGCCCTGCCTACCTCGCTGGCCTTCTTTCAGCTCCTGGAACATTCCATGTTTTCCTTTGCCACAGAGCTTTCTAACATGTGCCATTCTCCTACACAGATCAAGAAGTCTCTCTCTCTCTCACTTTCTTTACCCCCAGCCACCAGTCCAGCGCCTGACATATTGCAGGCGTTCAATAAATAACTTTTTGCTTGGATGAACCAGTTTCTATTTGGAAGCTTGGGGAGTGTTCACCAGAGACAGAGGATGTCATAAAAGCCGTTGCCTTGGAATGTTTAGCTGAAAACTAGTTAACCTGATCTTGGGCAGGTCACTACGTCTCCCTGGGGCTCTGTATAGACATCTGTGAGATAGGAATCATTCTCAAACTTGATTGCACGTTAGAGCTACTAAGGAAACTTTTAAAAGACAATGTCTGAGACTCAACGCACATGTGCTCATTTAACTGGTTTGAGGAGGAACCCAGGTAGTAGACATTTTTAAATGCCCCAGGGTGATTGAAAATGCCAGGTTGACAACCACTAGACTGGGCTTCATGATGGCTAAAATCTGGCACAATTCTAAAATTTTGGGATCGTATAAAGCCATTCACCTCCTTTTGAAACGACCCTCCTTTTCTGGTAGGACAATCTATGCTCAAAGAAAACGAAGCCTGTGGTAACTCAGGGACAGACACAGAAGGACAGACATTTGTAGCCTACCACACTAATTTCTTCCTGCTCCTTTTACTGTCAGTGCTGGTGGTGTTTGCTCTGCCATCTCTCCATAGACTTGGCCTGCTGGCACCCTGTGAAGTGGGATTATGCAATGGTGCCCTGTGAGGTACAGGTAAATTGGGAATTAATTACTGACATAAAAATTAAAATTTACTCCTTTGATTGTTAACTCTCTGATTTTCAAAATAGCAGTTTAAAAACATATCTTTCCATCCAGGTGCCCAGAGGGATTAATCTGCATTGACTATTAATTCCCCGAGATGTTTCACTCTTTAATAGACTCCTGGTTTGGTTTTTAATATTTGGCACTGAAAATAAAGCGTGATGCCAAATTTCATTGGTTGTTCCTTTTTGGCTGTAATTGACTGCAAGATCTAAAAGAACTCACTGGGTTCCATGACTTTCATCCGTAACAGAGCAGTGCCCCTATTCAAAGAACTGGGATCACAAAATGCAAATGGGGAGAGAGCTTGTTGCCCAGGTTTCTGAGAGGCTGCTCCAGAAGTCAAGAGCTGGGCTACGTCCTCCAGCTTCCTCCAAGTTGAACTATTTTTTTGCTGCTGTTTACGGGGGTTGTGACATAAAACTTAGCTGATTAGTAGAATGACTAGAATTATAAAGAAATCATACTTTGAATTCATATGATTTCATTCTAATTAGAAAAGTTCCTTGGAATAAGAAAAAGCAACGATATGAGGAGGAAGAATTTTTTACGTCTCTTTGCAGCCCCTGAGATGACATGCCTTCCGTGGCCGTCCATTCACGGGGTGTGTGAGAGCTGTGTGTGGAAAACACCAGGACAATTTAAGTCACTCGGGGGCAGGAGGAAGAATTGTCCTCTTCGTCCTTGAGCAATATAGACAAATACGCCATCTTGTCTGCCTGAGTCACTCTGATACTCAGATGACTGCATGAGAAGGCTGTTTATTTCTTGAAGCTAGAAGGGTGCTATTTGAGCCTATTCTTTAGTGGTTCAGTTACTTATATGGTACCTCTCTGAGTGCTTGACTTACTACTAAAGGATAGAGGCCTGAATGTGCTCAAAGCACGTTAGGCATAGAGAAACCTTTTATTTGGGGAGTCAGAGGAGGCAGGCAAATGGCTGACTTTCTATTCTTCTTTATTGGGGGAGAGTAAAAGAGGGAAACTCCCCTTTCTTCGCTGCCACCCTCAAACAAAACAGCTCTGGCGTAATCCACCAATAACTCCTCTTTTAGAATGGAGACAACTTCAGAGAGAATTAAGCCTTTTGACCATTCACACTTTAGTATGAATTATGTAAATTAGAAGATCAAGTCATTTTCTTCCTCAGGGTGGTAAAGAGACACTGAGAGTCTGGATTGGGAGGGAGATGAGGAGTGAGGTTAACTTCAGAGAAGGAAAGAAGGTTTGAGAGCAGGCCCAGGTTGGGGGATTTCAAATGGTTAGAAGCAATCTAACAGCTCCTGGTGCCTGGGCATGGGGTGAGGTCCAGGAGTCAGGGGTGTTATAGACCAGGCAGACCAGAGGTCATTTAAAATAAGATATACCTACTTTGTGCATTTGCCTGGATTTAGCCATTGAACTATGTGGCAGTGAAAAATATACTTCCTGCTACATTGGGTGTGTACATAAGAGATTTTGTTCTATTAACCCCAAAATTAGGAAATATGACTTCCTTAGGAAAAGTTATGTAGTTTGCAGAGTGTAGCCAACTGCTCTCACTCTCCCTCTGTCTGGAGACTTGAACACTGATTGTCGCACTGCCTTCCATCCTCCCCTTGGTTCTCTAAGGCCAGAGAACTCCACACCCGGTCCATGTGCTCCCGGGACTCAGAGAGCGCGCCTGCAGTAGGCACACACAGATAGCATAAGGGAAGCAACTTGCAGATGCTCGGTGCCCATTTGTACTGTTTCCTAAGACTGAGCTACCGGACAGGCGACTTGCAGTCAACGTGGCGAGGTGTTACGCAGAGTTTCTTCTACCTCCCCAACCATAGTCACTCTTTTCCTGCTTTACAAAAGAAAGTCTCTCTCACCCTTCCGAAAACTCACTATGGTCACCTCCACAATATCAAACAAGGGGACAGCTGGAAATCTTGAAGTTGGCCAAACAGTTTGGCCTCGTGTTTCAGTTCTAATAAATATGTTAATACGCATCTTTGTGACAGCCACCTCACTTCGGATTTTGAATTCTCAGGTAGCAAGGTAGACAGGGCAGGGAGCTCTGCCAAGAGTTTGCTGCAAGGATGAGATCAATGCTACCATCTTCAATATTTCTTTTTATGCTTTGTTTGCTTTGCTCTCAAAGAACTCTCCCTCAGGAGCAACACATTCTGTGATAATAGCTGGGGGATGAAAAAATTGAGGTCACTGAAGGAAAATTGCCATCAGCATGGGATTCAGAACATCTCAACAAGGACCAGCATACTTGCTTTCTAACACCATCCTTCATGGCCTGTAACAGACATGTGTCTAAGACAGGAAGGCACAGGCCTTGCCTAAATGCTTTGATTAAGGACTGCTTTGCCAATTACATTATATCAAAGGTATCTTCCATAAATTGAATGAGCTAGACTTGCATCTAACGTAACCTAAAAGAATGCTGTGAGACTGAGAATTTTCAACTAGGGCCAAGTTTTGACAAAAATTTGTCACGTTACAAAAAAACTTGTATTGGCAAATGAGTATTGAAATTAGCAGTACTTTTATTTCTCCAACCATTTCTGAGTATACTGAGTTAAATAAGATGCCTTTAAGTGAAAGAGAAATAGGTATAACGAATAGTTATTTGAAAAATCTTGGTAAAATCTTTTTGGTATACTTCCCAGAACTGAAAAAGTTAATGATTTGAATGAATGAGTATCAGATGCTTTTGCAAGACAGGTTTCTGTTTTCCAAAATGGATTAAAAGTTGCCACGGGTGAGGAGAGGAGGGTGAGCAAAATGGGGGAAGGTGGTCAAAAGGCACAAACTCCTGGTAATAAAATAAATACATCCTGGGGATGTAAGGTACAGGATGGTGACTATAGTTAATAATACTGTATTGCATAATTGAAAGTTGCTAAGAGAGTAGATCTTAAAAGTTCTTAGCACAAGAAAAACAATTTTGTAACTTTGTACGGATATTAACGAGACATTGTGGTGATCATTTCGCAATATATACAAATATTGAATCTAGGAGTTTTATGTTTTCATGTCTTACCTTCAAGTCTTTAATTCATTTTGAGTTCATTTTTGTATATGGTGAAAGATAATGGTCTACTTTCATTCTTTTGCATGTGGCTGTCCAGTTTTCCCAGCACCACTTATTCAAGAGACTTTCCTTTCTCCATTGTATGTTCTTGGCTCCTTTGTCAAAGACGAGCTGTCCACAGATGTGTGGTTTTATTTATGGGCTTTGAAAAAATAATTTTAAATGAAATTGAATTTTATTAAATTATTAACTAATTTTAATAATAAAGAATCCTGAAATTTTTGGCATATAACAGCATCTGTTCAAGCAATTAGTTGGTGTTATTATAACGGAATCTACTCATTTATGTGAGCAACATTTCACAATGTATATCTATAAAATGAAAAATAGGAATCAAATTGATGATGAAGCCTGTTTTAATCTAGGAATATATGAGCTAGATCCACGATAAGAGTAACAACAAACCATTAAGAGCTGCATTTCCAGGTGACGTCAGCATCATGTCAGAGTGAGTTTTTCCCTTTGTCTCTCCCCTCTAAGTTGCAAATAAATGGACATCCATTAACCAACAGAGGATTCCCTCTGCACCACAGGATGCCTGAGAGATCCATGCAGCTATACATCTGAAGGTGGGTGGACTGGATCCCCAGGATGCAGTGGAACTAGAGGAGCAGCCCCGCCCCCTACCCCTCCCCAACGTCAGTGATCCAGGTTGTGGATCCTCACACAGGAGCTTGTGTGACTGTAAGTGGAGGCAGGGGCACCCCAGCCTGCACGTGAACACTTGCAGAGGCGTGTTAGCCTGGCCTGCAGGAATGTCCACCAAGCTGCAGTGGCCCCACCCATGAAAGCACTCTCTGCCAAGTGGTGGTGGTTCATCTGCTCAAAGGCACCCCAGTGAGTGACCGACTGGCACAACTACAGGCAGATGGGGTGGGAACAGAAAAACAAGCCCCTGTCCACCTCCCCATGGTGGCAGGTGGAGTCTGTGACCAGAAGAAATAGGAACCACAGACCGAGCCCCCAGTGGCGGCAACCCTGACACCAGCTCCACCAGCAGGGGTGTTGTATACAAGTCCCTGGATCCCCAGGCTCCTGCCAGCCATAGTGAGACCTGTGAACCCAGCATCCCCTGGCAGCAGTGCAGCCAGCACCCCAAGACAACCTGGTAGCAGCAGCACAGGTGGTACACGGGACAGCAGCATCGGAGCCCACAGAGAGCCAGTGGAGGAACATGAGACCCAGGTGACCAGAACCAAAGTAACCAAAACTGTATCCAAATGAGAAAAGGTGATTAGTACCACAAATGCTCCAGCAGAGGATGTATTCATCAAACACCATGAAGAATGACTGTAACACTGCAGAACAGAAGGAAAATGACAACTCTCCAGAAACCAAACCTGAAGTCACAGAATACTACAATCTAACTGACAGAGAATTCAAAGAAACTCAACAAGCTATGAGAAAACTCAGAATGACACTTCAATGAGCTCAGGAATAAAATTAATGAACAGAAGGAATACTTCACCAAAGAGATTGAAGCTCTAAAAAAACCCAAACAGAAATTCTGGATATGA
The DNA here is from genome assembly GCF_021613505.1 of Equus quagga. NCBI lineage: Eukaryota > Metazoa > Chordata > Mammalia > Perissodactyla > Equidae > Equus > Equus quagga. Next base: position 30,808,470 of record NC_060274.1, read on the forward strand.
AGAACACAATGAGATAAAAAATAATATAGAATGCGTAAAAAATAGAGTAGACTTTATGGAAGAAAGAATTAGTGACCTTGAAGATAGAAACCTAGAAATGCCTCAGGCGGAGGAGGAGAGAGAACTAAGATTCAAAAAAGATGAAGCAATTCTTCAAGAAATATCCAGCTCAATTAGGAAAAGTTATATAAGGATTAAAGGTATCCCAGAGGGAGAAGAGCGGGAGAAAGAAGCAGAGAGCTTGTCAAAGAGATAATAGCTGAGAATTTCCCAAACCTGGAAGCTGGGACATGCAAGTCCATGAAGCTAATAGAACTCCTAATTATGTCAATGCAAAAAGGCCTTCTCCAAGGCATATAATATTAAAACTGTCAAAAGTCAATGGCAAAGAGAAAATATTAAGGGCAGCAAGGCAGAAGAAAATAACCTACAAAGGAACCCCCATCATGCTTTCAGCAGATTTCTCAACAGAAGCCTTACAGGCTAGGAGAAAATAGAACGATATATTCACAATACTGAAAGACAAAAACAATCAGCCAAGAATACTCTATCCAATGAAATTATTCTTCACATATCATGGAGAAATAAAATCTTTCCCAGATAAAGAGCTGCATTTCCAGTAATATTTTACTTCAATAATTTATCAAAATGGATAATCTACATATGTTGTTTTGATCACTTGTATACTACTAACAATATTTATATATTACTACTAATAATTATAATTTCTTCATTCAGAAGAAACATTTTAAACTTTTTGCAGCCTAATGGTAACAGGACATTTAAAAAAATTTTAATTTATATACTTTGTTTGTTTCAGAGTACTATGATAGGGTCATCAATAAAAGATATTCAAGGATGAAAATATATCATGTTTGAATAATGATTAGTGGAGGAAGTGGAAGGCAAATACAAGTTAAAGAAGCAAAGGAATGCTTTAAAAATTCTGACTAAGAAGAGCTTGGGCCTGGTTTTTATAAATGAATGGTAATGGGTATCCAATCTCTGTGGTATTTAAATTCCATTTGGTACATTTACAAGAGTGAAGTAAGAGTTCTATGTTAGAGTATTGATATAGTTCCTTTACAACTATTTTTATTTTAAAATAAAGAATTTTAGATGTTAACTTGAAAAATGTGCAAAGGGTACATAGTTTTTTAAATTTGGGAGGCTGAAGTATATGTTTTGGAGACGCTCGTCTTAGAGCTTTTCTTGCTCTTCCAACAAAACTCTCCTCCTGTTGCTTCTGGACCCTCCCTGCTCCCTCCCAACCTGACATGCTAATACACACTTTGGTGTGGGTGGCTATTAATCAGTTACTCTTCTGGAAAGGCATTTGTGTTGTACAAGGGTTTCCTGGAAATACTAACGTAACCTAAAAGAATGCTGTGAGACTGAGAATTTTCAACTAGGGCCAAGTCATTTGAGACAAGAGGAAAAGTTCCCTGAACTTGCATGGGTGTTTGAGATTTACTGGGCTTTCTCTGATTGCAAGTGGACTCAGGCCTGTCAGGGGAGCCCGCCAGAGAGAGAGGAGGCATTGGCAACTTCATGGGTCAAATAGAATTTTGCTTAAACTCATGACTGAGAAAGTTAAACTCACTGGATACGTGTTGCTTTGTATATTTTAATGATATTTTTGACATCGCCCACTCCAGTATTTTGATAGATGTGTGTATACACACACAAAATAAGATGGAAACTAGTTTAGGAGTAGAGATGGGAAACCAACACCTTTGAAAAGAAGCTGATCATTTGTGTTCTTGGTTGTTTATTTTTTTTTACATCCATTGACTCAGTCCTTGTCTGACAGAGCTCTGTGTCAAGAAAACACCTTTGCCTTTTTTTTGGTTTCCATTACAAAAAATCCGCTAAGCAGGCCAAGGTCATGGCTTTGATGACTGTGATGACTATTAGTTTTATGTTGCCTGGGAGCCACCGACAATAATTGATGCAAGAGAGACAAGCCAGCTGTGCACAGATGCCTCCGTGCACTTCTGAGAAAACAACTGTAGATGTGGTACTGAAAGATGGTCAGGAGCATCATTTTTACAAATGAAGAATTATAAATTATAAATGGGGTTGTCCTTGGCACTGGTGGAATTCATCCTGCCTGTTTCCCTGGACTTCTGCAATTGTCAAGGTCTTGCTGAATGTTAAGGAAAAAAAAAAATAGTGAGTGCCTAATATGTGCCAAGTGTAAAGAATTTTATGTGATGTAAGATATGGTTCCTAGTCTCAAAAAAACCTAAAATCCAACTGAATAGACAGGATTTGTTCTTAAAGAAATGAAAGGCAATACAAACAAGTCTTTATCATCATTTGTCCTGTGGTATAGTTCAAGTGAAGAGAAGTTCATTTGGAGCTAGGCCCACACAGAAGGCTCATGGCATAGTACAGGACTTGACTGGGGCCTTGAAACGAGGGTAAGACTTTGAAAAGTGGAGAGAAGTCAATAGGACTTTCCAGGCGACCAGAGAAATGCTCACAGAGTGTTTGAGGAATAAGTAATAGACAGGCGGCTTAGAGCACGAGTTTGAGGGGAGGCGGGCAGGACAGGCTCTTCTGCAATAGATATATTGCACATATAATGTATATTAGATCTCTCCCTCTCTCTCGATATATATGCAGCACATACATAATCCATATATGTCTATGTCTATGTATATAGAGAGAGCTTACTTCTAATTGTTCACTCACAACTTCATATAAAATATGCTTCTCAAATTGATCCTGGTCAATAGCACCTTCCTGAGTAGTAATTATCCACCATTCCTGAGCCCCTACCATGTGCCAGGCACTGCTATAGATCCTTTAAATAAATGCATTTTACCCAACTCTAATGATTTCATGTTAGCAAATTTGTCTCTGGACTATATAAAACACACATACACTGGAGAATCTAAAAAGAGTGTTTTCCCAACTTAAGTGTCCCTTGCTGGATGAATGGATAAAGAAGTTGGGGTATATATATATATATATATATATATACACAATGGAATACTACTCAGTCATAAAAAAACAAGGAAATCCTACCATTTGGGACAACATGGATGGACCTCAAAGGCATTGAGCTGCGTGAAATAAGTCAGAGAAAGACAAATACTGTATGATCTCACTTATATGTGGAATCTAATAATAAAAAATAATTACCAAACTCATAGAAAAAGAGATCAGATTTGTGGTTTCCAGAGGCAGGGGCTGGGAGGAGGTGGAATTGGAGAAAGGTGGTCAAAAAGTACAAACTTCCAGTTAAACGGTAAGTAAGTACTAAGGATGTGATATACAGCATGGTGGCTATAGTTAACACTGCTCTACGATATATAGGAAAGTTAAGGTAGTAGATCCGATGAGTTCTTATCACAAGGAGAAATTTTTTCTTTTCTTTTCATTGTATCTATATGAGATGATAGATGTTAACTAAACCTATGGTGATATCATTTCACAATATATGTAAATCAAACCATCATGCTGTATACCTTAGACTTATACAGTGATATGCGCCAATTATTTCTCAATAAAACTAGAACAAAAATAAAAAGAATATTTTCCAACCCTTCGTATAATGAAATAAGACATTTTCTGGAACTAAAGATAAAAAGTTCGTTATAATAAAAGTTGGTTTTTCCCCTAACATCTGTATGATACATGTTAAAGGTGTCAAATGTGTGAAGTGAAATACGACTTACCTCGTGACCCATTAACCAAAGCTGGTCAGGAGACACCTAGACGTTGCCACTCATTCCTTCCCCTTTCCATCCTCTAGTCTGCAGTCCAGGCATCTTTTCTATCTTCCCCATAAAACTCCTTTATAAAGAACGTTTCATATGCACACAGTCACTAAGGTAATGTGATGCCTGTACATGTTCACCAGCCACGCTGGTGTACTCCAACGTGGAAATAGATGATCACTCTTCAGTGAAGAACTCCAACAACCACCGAGTCCAAGGAGACCCAGGACCTTGCTGTCTTCATTCTGGTTTGTAATAGAGTGACAGAGCCTCTGAAATGGTAATCCTTCAACCTGGCTACACTGCACCATTCAGATTCGTGGTGCTCATCCCGAACGTATTAAGGAAGAGTCTCTCCCAGATCCATCCCAGGAATCAATAACTTAAAATTTTTCTTCAAATGATCCTGATGCAGTCAGTCTATCCACAAATAGGTGTTCAGGAACCATTGCTGTCAATGCACGTATGGATTGAACAAGACTGCTTCTCTCTTTTGCCCTACGCTCCAGCAGTATCATATTTCTGAGTTAAATAACAGTTATAGATATGTAGTTATAGAATCTAGTCACAGAATATAGCACAGAGGTAGATGATAGGATGAGGAAAGGAGTTGGACGAGGCAAGTAGGATGGTGGCCAAGAAGCAGGATTTATGGCGAAGAAAGGGGCGGGGAGATGTACCAAACACAGACAGCCCTTGGAGCTCAGGCATCACCCATATGGACACAAGGAGTCAAGTTCACAGGAAGACAGTTAAGGAAGGCCAGGCAAAGACCCAAAGTTAAGATCTTGATCTCAGGAAGCTGAGGCTTATAGCCTGTACCTCTTAGGAAGCCACTTTGCTTACAGATTTTATGGGGAGCCAGCAAGTGGCCCTTCTGGTCCTAACATCAATGAAATGATCTGCTTATGGACCTGTGCCTTCCACCCACTTGGAGCATCTCGAGGGCAAACCTGGTGTCCACCCCTCCCTGTGTCCTCAGGCCTAGCCCCCTGCTTGTCAGTGTTTGCTGAACTGAATGAGACTGAGTCAAAAACTCCTGATAGACTCGGCCCCATGGTATGGCTCAAGAGTCTTAGACATCTTGTCCCAAGAAAAAAGTATCTTTTAATTTTGGAACAGTAATTATAATGCTACTTTGAATAAAGACTGAGAATAATGGAATCACTTTAATGCCGAGTCGTATTTGGCCCCCAATCCTTAGGATTTCTTCCAAAATTTACACGTTCCATGCCTCAACTATTCTTTTAGCCCTGTCATCTCAATCTATTTGTTCTTTTTTACTCTCAGTGGTTTGCTTAAAAAAAAAAGTTTTTCTTCGTTTTCCTGGTCTGGTTTCTGCAGTGCCTCCAACCACTGACAAATCACATACACCTAGTTTTCTGCTGTAACATTAGCTTCCTAGAGAAGCAGAGTGTGCTGTGGCCATATGCACTCTGGTGGAAATAGGAGAAGGTGCTGCTGGTTTCACAGCTCCTGCAGCTTGTGTTGGAGGAACTGCTTCTCTTAAAGTGGTGGTGGGTGTGTTTGTTTCCCACTCAAGAGTTGAGCTCTTCAATGTGTATCACACATCTTAAATCTCAATATGCTGCTCACTGTTTTAGCTCCAAAAACCACCAAATTCAAATCGTCCCTAGAGAAGCAATTCCTCTCCTTTTTAAACCGCTCATGTCACCACTTGTATGTCTCGTCATTCCACTCATAATGAAACATACCAACATCAGGCATCGGAAGTCCGAAGACTAACAGCATCAGTATAAACATACATAATGAATATTCAAGGAGCCTTCTAGAGCCTCCTGAACCTATGATTTTCATGGTCATTATTTTACTCTAGAGTAGTGAGGATACTTTGGAAAGTGACAGAAACCCAAGTCAATGAATTTAAGCAAAAGGAGAAAGTGTTGACTCAGGTAGAAAAGAAGGCTACTGAGATAATTCACAGGATTGAAAGAAGAGCTTAAAGGATCAGGTCTCAGGGACTAATTCAGAGGAATTGCCTCCAAATCTCTGTCTTCATCTTCTCCTGACTCTGCTTTCTCTCTTTGGCTTTATCCTTGCAGGTGGGGAGGCTCTCCCCATATGTGAAGAGGGCCTGCTCTAAGGCTGAGATTTGTACCTTCCCAGCTTGGCAACCACAGTAGAAAAAGAGCATCTTTCTCTCAGAGTCCACGTATCAAGAAAAAAGTTTGGGTCAGTCCCACCTAAGCCCTACTCCTACCCTTTTGATCAGAGTTTCTCAACTGTACTATTCATAAGAATTACTTCAGGTGCTTTTTAAAATTCAGATTCTCAGGTACCACCAGCAGAAATTTGGATTCAGTCGTTAGGAAAACCACGTAAAATGAGGAAGAGTTGGTTTTCCAAAACAAAGGGACATTAGCCAAACAAACAAACAAAAAAACACCCATAAAAGAGCTTGAGTTAGGATTTGTGATTCCATGAAAACATCCACAAGCCTCTGTGTGGCACGACAGTGATGCCATAAATACACAGAGGTGAACAAAAAAGATGGAACCTTATGTATGAAAATGTCACAGCAGTCCCCAGCTCTCTGGTTGTAAGTGGCAAATTCGTTAGCTACTTAAGTGCCTTATGCCCTGTCTATATAAGTAAATAAAGGCCATTAACAACTGAAAATGTGACATACCTCTAAATGCCGTTAGTTAAGCATCTTTTTAAAATTCTGATTGCTATATTCTGATTATTTGTGTCCTCCCAAAATTCATGTGTTGAAATCCTAATGCCTAATTTGATGGTATTAGGAGGTGGTACCTTTGAGAGGTGCTTAGGTCATGAATGGGGAGTCCTCATGAATGGGATTAGTGCCCTTATAAAAGAGATCCCCCAGACCTCCCTTGTCTTTTCTACCATGCGAGGACACAGCAAAGTCATCGGCTATGAACCAGAAAGAGGGCCCTCACCCGACCATGCTAGTGTCTTGATCTGGACTTCCCAGCCTCTAGAATTGTGAGAAATAAATTTCTGTTGTTTATAAACTACCCAATCTAAGACTCTGATGAACAATCCTATTGACCCACTTGAGAAATATTATCCAGACTTTTGTTGACATTGCAATTCAGACTTTTTGGTGCACTAACAGCTGAGGCCAGGGAGCAATTTTAAGATCCCAGAAATTAGTTCTGATTCTGTGGACCCAGTATTAATAACATGGAATTCTTATCAGCAAAGAAAGAGAAGCACTCATTCAACAGTTGTACTGAGTACCTGTTAAGGGAGAGGCACTATTCCAGTGATGAGGAAGATTCTCGAAAGTCCCTACCCTCAGGGAGCTTATAGCCTAGTGGGGAGACAGACACTGATATAATAAAATGCCAAATAATGATAAGTGCAATGAAGAAAAATAAAGCTGAGTGAAAAGAGTAACATGGGGTGCTACTTTGTCTGAAGATCAGATCAGAGATGACACTGCAACAAAGTGAGAGCACCAGCCATGTGCAGATCTGGGGGAAGAGCAGAAAGGCAAAGGCCTTGGGGTGAGAACAAGCTTGGTGCATTCACATCAGTGTGGCTACAGCAGCAAGTGGTGGGTGATGAGGTTGGAGGGGTGGGCGGGGGCAGATACTGTAGGGCCGCGTAGTCCATGCCAAGGAGTTGGGGTTGTATCCTAAATGTGGTGGGAGCCACTGGAGGAGCCATTGGCGGGTGGCAGCTGTGATATCAATTTTAAAGTTTTATAAGATCTCTGGTTTCTGTGTGGAACATAGACAGAATGGCGAACTAGAAGCTGAATGATTGGGTAGGCGTTCACAAAAGCTTGTCCTCTGGTGGTAGCAGTGCAGGTGGTGTGAGCCATGGACAGATTTGGGATATATTTTGAAGGGTAATGCACTGGATTGGAGACCAAGGGGAAGAGAGTTTCAATAAAAGGGTAGGAACTAATAGTAAGAATCCTCAGAAATAGGGAGAGTGAAGACTGAGAAAAAGGCCTGGAATTGGACAATAAGTCAGCTACTATTCTTAGATAGAAATAAGAATATCAAGAGTGAGCTTTGTGAGAAGTGCAGGTAGAGTGTTGGGGAGGAAGCTGGACAGCAGAGAAGTGAGGGAGGGAGTGTGTGATGAGGAAGGTCAGGCGACAGACCCAAGCTGGCCCCTTTCAAAGTCCTGGCCTCACTGTGGCCATGCAGCTCGCTTTGTCATTAGTTATAGGTCTGAATACAGAGGGAGATTCACTTTTCATCTTCTAAACTCTTTAAGGAACATCCATTTACTTCTGTCTCCCTACCCGATAGGGAATAGCCTGAGACTCAAAACATTATAACAAGGGCAGAAGCTGTACTTTTGATATTCAGAGAGGATGACCTTATTTATTTAAATGTAAATCACAAATCAAAGTTTATGCATGATTATCTTTGGGGACATTGGTCTCTATCCTTCCCCATCTCTTGGAAATGGCTGTTCCAAATTAATTAAACTCTCAAGGGAGCAGAGGATTCATGTAGAAGGCTGATAATTGAATTAATAGCTCCCTAGACCTTGTGATACATTTTTCACAAAGGAAACCAAAATAAGTTACATCAGCAATTCTGTTGGTTTGATCATTTCAAAGGGATTGGTGTTTTCCTTTTGGGTTCACCTGCCACCAGGGGATTTGTCAACATGTTTCAAAGCAATTGAGTGAGTTGCCGTGATTGGTAAAAACATATACAGGAGCTGCAGGACTTGGCACTTACGTAAATAGAGTCATTTAGCTTCCTCTTGGAGAATAAGCAAGGTTGTAATAAGGGGATTGAAGGTAAATTTGGTGAGAAGCGTTCACAGATTTCAATAAAAGGATTTTGCCTTCCTTTTCTCATCCTTGTTACTCTGTGCAGATAAGCAATTAGAAAACACTACTGTATGCTCAGGACCGTGTGGTGCATACAGAATCATAGTCCCTGGGATCAGCAAGGGAAGAGCTGGTTGGGTGAACAAGATGAGCACATAAGAATCAATGATAAACAGTCTAAGGTCGTATATAAGGAAGGGCTAAACCATGTGCAACAGAATATGTTAAAGAATGTTCCGATCACATGGAATTGTTTATCGTTCCCTGAGAATACTAGGCCTTTTTCAGGTTTATGGAAGGTCAATTAAATATTTCATAATTAAGAGAGCCATAATTATATAGATTCCATGCCCTCACACCTCATCTTTTTATTTGCTAGAAAATTAAGTCCAAACCCCTTAGCTTGGCATCCAAATAATGGCTGAAGACTTTTTTGGGGTGTAAAGGCTAGGAAAGACAACTCAAACTGACTTTGGCAGAAATGGAAATTCATCAGTCATATAACCAGTCCGGTGGCAGGGTGGGGGGTCTACTTTCATGCATGGCTTCATCTAGGAGCTCAGTTTCTCCCCAAGCTCTCAGTGAAGCCTTCTCCTGCATTGCCTTCAGGCTCAGACTCTACATGTTAGCTCCTGGCAACCCCAGGCTCACATTCCCAGCAGACAAAGAGCATGAGGTTCTTCCCTCAGAGGCCCAGCAGAAGGTTCATTGCATCTCTTGATTCTGATTGGATCAAATGTCTGTCTCTGAACCAATGACTGTAGTCAACAGGAGGTGATGCTCTGATTGGCCAGACCTTATTAACATGGCTTCCCGTGGATATCCTTTCACTGTCTTTAGGATAGCAAACCAGCACACTTTAAGCAGAAGATTCCTCAGTTAGGCCTTGTATCTCCAGCTTCATCTCTTGCTATTCCGTGTTCAGCCCCTGGTGTTCCAATCCCAAGGAATTAATTCCTGTCCCCTAAGAACCCCAGGTCGTTTTCAGGATTATGATCTCGTGTCTATGCAGTTCCCACTGCCTGTGATGTCATTTCCTCTCTTCAGAAAAACTCAGTCTCATTGTTCAAGATCCAGCTCCTGCCTGACCAGAGCTGATGAAGGGTCCTCCAAGAAGTGTGATAAAGAACATACATCAGATGTTGGGTATAAACCCTCTTCAGTGAGAGTAGTCATCTGGTGGTTCCTATCTCCTGTGTGTGGGTGACCAGTCCTCTTTCTCAACAGAAGGCAGAAAATCATTTTGAAATATTTGGTCCACAGTTTCAGGGCCAGACCAATGGGGGAGGTGGCAGGAGAGGAGCCAGGCTGGTTCTTCAGCTAGTTTGGAGAGTGGCATGGGGAGTCAGAACAAGGGTGGGCAGCATCTGTGTAGAGCCGTTCCAGAAGAGACTGAGTCAGCACAGAGGATGGAGATACAGGGTGGGAGCCTGGCGTCAAATGAGTCAGGCTGAGGTGGACTAACAAGGGCAAATCTGAGACTGAGACTCAGGTGGAATGAACCAGGCTGTGAAGGAAGTGCAGACATGACGAGAAGAGCGAGGACGTGCAGGTACCAAGGCCCAGACAAAGCTGGGCTATGAGAGACCTGCTTCAGCTGCTCTTCCTCCAAGAATGAGCCTGTGCTGTGTTTCCATCCTCCTGGTCCAAACAGTCCGTACCGCTCCTGTTGGATTGTTAAAAGTAGTGTAACATCTGAAGGGGGCTCTGAGAGCTTTAGAAAGAAAAGATGATAGGATTAAATAATCATCATTATGATTGCAACTCAGCGTTTGAGACTTGGGCTCTTAGTTCTAGAAATAAGCCATTTTGCATCCCACAGAAATGAAAAACCAGTTAATTCCCACAGACTTGCAGAAGATGAGATACGGGTTCTATTTTCCAGGCTTAAATAGAGCCAAAATTGCTTTGCGCTGGAGGCCATGTGGCTCTTTATGGCCACAAACAGCAAGCATATGGCCCGGAGAGTGGTTTCCCACCAGCGGTGGTAGTTCCAGGACACCCGGGGCCCAGCGCAGCCACAGCTGTAATTGGCAGACAGCTCATACGACTGGTTGTTTGCTTGTCCTTGTAAAATTGAGCGTGACAAGCCAATGAGGGGTGGAGCTGTGCCTGTTGTAAGCACATTTAGAATTCAAGAAAAGCACAGTGTAGTTTTGAGAATCTGATTTGCGAGGCTCATAACTATTCATTCATTTCTTAACCATAGTTCGTTAAATTTAACAGTTGTGTGACTCCGAATTCACAGATGACAACTGCAACATATTTTGGGCAATGAATTACTAGCTGCCTTAAGAAACGAGGCTGATTTAACAGCGTATTGTGGAGTAGTAATAGAAGCGCTAAAATCTGTCTTTCTACCTCCAAGGGGTTTGTTGTAAAGGTTTAGATTGCAACAATAAATGTTCTTTTAATCCTTCGCCATGCAAGCAAGTCCACTTTCTGAGGCAGTCATTTACTCGTCTTGTAATAAAAAGTAATTTATGATACGTAGTATCGATTTTCATTTATACTTTCTCTCCATGGCAGGGGCATAATGCTCTTTGGTTGTTCTAGTGGAAAGTGCTTTACAATTATCTAACATTGCCTGTATTTAAAAAATAAATAAACGTTCTGAAAGTTGGAGCAGGGCCTGGAATGGATCTGAGTTACAAAGCCCGGGTCAGCACCGAGGATGCCCACGTAACATTTGCCTCTTGCGCTTAATACTACTAATGTACGTTTTCATGACAGTTACTGCCTCTCTTCTCATTTGATTTTCTTTCTCTTGGTATTGAGGATTCTTTTCTTTCCCTCTACAACTCCTTCCTCACCCCAGAGGTGTCCAGACAGATCAGCTCACTTTGTCAGCTCAGAACTTCAGGGAGCTGTAGGACCCCAGTGAAGATAGGAGCAGCTATCACAAGCTAACAACTGTAACATCTGTTAACACTAGATAAAATAAGAGTTGGCAAGGGCCGCTGATTATTTTGCTGGTGGGAGGGTTAAACTTCTGCTGATTAACGCACTGGGGGTGCTGTGTGGCACGGTGTTTACATAATTATGTCGTTGGCCTTGAAATGAGCATCTTACTTTCAGAGATGCTTCAAAGGCAATTGTTTTACTTTGTCCTGGAACCTGAGACCCTCACAAAGACAGCTGGGCCCACCTGTTGTCAGCAAACGTGTCTTTTAGGAATTCCCCAAGTATCACATCCAGATGTATAACAAAGGGCTCTACGTGGGAAATCATTCATGCTGTGGGTGTGAGTAGAGGGTCACAAACTCAAGAGTATGGGAGAGATCATATTTATTTATTTCTCCGTTAACAATTTAATTCTGACTTTGCGATACATCACGTTTTGCTGGGCTGTAACCTCAGCTATCTGTGGGGCTCTCTTCACTGTGGTTTTGCTAAGGTTCTAGGAGTCAGGATGGCCCCCCTGGCGTCAAACATCTGTCCCTATATTATCCCAGCCCATGCCGTCAATACACTGATTGGTGTCTTTGGTTTGACACTGGGCACACGAGAAATTGTGTCAAGGCTGGGAGACCTGGGGCCTTGATTTCTCCAAGGTTCTGCCACATCTTCTTGGTACCGCCCGGGACTAACTCTTAGATTCCGGGAACGACACAGCCCTCTCCTCCTTCCAGCCGATTTGTGTTTACCCTTGGAATATCTTTCCCTTTCTCCCTCTTTCCATCAGAAGCATGCACCTAGACTCCTCCTTCTTCTGACCCTGGAGAACCTATTTTTATCTTGGGAAATCCTTCTCTTTTCTCATTTCTTCCTGACAAGTACCTCCATCTCCTTATACCCGTTGCTCTCAATGGGCTTTTACTTCTGCAAACAAAAGCCAAGAAGGAAAGTTTCCATAGGCAATCTTTGTTTCTTTCCCTGAAGGGGAAGAGAAAATAGAATATGTAGGGTGAAAATTATAAATTGCTATCACAAAAAAATTATCCTAGCATAGACACGTGTATATTCTCAAAGGCAGGTGCCTGATTAATTCGTTTTTGCACTGAGCAGAAAAACAAAACACTAGACAAAAGAACCTGCAAATCTTATGCAGTGAGTGATTTATGAACTTATCAGTGTCCAAGGTAAAAGAGAAACTATGTTTAATGTGTCAATGGGGAAAGAGCGAAGAGAGGACCAGCTTCCCAGAAATCTTTCAAGGAACCTATAATTGTTATGCTTCCACTTCCAAATTGTACGATTTTACCCATATGATCGTATATATGAAATTTAGTGATTTCTGTAGTCATCATCTCTATTAGCACTGGCCAAATCATCTACGTTATAGTGGTTTTCATAGAGGTCCGTATTTATGAACACAAACAACAGAACTAATAGACCTTCTTGAGACCTCTGCATTGGACATGAGTGACCACTCTTTTTTGAAACTCTCTTCTCCCTCGGATTCCTTAGAAGCACTGTTTCATGCTTTCTTTCTGCCTTTCTGATCTTCCCTCCTTGAAATCCTTCATGAGGGTTTTTCCTTTATTCGCATCTGAGTAGTTACCGGTGTGCAATTCCAGGCTTCCACTCTTGGTCCTCTGTTCCTCTCTCAAGATGATCTCACTCACTCTCCAGTTTTAACTGCCAGTCTGCTAATGACTCATCCCTGCCCCACTGAGCTTTGGACCCTTACATCCAAATGCATGCTGAACACCCCCGTTTGAATGTCCCATTGCACCTCAAACTCAACATTTCCAAAGCGGAATGCCTCAACTTCTATCCCACTAACTTGTACCCCTCTTCATGGTTCCTTTTATCATTCACAGTTGCAATTCCCACCCCTGCTCCTTAATCTTGACCAGTCCACCCAGGCACACAAAATGGATACCTATTCTCAGTAGTTGCAACAGCTTCTCCAGATTTACTTCTCATCTCCTTGTCATTACTCTCATCTAACTGGCTCTGGGACTCCAGGTTCGATTGCGCTCTTTGCTTCTGACTCTGCCAGTTTGGTAATCTTTGGTCTTCCTTTTTGCTTCTTGGACTTCAACTTCCCTTTTAATACTTGACTCTGTTCTGTCTCTCCGATTATATTGTCCATGCAATCTTGGAAGAAAACTCCCTCAACCGGTCGGGCTAACTTTCTAGGCTGCCTTCCACTGGTGAAGGATGAGCCAGACTCCTGACTTCCAGACTTTCCTTGATGTCCTCACATGGGGTTAACCACTAAGCCATCACTGAACCTGCTCTGGACTCTCCTTTATATCCCTCTGACAGTGCCTTGGCTTAAGCCCTCATCCAGTCTTCCCTGGATTCTTCAAACAGCTTCCACGTGTTCTCCAGTCTCCTATTTTGTTCCCCACATGGCAGCCAGAATGATTGTTCGAAAATGCACTGCTGATCATTCCTTTGCTTAAAACTCATCAGCAAATATTTGCAACCCTGATATCTCATCAGAAAACAAAAAATCCATGAAACGTTTTAAATATATTGATTTTGGCTACAACTCCAGAGACGCTAATTCAGTGGATCTGAGATAGAGCTTTGGCGTCAGTGTGCTGCAAGAGCTCCCCAGGAGGTTCTAATGTGCGGCTTCCTTAGCTTGGCCCCCAAGTCGGCCATGGCCTACCTCCACCCACAGTTCCATCTCACCTCCTGCTCCAGGAGAGCTGGAGGGTATCTCTTACCTTTCTCTATCCTGGGGTCTGTTACAATCTTGATGCTCATTGACCTTAACTGGACAACTGCAGGATGACAGCAAGTATTATCAAACAGCCAGAGCTGGTTTGAGGTCATTAAGTACCCTGGAGTTGCAGTTTAAAGAATTCCTTTGTAATTATTCACACTATAATTCAGTGTATTCCTCTTCTTAATTCCATGTTCAGTGCTGTTTCTGTAAAGTACTAGACAAACAATTCCTCACCCTGCTTCGTATTTGCACCTTTGAAGTATTTAGAGACTGCTTTTATATCCTCACTTAGTCGTCGCTTAACCAAGCAGTATGCATTTTGCTTCCACACTATTAATTTAGAAATTCATTCCTCTATAAGGTGATAACTTTTCATGCAACATTCCATTCTTTTATGTAGTTCTTAAATTGTGGTTTTTCTGCTTCAAAGAACTAGATTGTAAGCCGATTGAAAATAGCAATTATGACTTAACAATTATGACTTCAGATTCATCGTTACCCCTCCCATGCTTGACACAGAACTGGGTGTAAAATTTAGGGAGAGGAAGGAAGTATGGATTTGCCAAGACTACACAGGGACTGCAGATTCTGACTCCCCTTTCTGTTGTTCTTTTGTCCTGTTAACCTGTGTTTAAGATGCTCATAACTCCTACCACCAGGTGTTTTAGGTATCAGTATTTCTCTGATTGAACCATAAATAAGCTTATTCAAGATGCATTATTCTTTGGTAAGAAAGAAAACCTAGGAGAAAATGGAATATTTTGTATTCTTTTACATCTCTGGAAAAAGATTGATCATATCATATAACTTGATGAGAATTTGCTGAAAATCCAAATGATGCTTCTATCAAGCAGTGTAAATTGTCATTCTGGATCTGTATTACAAGAAGCTGTATTTGGCTGCAATCCAATGAAATGTACCAAAATGCAATTTCCAAAGCATTCAGAACTGTACCCTTCATTTGATTCTGTGCATGCCCATGTAGTTGCTAGAAAATATTCATTAATTTCTATTACTGAGTGAAATAATTCAGAACCCACTTCAATAAGTCCTTGATAATTCATAGACAGCCTCCCCACTGACAGGTTCCTCAAGTGTCCAGTTCTGTTCTAAACACAGGTGTAAGTGGAAATGGTCTTTCCCAGAGAGAGTAGCCCTTGAGCCCGGCAACAGTGAAAGCCACAAAACACCTAAATTTCAGACAGAGAAGACTGTGATTAGTTATTAGGCATATTATAAAGAAATAGCCCTGTGTCAGTGGAGGAATGCGTCAAGACCAGGCTAGCCATTGAAAGCTGAGGATCATGGGAGGATCATGGGAGAATCCTGGATATCCAAAGAGACAAGAAAGAAGAGAGTGGTGAATATTAAAAGCAGCAGGGATAACAAGCTGTGGAAATCATAAACTTGTTATAGATGTTGGGATGGAAGCCATGGAAAGACAGAAAAGAGAATAGTTATGTCATCGGAAGGTGAGAAGCAAGTGGCACCAACACACCTTAGCGACCCCTGGAGCCAGCTGCGTGTGCTCATTAGCACGGTTAGTGTAGCTCTGCCACCTAGAGAGACCATCACTCTACCTGCAGGACCATTGACGAGCTGCATCACCTTCCTGTGGCCCACACCACCCATACCTTCGTCTGTAGCCTTAGCTCCATGGAGGGCATAGTAAACGGTTCATAATCATAAAGAGGACCCAAAGGCAAATCAAGATAAAAATGGCATTTACTTTTCTCTGTTTCAGAAGCCACAGATGCATATAGTACATTTTTGAAGATTTCTAATTCTCAAAATATTTAGTATAGACCCTCAAAGAAAACAAAACACAAATGTACGAAGTCTCTAATGAAACTGGGCGACACCTGTAACCCCAAGGTACAAAATAATGAAAATGGAAAGCGGATGGATGTGAGAGGACGGTAGTATCAAATTTTGACTAATTCACGTATCTTTCAATGGTTGATGCAGACCATGTGCCTGGGAATACCTGTGATTTCATCTCCAGGCCAACTTGAAATTTTTTTCCCAAGTACAATTTTCCAGACCATTACATTGAGTCTTCTCCTAAAGTAGGAATAAATAATTGGCTCTTTCTCAATATCAATTAAAGCTGTTCTGTCAGGGGAAGCTATTGATCCAATCTTCTGTGATCTGATCTTGCTCAAGAAACAGGAAACATAACTTTTGACCTCTGGCTTCTCACATGTTTCCCCCCAGTGCCAGCCTCAAGTTTTCTATTTAATTTAATACTTTTACACGGAAGATAAGATGCCCCTATCGTTTACTTCCCCTATACAGCCTGTCCTTTTTTTTTTCAGAATGGTGATAAATTAAGCTTGCATTCACACAAAAACTCTTTCACTAATTCCTTTCAAGTCAATTCATTTATAATATAACACACCAAAAAGTACTCAAAGAATGTCAACACTGGGCAATAGCATTAAGCTTAAGTGACCATTAATTTCATCCTTTTTCTCCTATCTTTTTTCCTTGATATCAATATCATGAACTGTTTAATCCCCCAACTCTGCTTAACCTTTTTGTACGTTGCAGAAGATGCTTCTGTCACTCAGGATGTGAGGCTAAAAAGGAATTCTAACGATTGAACCCTTGCAGCTTCTTTAATGAGCCTGGCTGATCTTTAACCCAAGAAATTGGTGGTCCATCTGTTCGAGAGGAGCTTGACTCCTGCAGTCGTTTGGCTCACATCACAGAAGGCGTTTCAACACACATCCTCCATCTGGTCAGTGCTGCTTGCTCATCTAAAAAGAGACTTGGGGATGTGGGGGAGAGCGATGTTTCCAGTTAACAGTAATTATTTCTAAAAGCTCTCAGCTTCTTTCCACGTTTCGTCCTCCTTCTGACACTTGCATTTCCTGAGGAGGACATTCAGAAAATGAGCTTATCAGTAGAATCTTTAGACTGTTTATAGGAAAGATGTTTCCTCAGTTAGGCAACCTTGGTTTTGCTTTTTGGTTTTCTGTTTGTCACTTCTGCTACTCAATTGTTGTGTGTTCCAGCCCCAATCATTTGATTTTCCTAGGTACATTGCCCATATCTGAAGTATGTGTGATGAAATGGTGATCTCACTAAGCCCGCATCTGAACTAACCCAACCTCTCTAACTGTTTTATCTCTCTTGATGATCGATAAAGGTTGTGCACGTCAATCCATGATACATCTGTCTGTTAATCAAAGACAGATTTAATTAACAAATCTTATTTTTTTAATTAATGTGGATAAAATTGTTAGATTCCCTGCTTCATGGATGTGATCATTTTGAAGCTCAGATAATCATATACAGATAAAGGATTATCATCAAGGATACTCCTTTTGCTAACTTAAATTAAGATGGCACTCTCAAAATGTGGTATGTATTTACAATGGAATATTATCCAGCTTTAACAAAGGACATCCTACCGTTTGCAAAAACATGGATGAACCTGAAAGACGTTGTACTAAGTGAAATAAACTGGACACAGAAAGACAAATACTGTGTGATCTCATTTATAGGTGAAATCTAAAATAGATTCATGGAAGCAGGGAGCAGAATGGTGGTTGCCAGAGTTGAGAGGTGGGAGAAATAGAGAGATATTAGTCAAAGAATAATATAAAGCTTCATTTATGCAAGAAGAATAAGTTCTGGAGATCTAATGTACAACATGGTGACTATAGTTAACGATACCATATTATATACTTGAAATTTGCTAAGAGGGTAGGTTGTAAGTGTTCTCACCACAAAAAAAAGAAAGAGAAGGAAAGAAAATGGTAGCTATGTGCAGTGATGGATAGTGAATTAGTTTGTGCTGATTATTTCACAATGTGTGTGTGTGTATATATATCAAAACATCAAGATGTACACCTTAAATATACACAATTTCCATATGTGAATTATACCTTAACAAAGCTAGGGAAAAAGAGAGAGCACTCTTTCCCTACTGGTCTCTAATGCAAATGGATGAGGGAAGTTGAACACTTGTCTAGGATAACTTATGTGCAGTCCTGCCTGTAAGCAGATGATGCCTTCAGCTTCGTTGCCGCCGAGGTCCTCCTCGTGTAGGTAAAGGCTGTTCTGAAGCTGGGGCAGTTTTAGGCATTATGTGACCCCCTCAACAGACTGTGGGTCATAGTGAACAGAAGTCAAGGGGGAAAGATTTCTTCTGCGAGAAACAGCCTCTCCTGAGCCCTGCTAG
Organism: Equus quagga; assembly: GCF_021613505.1. Classification (NCBI taxonomy): domain Eukaryota; kingdom Metazoa; phylum Chordata; class Mammalia; order Perissodactyla; family Equidae; genus Equus; species Equus quagga. Next base: position 30,826,814 of record NC_060274.1, read on the forward strand.
AGAAAATAAAACTCTGAACTCCAGGTTTCAGTTCAGTGGTAATTAGTGAGGAATTCTGCCACAAAGACCTTACTTACCATGCACCATTATATTAATCAAGTCTTGAAGTGCCCAAGCCATGAATCACCACTGCATAATCAACGCTAAGTTTTTTAACAAAAATAGCCCTTTCTACACCACACAGGCTTCGCAGATCTGAACACAGTGACAACTAAAGGGGAGCTTGTGAGAAATGTGTTCTCAGGTCAAAGCTCAGGAAGCCTAATAGTGTAACGTTCCAAGATGCTAAAAATATACTGCCACCTAGGGATGAGTGTTACCCGACCTGACAGCTGAGATACAAAAGCTGGAGCCCAGTTTAGAAGATTGTTTTTCAGATGTCTTGTCTGGCCATGATCGTTGGTCTTTGAACACAGAACCATATATACACTGGCTGTTGGGAGGAAGCATCAATGTGTTTTCAATGCCATCTAAAAGGTGTCTCAGAATAAAATGTTTTCACTGCCTCATCGTCAGCTCCATGTGGTGGCGGTCCACTGTGCAGGGCAGATGTTCTGCCACGGCTTTCTTTATCACAAAGGTATCGGAAGGAGCTTTGTGTCTGCATAGACCTGGGTTCAAATCCTGATTCTATCATTTATTATGTTAGGCACCTTGAGCAAGTTTCAGATCATGAATAAAGAGTGAGGAATGTGGATTGATAAAGAACAGTGAGGGTGAGTGTAGGAGGCAGAATAATGGCCCCCAAAGATGCCCACAGCCTAATTCTCAGAACTTGTGAATATGTTACTTTACATGGTAAAAGTAATTTTCCCGGTGTGATTAAATTAAGGAGCTTGAGATGGAGAAGTTAGCCTAGATTAGGATGGATTCTTAGAATCAGAGAACGTGTTCTGATTCAGGTCAAAGTCAGAGAGATGCGACTATGGAAGAATGGTCAGAGAGACGCAATATTGCTGGCTTTGAAGATGGAAGAAATGGGCTATGAGCCAAGAGATTCAGGCGGCCTCTACAACCTGGAAATAAGGAAGCAGAATCTCCCTTAGGGCTTCCAAAAAAGGGACACAGCCCTGCCAGCACCTTGATTTGAGCCCAGGGAGACCTGTGGCAGACTTCTGACCCACAGAACTATAAAATTATCCATTTGTGCTGTTTCAAACCACCACGTTTGCTGTAATTTGTTATGGCAGCAATAGAAAACTAATAGAGTAGGTTTTCCCAGTGGAGGGAATGGAATAGCCAAAACCAGAGTCAATTTGACCATTTAATGCAGTGCGCATTTATTGGAGGCCCACTGCTGACTTGCCAGGCCCTCTTCTGTGAAGGTGAGGAGATGCTGCTGGTTGTGGCCTGTATAAAAAACACGCCAATAGGAGGACTACAGGAAGTACCCCAAGAAGTACCTACGTGAGGAGAAAGACTGCCTCTGGTTTGGGCACAACTTAATTCTTCCAAGCTGACTTTGAAGAAGGCAGTGATGGGTGGGAAGAGTGTGTTGGGGTGGGGACATATAGAAGCCCGTGGACCAAGAGGTTCAGGTCGAGGAAGAAAATAACCTGGTCAGGTCTAGTTGGCTTGGACACGTCATCAGTGGTTCCCAAATGCTGATCCATGATGAAATCTGCACCAGTGTTTTCTCAGAAATGAGGAAAACAAGAACAATGTAGTGAGTCCTTTCATAAAACTAAATTCATTCCATTTAAATTTCTTACTTTTATTCTGAGATTATTTTGGTATTTCTATTTTTTTTTTGGTATTAAAATTCCCTTTAACAAAATGATGGTGGGGTGCTTGTTGCCATTATTTTTGTTGTTGAAACCTTCTTACCTGGAAGAATAAAAAGCTGGAAGACCTATGTTGGTTTTCTCTGTGTGGGTGCTGGGGTGGAGGGGGGCCCCTGATCCACGAAATGTAGAAGTCTGGAAGGCAGAGTGTTATGGCAAAAGATGAATTGGGGGGAATAATAGGAGATAATGAGATCCAGTTGGGTAGATTCATGCAATGTTATTGCCGTAGTAGGAGTTTGGGCTTTAATCTCTTGAGAATAGAGAGCTGATGGATGTATCATTCAGTGACATTCAATGCTGTGTTCTAAGCATTGTGTAAGGTGTAGGGAAATCATGTGGTGTGAGATGAGAATGAGATTATAACACAGTTTACCTGGCTAGAGTGGTGGTCCATGGAGGACAATAATCAAAAGACTGTATTTTTGAGGATGGGAGGTGGTATTGAAAGTGTGATTGGCAGACGGACAGAAAATTCTAGACAATGGTTCTAAACCACAGCTGATTCTCCCCCCAGGTCACAGGGACATTTGGCAATCTCTGGAGACCATTTTGATTGTCATCACTGGGGTTGGGGGACTACTGGCATTTAGTGGGTACAAGCCATCCCACAAGCACAAGATGTCCCCTCACAACTGAGAATTATCAGGCCCCAAATGTCAATAATGCCAAGGCTGAGAAACACTCCTCTACAGGAAGTTGATTTCAATACAATAAAATAACAGGAACTACTATGCATTCTGGGATGTGGCATTACAAGATCAATACAATGTTTGAGGAAGGAAGGAAAGGAAAATTTATTGACAACTTTCTATATGTCAGGTACTCTCATATGCAGTAAATCCTCTTTTACCGTCACAATGACCCTGGCTGGGTGTTAGTGTTTTCTCCCTCTTACAAATGAGGAAACTGAGCGAAGGTTGTGATTGACTTGCAGTCAGTTAATGACCGAGATCAGATTTGAACCTAGCCCTGTTCCATTTAATCACTCACCAAGGCCAGTTATTGATTATTCCACTTCTGTCCATCCCCACTGCCACTATCTTAGTTCAAAGCCGCCATTATCTGTTGCCTGGGTTACAGAACGCAACAACCTCCTGCCGGCTTTCCTCTCATCTCTTCTTCTGACTGTAGTCAGAGGAAGCTGTCTAAAGAGTGCTTCTGACCTCATTGCTTTCCTGCTTAAAACCCTGTGGTGAGGAGGCACTCGCAGTTTCTCTACTGCACTACGCTGGTGCTTGTTTTCTTCATGTCCACATCCTCCCCACAACTCACCCTCCCCCCAACACACACACCCCTGGTAACTCTTGCTCCAGTTCCTTCAGAAGTCACTTGCAGAGGAAGAGCTCCTCTGATCCTCAAGGCTGAGGTATGCCCTTTGCGTGTGCTCCCGTGGCCCCTGTGCATGTCCCATCATTGTCTTTATCACCCTTTGCGTCAGTGGTTCACTTGTCTCTCTTCTAGTAAAATGTAAGCAACTTGGGAGCGAGGACAGTATGATTCCAATGTGTCTCCTCAGCACTGGGCATATAGTAGGTGCCAAAGGATACACGTTGAGTGAATGACCGCCACCATCACTCTGTATGAACACTGAGTTGGGGTCAGTATTCTCCAGACACAGGAAGGCCACATAAAAAGGCTTTCTCCCCCTAGGCACAAGGCGATGAGGATCTTGAATAAGGTTTTCATAAGGAAGGAAAGGAAAGATGTGAAATACACAAAAGAAACAAGTCTATAAGGCTTGTTGACAGATGGCCGTGTGGGAGGATGGAGGGAGATTACTGACAAGGATTCGTAAGTGAACAAGTGTGTAGGAGCAGGATGCTCAGGTTGTCATGAATGATAATATAGAAGCGTGCTTCTGTCCTGCAAATTCTCAGTACATGTTGAATGAATAAACTTGAATGTTTTTCTTTAAGTTTGAGAGCCATCTAAATAGAGCATAGATGGTATATTTAAAACCATAGAAATAAATGAGATCCCCTAGGGAGAATGCCTAATAATGAAAAGGAAGGAGGCTAGGACCAAGCCCAGGGAACACAAACAATTATAGGTCATTAATGGAGGAGACTGGGAATGGCACAAAAACCAGCCGATGCCGAAAGGTAAGAGAAAACCAGCAGAGTGAGAGCATGCTGTGGAAGCCAGGAGAGGAGAGTGTGGAAGAAAGAAGTGGTCAACTCAGGGCAGTGCTGCTGAGAGGCTGAGTAAGCTAAGGGCGAGAAGTGACTGTTTCACAAAGCTTTCTTTCCTGGCGAGTGGAAGAAGCAGGAGTGTAGCAGACCCTGAGAGGAGCAGAGACTAATGCTAAAGGGGAAGACATCTTGGTTTTTTGAGGCCCCGTTTCCAGGACCTGGTCCTGAAGACCTGGCCCTCCTAGTGTTTTCATTCCTTATAGCACTTTGACTTTGTCTCCCTAAGCAAGATAAGGCAATTCAGCTAATGAAGAATAAAACCCTCCACTTGTCTGAGCGGTCCTACGGAGCCAGTGAATGGCTTATTCAGTAGCTTTAATGGATGAGCCAATGAGGAGTGGTCCCATCTTCTGATGAACAGAAGCAGCTGTGGGGATTGCCATAAAAAACCTGAGACCTGATCTCAGACCCAGGCTGCTCTTTGAGACTCCTAAATTAGTCCCATACAGAACGTGCTCTGATACCCAACCCAACTGCTGCATCCTCCCAAAAATGGCATCTTGGCTAAGAGACCCTGTCCAGACAAGTCATGGTCCTCAATAAGCCATTACCCTTGCTTCTTCTCCAGACACACCCTTCCCAGGTGGGAGGCTGCTGGAACCACCCAGTGCATGAAGGAGTGAGGAGACAATTGATGATGTCTCCTTTTTCATCTACTTTGCTCAGTGCAAGAGCCCTTTAAAAAATACCTGCTATTAGGGCTTTTCAAGTCATTCAACCGACAAAAGGAGGTGACGAAGAACAGAATTGTCTGATTTGAATTCTCCCAGCTGACCTAGGTGCCATTCAGAGCAAATGGAAGTAGTGTGTTATAATTCAAATGCGGATGGTCATAAAACATCACCAATGACTAGAATCCAGTCCGTTTCCAACGAATTTTAAGATCCCATTTTTGGTGAATGAAAGTAACTCAAATATTAAACTGACATTTATAGGTTTTGGGGAAATTTTGTATGGCTCCAAGGTCATCTCGGGATACAAGCTAACTATGTACACGCGTCACTTTGTCTAACAAGTGGTGATTAGGCAAGCAACCACGAGATTATAAGTTGCCTTCACAAAGACAGAAATTTGGAATGTTATAGGGTCAGATGCATTTTGATGGGACATCTGTTGTTCTCTCCCTCAGAAATATAACATTTTATTGTTCCATTAACCCCAAGCCCTGAAGTCATTTCTCTCTCAGTTTTTTCTAGGACAACCAGGAGTTTTAGCCGAGAAATGACGGATGAGAGCAGTTCGGCATCAGTGATGGGGGCTCTTGACAAAGACAAAAACAGCCTCCCCACTCAGTTCCCCTCCACTCCATCCTTCATACTGCATCTCTATCTCAAAGACGATTTCTGAGGGAAAGAGGTGTTTTTATGTGGGAAGTGGAAAATGATTTGTGGAGTAGGAGCATGCAATTGCGGAATTCTTTAAAATGACAGGTCCTCTTCCTGCACCCTCACCAGAAAGGGAGCTGTTGTTATAAAGCAGACTCTGAAGAAATGAGTATCTTTTAGCCTTTTGAAAAGACATCTGTCTTAATTGAGGACAACATCATTTAAGCCTCAAATTTACGATTTCTGAATTAGGTGCATTAGATAAAACCTGACAGCCCATTGGGATCTATACCAATATGGACACTGCCTCATCTTATCTTGAATTCAAGCGTCTGTCTCCTTTTCCCCCCAGTAAGCTCTCAAATCATTTTTACCTTTGAAAGTTGTCCGATTCCTTCTTTTGTTTGATTAGGGCCAAATAAATAATATGCAAATCATTCCCACTTACACCATTTCTGTAAACATACATTCTCCACAATCATTACCTTGTCACCCTCGTCTTGCTCTGACTTTATTTGTCACTGAAGAGCAAGATAAGATACCGAATAAGTTTCACCAAGTGGTGTCAGCCCAGCTCAGCTCTGAGCTTTTCCCCTCAATGACCTGCTCTGGCCCTCCTCTCTAATGCTCACCCCTGCCACTTCCCATCTCATGGACTCACTCCCTGGATGCTTGCACGAATTTAGTACTGGCCTCCAGGGAATACCCACATCTTGTTACCAGTCAGCTCGTTTGCAGCTTTGCCTGCTTGCTCTGAATAGGGCGTGAAGAGGGGTTCTAATCTTCCCAGGGCTGTCCTCCAGGTGAATTTGATCTGCTTGGCTCCAGTAGAGTACGGCGTAAGCCACCTGCCCTTCGGTGGTTGTGGACAGCTCCCAGAGATGCTCCTGTGCCAGGGGACTTAGTTTAGCCATTGCATCCTTCCAACCAGCAGCTCCTTCCTACCACCCTCCAAAGGGCCCCATAACTGGAGCTCGCTGCTTCAGCAAATCTGTTTGAGGAGTCTAAGAGCAAGAAAACGACTCTGTCGGTCTTCCTGGGTCAGCCCCCTGCCTCCACCAGGCCTGCTTCCAATGGGCATTGCAAACTGAAAAGTGCCCAACAGCCAAGCACTTCTCTTTGACGTTGAAAAGACAAGCGTTTTCCTTTCTTTCTCAGCATGTGTGAAAATCTTCAGACGCCGAACTTGGATGGATTGTTGGCTACTTATGAGCCCGCTGTGAGCTAAAAATCTTACCAAGGATAGTTCACGCACACACACACAAAATTACAAAGGAGGGCAACTTTGCCAAACTACGTTTTTGTTTCAGAGGCTGGTTCTGAGCTATCGAGCATGTTTTGTTCTGACATAAATGCTTTAACTTTCTGAACCAGAATGTACTTAATGGGTCTTTAGTGGGTACGTGCTGTTTGCAGTCTGACTTTGAAAGACATATCCCAGGGAGAGAACCACGGAATTTAATTTAACACCCCATTTGTAGTTTGTATTTAATTGTATATTTTTAGTAGAAATAATGAGTCCATAACAAAATATTTAATCTAGAACCTTCGAATCAGTTAACTAATTTCTCTTTGAAATTCCCTTGATATGTAGCCAAGACTCATTGCCAGCTACTTATTACCCACACATTATATAGTGAAGGTTCATAAGGCACTGGATGACAAATGTAACTTTGTGGAGGGAAAAAACAAAAGGCATTCAAAAGAAAGTCAAATAATGAAACTAGTAATTGACGTGAAGACTGCTCTCTTAATGAATGGGTCCCTCACTGTAACATAAGTGACAGTGTAGATTTCTTTCATTGCAGTACAAATTGTTACTATGTTAATGTTCTTAATAACATGTTGAATTAAAGATTCACTGTAGCTACAGAAGATCGTACAGAGAGCTCACCACCTACAATAATTGTTGGGTCCTCCAGAGGCTGCACGACTGAGTTATGAAAGTTCTTTCTTTGGAATTGGAGGCCTGGGTTCAGATCCTGGCTCCATGGTCTGCTCTCTGAAAGCTACATAGCCTTGGTCATTACTCTGAGGCTCAGGTTTCTCTTCTGTAAAATGAGGGTACTAATCTGTACCTACGTCACAGAGTTGTTGAGAGGATTAAATGAGAAAATGTAAGGTTTCTGGCACATATGTTAACAAGAACTCAACAAATACTGGCTTTAAATAAATATAATCTATGCCAGTTAACTCCCCTGCTTCCGAGTGGAACTAATTATTCACCTGTCAGTGAAGATGGTTGCAGGGTTTACTTTGAAATACTCAAGGGATATTGTGCAGTTCTTCCCCAATAGTGTATTCAGATTGTTGGAATCTGGCTTGGGAGTGTGAGCATGATCCCAGGTCTGAATAATCAATAGTGATGTGGTTCCAGGGTGATCCTTCAATGTTGCCTCTTGACTATAAAAGCAGGTTGTGTGCATATGTATCCTGTCTAAATAAATCATGATTTCTGATCATGGTGAGAGTTCAGAGTTCTCCAGCTGTCCAGAGGGCTATGCTTCTGCATCCTATTCCAGGCATAGAAAATTTCCAGCCAGCACATTCACCTGCCAGTCACTGGCCTTTCTCATAGCATAGGACACGAAGAGAAGGAGGAGGATGAAATAGAGATTTATACCCTTCCAACTTCCAAGGACCAGAAAACTTGTAGAGGAATATATAGGCCATGCTCTTCAATTTTCATTGATATCAAATGCATCTAATGATAAGTAATATGACAACCAGTGAGAGTTTCAAAATTTTAGAAAAAAGCTTTTCATTTATTCTTACAGTAAATATCAGCAAATACAAGTTAAATTCCAGTTATCCCAAGTCTGGAAAAAATGGTATCGCATGATTTTTCAGAAATGTAAAATGCATCTAGGGAGCTGTGACAACATACATAATTAATTAATTATTACTTGAAGATTAAAAACTCACTACATTTTTTAGAGTGTTATTTTATCCTGGGTAGTGTTTTCATTCTATGTTTAAACTAAATAAGAACCAAAATGTTTGAAACCAATATTCTTTTAACCATAAAATTCTCTTTCCAATAATTAATGCAGTTTTTCTCTCACTCAGTCTTAGTTTCTTGTTTTATTTTGAACATTTGTTCTCCAGTTGCATGTGTATGTATGAACACATAAATAATTCTGTGTTAAAGAAAATTAAAGTAAAAGAGGAAAAAGAGCAAATGGAGAATTCAAGTAAATATAAATATGTATAATCTGCAGACATCCCCAAAATGTTTTTTTTAAAATGGTGATTTTTTTAAATTAAGCATTCTATTTGTAGCTGTTTGCTGGAGAAAAATCCCTTCTTGAACTTCTCTAATAGCAATCTTTGCCAAGGAAAGCTATAGCTTGGCCCAGCTTGTACTAGTTAGCCAGCCCAGGTGAGTGGTAGGAAGAAAGAGAAACCCGCACGTTTTCTGTGTCTTCCTGAAAGAGAGACTCAAAATGTGGTTCAATTAGCACACAAGTACTACCAGCAGACCATGAACCAGCCCTGGGAGGAAGTGAGGCAGCCGCCATTGTTCTTGTCTTCTAGGACCCTGCAGTCTGGGTGCCTACACAAAACAGCTAGACAATAGTTCAGAACATTTATTTTAAATGTTTGATAGAGTTGTCCTTAAGGGATCCTTAGAGGAGAATTTTAGAGTCAGGAAATATTTTGGGGAACTGGACTTCAACTTTGAAGAATCCAGGAGTTGGACTAACGGAGAGAAGCGACCTCTATAGGTTGAGATGGGAGGTAATAAGATCTATAGAGGGAGTACTGGGGGAGCTGGTGCATGAGTGGAAAAGGAGCAAATAGCAAACGTAATTTTAAAAGTAATGTGAAAGTCCACATGATGCAATAATCAAGGTGGGCTGCTGAAGATTCTGGGTCAGGAGTGGTACTTTTTAGTCTTTACTGTATTTCTATATTGCAGACATTGTTCTAGGAGATATATATATATATAATTTAACCCTCACTACAACCCTATGAAGTGGATGTGATTAATCCCCATTTTACCAATGGGGTTGCAAAGCTAACCTGTGATGGAGTTAGGATTTGAACCCGGGCAGTTCGTTCCAGGGACTACTTTCAACCTCCTACCTTATAGGGCTCTTGAAGGAAAGTGCTGGGAGAAACATTATGTGATTTTCTGTCATGGAGCTCAGCTTAGTTTAAGGAAATGAATAGGAAATTGGTCTAGGTGACTTGAGGAGTCTTGATAAAAGTAATTTTGTGCAAGTGAGTTCTGTCTCCTGCCACGTAAAATGGTATAAAATGAAGGCAGAACGGTTTTTAACGTTCTTCAATGCTAGGCACGTGGTAACTATTATTGTTTGGCACAAATAATCAAAATTGATTAAAATAGGGCTAGAGGAGTCACTAGCCTTGTATTTTTTCAGGGTACACTCTTTTCAGCACCCTCCTCGCACACACACATGCTTACATATATAGTACACATTCGGTACGCATTTTCTGTACCCAAATATGTGTTGGGGTGGTGGGAACCCACAAGGAACATTGCTGTCAGGGTTTTGCTTTTATAATTGGCAGGTGATGAGGAGGAAGAGAGGAGACTAGAAAATAAAAATTGTAACAGTTTTGAATAATCTGAGATGTCTTAAAACAATGGGGAAATTTTGCTTAACTTTTGTATTTCTGTATCTATCTGGAAACCTTGGTTATCTGTAATTCCACTGGTTATGTACCAGGCACCGTGCTGGGTGGGCACTGCCCTGCTGGAATTTACAACCGAGGGGAGGACAGAGATGTTAACCAATAAATATGATAAACATGCTGGGTGTTATATCATAAGCCTGTAAAATGTGCTATGGAGGCCAATGGAAGAGGCAGTCATTTTCGTCCTGGCAAGAGGTATAGAGGGAGGGGAAGGGCTGTCAGGTGGTGGTGTGACTGGGGAAATAACAATTCAAGGGTGAGGAAGAGTCTGCAGACAACGTGGGAAAGGACATCTGTCCAAAGCCACACAGTTACATCACCGGTCATTTGAAGGACCACAGAATGAGTTGGGAGGAAAACAGTATAAAAGAAAGCTGGGAAATAATCATTGGCCAGAAAACCAAATCCTTGATTGCGTGGCAAAGGGTTTTTGGGCTTTCTCCCATGGGCCATGAGGAGTCATTGGGTTTTTAAGCAGCAAAGTATCTTGGTCAGCTGTGTCTTAGGAAGGTCACACTGACCTCTGTTCTCACAAAAGCAGAAAGATTACCAGCTCTATTTAAACCTGTGAAAATGATTTAAGTTTCTTAGAGAAAAGATAGATGAGAGGAACGTAGCATTATTTTTAAGATTTTTTTAAACAGTGAGAAATTATTCTACATTTCTCTTTAAAGCTATTTGTATAAGAAGTCATAGTTGTCCTTGATAGCTTTTTTTCAATCACGCGCTTCATAAAAAAGAACGAAATCCCTTCAAAAAATGTTCTTATCTTCCAAACAGTATGAAAGCCTCTCAAAATTTTCCAGAGCTCTCCTACCTCTTTCTCATCGGGTTATATTTAGCTCAGCTATAGACATTGACCTTTTCAATAGACTGCACAACACGATGCACTAATCGAAACATTTCTTAATAGACTTGAATGAGGTTAGTGGCCCCCACCCCAGCCTCATCCACCTGCGTACACACATGCACACACACTCATTCATGTTTTGCAGTATTTTGGAAAACAGCTATTCAGTTGGTCCTGGGGAATATAGATGCTTTGTAATTTTGCTAACAATATAGGTTTTTAAATAGGCTTTATTACTTTGAGCTTAGGGAAAGCAGAGATTGCATTTCTTCCTTTCTTAGGAAATTTTTCTTTCTGTTTGAAAAATGTTGGCATGTTTTCAGTTGCTGTAAATCTTACCTTGAATAGCTCTCCCTTGGGTTCTAGTTCTCAGATATGGTTTGGTTCGCAGGCAGGATCTGTGTGCAAAGATTGACCTGCACGGATGTAGTGTTCTTCCTAGGAACAGGAACCCTCCCCGCCTGTCTGTACCCACCCACTTTGCTGCCCCTGCTTCTGAGGATTGACTTGCTCAGGGAGATCTCTACCATGTTGTCAAGGTACTTTTAATGCATGGTCAAGTTTTTTCACAAATGCCTCCACTGTATTATTTAGTATTGAGTATTAATATTAATACTAGTTACGGTGCTGATGACAAAGTGGAAAATCAAACCTGCGCTCCTGGCCCTTAGCAACACAGCTACTCAAAAATTAACCTAAACTTGGCAATCCTCTTTAAAATAAAGGTATTGGTGATTCTCAGAAATAAAAATAAAGGAAAACTGAATAACTCAAGGAAATGCTGCATAGTTCTCCAGGGAGGAGTGTGAGAATGGGAAGAAAGACTTCTTTTGAAGCACACCAATCTCGAAGGGGAGGTTCTTTCTTTATAGCAACTTGGTCGGCTGGCCATTTGCTCATTTCCTGGTGTTCTCTGCTCATCAGCCACCTTCTCCTCTCCGGAACCCTCAGTTTCACGACCTGATGCCTTCTGCGTGCGTCTATGGAGTTCTGCCTTAAACCTTGTTGACCGTTATTTAGGGCGGTGGTTATATGTGGAGGTAAAAGACAAGGTCTCTGCCGCTGGCCTGGCTGGGCTTGAATTCCAGCCTCACTACTTACTAGCTATAAGCCCTGGGCAAGTTACTTTAACCTCCTTGTGCCTCAATTTTCTAAACTGTAGAACTCTGCCTAGATAGGCCATAGGGCTTAAAGTAGTCCACAGCAACATGAGGGAGGTGTCAGGCAGTAACCAGATGAGCAAGACATGAACCAAGTAATCCAGAGGCCGGGGAATAAACACTGGCAAGACCAGGGCCCAGTTGCAGGTTCAGACAGAGATCAGCACCATGGACAGCTCCACGAGAGCCTGGCGATGCCCTTTCCCAAAGGGAACTGTTAGCTCTCTGACTTCCTACTATAGCAATTTCCTCCTAATTGATTAGGGCTCACTGGAATTTAAAGCTGACCAGAGTGTCACCCTGTCCATGGTTGGGCTGTTTGAGATCTTCTAACCTGACTGAGATATCGCTGGGGGTCCTGTGAGGATTTAGGTTTCCTTGGGGTGGGACCAGGAAGGCATCTCTTGCTCCCCTCAGAAAAATTCTTTGAGACTCGCCATCGCTTTTGAGTTAAGCAATAGAGGTCTGATTCAGGGTTGGAGCCTTAAAAGGAACAAATTCAGTTCTTGGCCATTTCTAAGAAAATGCACATGTTACCTGTAATTAATCTGTGTTATGAAATGTATATATATATGCAGATTTTATAAATGAAATATTTTTAGGTGTAGCAGGTTTCTGAGCTGGCTGATTGTAATCTAATGAATCCAATGAAGAAAATTACTCTCTCCTAATTCTCCTTTTTTTGACACAGATTTTTATAATCTGGGAATATAAAGTAGGAATTAAGCTTATGGGTTCAGTTGCTGGTTCTGCCTTTTTTGGTTTTGTGTGGCCTGAGCATGCTACTTAACTTCTCTATGTTTCGATTTTCCCTCTTTAAATGAGGATATGAGTGGTATATATTTTATGTGTTATTTTGAAGATTACGTGGGTTAATATCCACAAAGCACTTAGACTGCTGCCTCATCCAATGTTAATCTGTATTATGATTATGATTATTCATATATTAGGTTTCTTTGTTGTAAGGTACCTCTCCACACCTCCAGCTCAGTGTGCAGCTTTCTACCATGTTATTTCAGTCCTGAATCTAAAACAAGAATCCTGGTCTCATTTTATAGATGTTTTGCAATATCCTTGCCCAAGAGAAACAGTATTTCACATTCTTAGAGTTCACACCTTTTGAATTGAAGCCAGAGTTTGGCCTTCAGATTAATAACTCAGGGCAGAAGTCGGCACACAGAAACTGTGCTGTAAGACACAAAAATATGCTCTCCTCTACTTTGTTGCCACCTTTCTGTTTATTTTTATAATGTTATAATGGACCCAATACCCTCCACCTGGATGGAATTAGCTCCTTTTTTTATTGCCTAAAATGGAGGGAAGGAATGACTTGAGACCACTTACTACCTCCCTAATCTCTGAGCACCTTCCCGAAAATGTTTAACCCCAACTCTCCTGGTTGGATATGAAACTGCCTGTAGTCTCAGTAAATTTAGGAATATGACTCTAAAATGCAAGTGGTTTAAAGTCACCTTGTTCCCATTTCTCTTTTCAGTTTGACTTTTCTTTTGCTGCACCTTACTGGTCTACATCATACTCATCATGAGCCTTAAGGTGATTTGCAAATTAAAACGACAGAATATTAAGATCATTTCACACCCTACAAATAAGCAAGACCCCTCTGTTGCCATACTCCTATCCCAGCTGTAGTTGACATTTCATTCTGAGACGTGAACACTGGAATTTAATTAGTCCAGGCCTGGAGGAATCTGCCTTTCCCAATAACTGGTGTCTGGCCCGACTGCGGGCTCAGGTGTTAACTGTGTGGATGATTGTGGACTGTGGATTCGTTCTGATGTATTCTGTCTCCCAGTATTCACTCGTGATGTCTCAGTCCCAAAGTCCTTTCCATATAATTCCACAGATTCCTCATGATGTCAGTATTTCTGCCTGATGACAATTTATCAGTAAAGAACCTCTGATCTTTTGCACCATGCTTTTTATTGTCCATCAATCTTATAAGGGGTCATCCTTGTCTCTTTCATTTTGATAAACAGCTCAATATCTTTGGTGGCAGGGCTGGTTTTTGTTTTTATTTTTGGAATGCCCTTATCAGTCTCAGTTGATTTGACATTCTTGCCTTAATCTAGGAAAGGAATTATAATAATGTTATAATTACTTTCATTAATATTTATTTTTCTTATAATGCATTCTGGATGACTTACAAAGCCATCAAATTCCACATCTTGCCAGGCAACTAACCAAATTGCAAGCCAACAATCTGATTGGAAGATCCTTGGGATATGTTTTATCCCCTTCAAATGTGGCATCCTATATGCAAAACTCAAATCATCTAGATAAGCAGAAATATTAAAATTGGCATTCAGTCAAGGAGTGAATGATTATTAGACAAATGGAGTTGCAATAACTGATCCTCCTGCCATAGAAAATTTCTAATAGCTGTAACTACCATTTATTATGTGCTTATTACGTGGCTGGCATTATACTAACCACTTCACCTACAATAACTCATTTGATCCTCTCAACAAGCTTCCAGTGTGGCTTCTTTTGTTTCATACAAGAGAGAATAGAGAGATTAAATAACCTGGCCAAAGTGACACACCTGATAGAATCAAGATTTATACCTACATCGTCTCACCTAAAACCTGTGCCCATAACTCCTATGTTATGGGCTCTGTTGCCTCTTCTTCTACTGATTGATGTTCAGAGGCCTCAGTTAGGGTCACAGCTGTGCTTGTCTTATCCGAGACTCAGTAATTCTTGATGTCGTGGTGTCAGTTTTAGAAGACCCTTCCCTGCATTATAAAATATGCCATTAAGATAGCTAAAACAGCCAGCAGTAGGAACCGATGACATTCAGTTCTGTTTCATTCAATTCAGCAAATGTTTGTTGAAGGCCTGTGATGTGTAAGATACAAAACTAGTTATTGCAAAGGATACAAAGATATTTGAATAATATAACGAACTCATCTAGAGACCTCACAGAATCTGATCACCTGTACAAAAATTGTTTTTATGTGAGAAGGAAACAAAATAGACAAAGTTAAACATAGAGAAATGTGTTCTCCTGAATGTTCTTCTTTAGGCTTTCTTGTTGGTAATGCCTTATGACTGAGGCCATCACTTGTGAGTGTCTACCCAGTCCGCTTCAGAAAGTAGCAGTAAGGAGCTGAGGATGGGAGGGTTGGTCTTAAAATAACAGACCATTGCTGGACTTTCCAGTTCGAAAGCCTAGGAGGGCCACTCTGTGACACCTACCTTGTCTCCGTGTAGGAGAAACTGTGCCTCAATTCCCATGGGGTGGAGAAGACTGGGCAGGAGAGTGCCGTGTTCCTTTCAGTGCTGGAGTACAGGCTCAGATGTTGGCTGAGTAACTGTGAATTACCCTTGCTCATTGCTCCCGTTAGCAATGACTCTCCATTAGTGATGATGAAATACAGTCATGCATCACTTAATGACAGGGATACTTTCTGAGAAATGCGGTTAGGTGATTTCATCATTGTGTGAACGTCATAGTGTGCTTACACAAACCTAGATGGTATAGCCTACTACACACCCGGGCTATATGGTATATCCTATTGCTCTTAGGCTACAAACTTGTACAGCATGTTACTGTACTGAATACTGTAGGCAATTGTCTGTTGGTAAGTATTTGTGTATCTAAACATAGAAAAGCTACAGTAAAAATATGGTATAAAAGATAAAAAATGGTACACCTGTATAAGACACTAACCATGAATGGAGCCTGCAGGACTGGACGTTGCTCTGGGTGAGTCAGTGAGTGAGTGGAGAGTGAATGTGAAGGCTAGGACATCACTGTCCACTGCTGTAGTCTTTATCAACACTGCACACTTAGGCTACACTAAGTTTATAAAAAATATTTTTCTTTCTCCAATAATAAATTAACCTTAGCTACTGTAACTTTTTTACTTTATGAATTTTTTAACTTTCTGACTGTTTTGTAATAACACAGCTTAAACACAAACACATTGTACTGCTGTACGTAAATATTTTCTTTCTTTGTATTCTTCTTGTAAAAGTTATTTTGTATTTTAATTTTTTTTTTTTTTTTTGCTTTTTAAACTTTTTTCTTAAAAACTAAGACACAAACACACATTAGCCTAGGCCTACACAGGGTCAGGGTCATCGATATCACTGTCTTCCACTCCACATCTTGTCCCACTAGAAGGCCTGTAGGGGCAATAACACGCATGGAGCTGTCATCTCCTGTGATGACAGTGCCTCTTCTGGAACACCTCCCGAAGGGCCTGCCTGAGGCTCTGCTTGAGGAGGTGGCACTCTTTTCAGAAATATGTCCATGGTGGTTTGCTTGGTTTGTTTCTTTTTTTATCATAGATTTGCTTGTAAGCAGAAAATGCACCATAAACATTCCTGTCTATTAATGAAAACCTTTTGGTGTTGAAGTCCATGTTTTCAAACTTTTGAAGGAGCCTTTTGAGGTCTCTGCTAAATCTTCTGCCAAACCCTTCACTGTGAATCTTCCTGGAGTTTCGTCTTCCTTTTCTTCTCCTGCAGTTTTCTTTTCTGTTGCCTCTTCTTCAGCTGTGTTCCTGTTCCAGTTCCAACTACTTCTCATTAGTCAGTTCCTCAGGAACCACCTCTAGGAGCTCCTCCGTGTCATCCTCATCCACACCCAGGCTGAAGTTGTTTTCTATCTCAACCACAGCCTTGTTGATTTTTGTGAACTCTTCATCCTTGGCAAACCCTTTGAAGTGACAAATGAACCTTTTGAGTGTCTTCTTCCAGATGCCATTCATACACTCCTTGGTGACATCACCCCAAGCCCAAGCAAGGTTCTTAATGAAGTTGCAGATGTGGTAATCCTTCCAGACTCACATCAGTGTCTTCTCAGTGTCTTCCTCAGTTGTAGCAACAGGCTGGGCAAAGGTCTTCCTCGGGTCATAGGCCTTAAAAGCGGCTCTTACTCCTTGATCCATTGGTTGGATCAACGAGGTGGTGTTTGGAGGGAGAAACACGCCTTTGATATTGGGATGAAGATCACCAATAATAGGAAGATGTCTGGGAGCATTATCAACAATAAGCAAAATCTTGAAAGGCATGTTATTCTCCAGAGAGTACTTCTCCATTTCTCTGGCATAGCAATTCAGGAGGGCATCTTGGAAGAGGAGCTGGGTCATCTGTAACTTCCTATTGCCCTTGTAGTACACTGGCAATGTGTGCTTATTGATATGCTTGAAGGCCCTGGGGTTCTCACTGTGCCAGGTTGCAAAGGATTTCAATTTGTAGCCTGCAACACTGCTACCAAGCATGACTATTATCCTGTCTTTAAAAGCCTTGAAACCTGGCAGTGACTTGGCCTCCTTATGGATGAAAGTCCTTTCAGGCATCTGTTTCCAGAATAGAGAGGTTACATCCATATTGACTATTTGCTCTGGCAAGAAATTTTCCTCCACAATCAGCTTATCTAGAGTTTCCAAAAATCCTTCAGCTGCCTTCACATCAGCACTTGCAGACTCACCACCCACTTTCACATTATGTAATGAATAATGATTCTTGAATCATTTAAAGCAGCCAGAGCTGGCAGTAAATTCAACATCATAGTTGGGTCCAGCCTTTTCTTTCAACATCACAAACACACTCTTTTGCCCTGATTGTCATGGTGCTGAGAGGGATATGCTTCTGTCTGGTCTTCAATCCAGGTCATTAGAAGTTTCTCCATGTCTGACATTGGCCCTTCTCTAATTTTTGTCAGTCTCATTGCCTTCAGTGAAACAGATCCTTTGACAGTTTCCATCACTTTCTTCTTGTTCTTCAAGGTCACAGCTGTAGTGGAATGGGACATGCCTGACTGGTGAGCAATAACCATCACTGATCTTCCACCTTTGTAGCCCTTAATCACTTTTAATTTCATTTCCAGGTTAGTCACTTGATGTGGCCTCTTACTGGCAACATTAGCAGTGGATTGTGTGTGCTGAGGGGTCATGATGAACAAAACAGCATGAGATTAAATCAAGTACAAGAGAAAATAATGCAATCAAGAGACACAGCAGGGGTTGGCCCCATTGTGTAGTGGTTCAAGTTCCATGTCTTCCACTTCAGCAGCCCGGGTTCATGGGTTTGGATCCCAGGCATGATCCTATACCACTACTCAGCCATGCTGTGGTGGCGACCCACATATAAAGTGGAAGAAGATTGGCACAGATGTTAGCTCAGGGCTAATCTTCCTCAGGGAAAAAAGAGAGAGAGAGAGACAGTAAACACAGACGTATGAGGCTGCTCCTGGCATAATATAGCATACTGTTTTGCAGTAAACAATTTTTTGTAAGCAGAAAGAGTACACTCTAAAATAAGGATAAAAACTATAGTATAGTAAATACGTAAACCAGTAACATAGTCGTTTATCATTATCAAGCAGTATGTACTGTACATAATTGTATGTGCTATACTTCTATATGACTGGCAGTGCAGTGGGTTTGTTTACATCAGCCTTACCACGAACACGTGAGTAATGCATTGTGCTACAATATTATGATGACTAAGATGTCACTAGGCCATAGGAACTTTTCAGCTCCATGGTAGTCTTACGGGACCACCATCGAATAGGCAGTTTGTCATTGACCGAAATGTTGTTCTGCGATGCGTGACTGTATAAGCTAAAGGAAGTCAGTGATGGAATCTCGTGAACCTGGAAAATGAAATAACAGTGTGTGGTCGCATGGATCAGGAAAGTCATTTTGCAAATAGCTTAATTTATCATCAGCAGAAAACACTATTAATGAGTTCAAATTATAGCTGACCAGTAGACTTTGGAAAAGTAACAATAAGTCTTTGAAATCACCTAAGCATTCAAACATATGGGACAGATTTATTGAAAAACATTGAGTCCTGGGGGGACAACCTTCTTCAGTGCCGTGGCTTATTGATCTTTTGAAAGAAACTAAAACCCCTGGAAAATCATAAATTTGAGTCGCCTTCCTGTTCAGAAAGCTCTGTGCCTTAAATAATACATTTAAGAGACTAATGCATAAGACGAAATGCTGCTATTTACCTGAGCACTCTTTAAAACGCTGTATTTAAGAATCAGGACTAAACTGGCCTATTAGTTAAATTGGTCCAACCTGCCCAAAACAGGTTTGTTCAGTAGATATGAGGGGAAATTGAGTTAAGAGAGGAGAGAAGAGAAAAGGAATTGACAGGAAATGGAGGAGGAGAGACGAAAGCTGTCTGAATGTTTAAATCCTGGGAAAATACTAATTTAAAATACAGATTACTTATTGCTTGGCTCTTGACTGAAAACCATTCGTAGTAAATTCAGGCACTTGGTCTGGCTGGATAAAAGTTATCCTCCTTATATTTCTCGTTTCCCTATGCTCGAGTAAGTGGCACCGTGCTTTATCTGCCTGACTACCTATATATAATTCCCAACAATCTCGCCGTATGACCTGTCACTCCAAAGCATCAGTTCTGGGCTAAGTGTAGTCAGGAGTATGTCTCATGTTGCATCTCGAGTCATCAGAAAATATAACAAGTGGCTTTTATACAAAAACTGGGTCTGTACATGTGTAGATGAGTTTTTTTTTAATCTTCCCTTCTAGTAGTCTTTATATAATCAGTCAACAAATACTCTAGGCTCCCATTCTGAGGCAACTACTGATGAGTGATGACTATTTGTGACCGTATGTGACAGGGCCCATAAGCATGGTGCACTATTAAGGCCCACAGCCATCCATTCACTGGAGGGAAAAGGCGTTTCAACTAGAAGAGCCGAACAGCGGTAGGACTTGGAAGGTAAGCTCCAGTCAGTTTTGTACCCCAGAACCACTCTCTCCCTACACTTATCACCTACCCTCAGCTTCTGCATCTGGAAGTAAAAATACCCTGACTTCTCACACGTCGTTTGATTCATGCTTAGAAATTGAGTTGTGAATGTTAAATATTGATAGAAGGGCTTTCAGGGTTTCTTTTCAAAATTAAGGAGGAAAAATGGTGGGGTTTCGAGTAAGATCCAAAAATTGCTCATATTATTAAAACTGAGAGGTGTGGAGAGGGCCACGACCTGAGCCTAAAGCCCTGTTCTGATCTCTTTCCCACTTGTTAATTGGTGGCCCCAGAAGTCTTGTCTTTCTTCCCCAGTGCTGACACTAGGGCAGCTGTGCACCCTATTTAACAAGAATTCATTAGTGTTTTTTAAGGCGAAAAGTCTTGAGGAAATGCTACATGTGATTGAACCAAGCCCCCTGTGCCCTTTATTTCTTTGTTTATTCAAGCACCGAGGGAAAACGTTATTTATCTCCTAAGTGCAATTCTCCATTTCATAACTATGTCGCATGAGGTACTTCATAAGGAGAAAATGTTATAACCTTTCAAGGGAAACTGAAATTTCTCCTTGACCTTCTGTCAGCGTTTCTCATCTCCAAATAATAGGCTTGTGGCTCATCCCTCACACTCTTTTGTACCAGATGTACTCTCTTCCCCAACAACTATTGTATTTTTGACAAACTTGGTTTTATTTGTATATCTTCCTCCCAGACAGCTATATATATTCTATATTTGGTATAGAAATAGAGTCAACTTTATATTAAACTAAGCTTTTGGGTGGTACAGTCTGTCATTTAACTTTCATGAAAGCAGACTTTCCAAAGTGATTTCTAGCGATTGTGAGAGCATGCCTGTTTTGGAAGACTCTATTTCCTTTACCAATGAGTTCAATGACTTCTTCTCAGTAATTATATCCAAAGGAACACATGTGCAACAGAGCAGTGTTTAATCATAGTGATGTTTTAGGCCCTCTAAATAAATCAGTCATTCTCAGGAGATGCCACTGACATGATGAGCCTTCTTCGGGAGATGCCAATGCCGCTTTCATTCGCCCTGGTTATGCCCACACTGTGTCAGGAGATGTGGGCAGTTTTATATTCTTCTATTTGAATGTACTGACATTCCCAAAGCTGATGTGTCAGCCCATCTGTGGCATCAAATGAGGACCTGGACAAGCTTAGGGTCAAAACCAACAGACAACTAGGACGAAAGCTTTCCTCTAGTCACAAAGCTGTATTTGTCCATTCGTCTTTGGGGGAGATTCTAGAATCCTCTTAGTATAAGAAAGCTGTTCTGTCAGAGACCAGCCCACAGTGGAGAAAGTAACTGGGGCTGGTGATGGGGGGGCGCTTCTTTCCTTTTAGTTTGGGCCGTGAAGATGTCCCCAAGGGCCCAGTGTGGCCTTCCACATGCTCCTGTGGATCCCTGCTTCGTTCTGCTGGGGGCATACCTTCAGTACAGACAGATGAGCCCCGCTCTTGAGCTAATGGCCATGCCAGCTGCTTTGTGCCACATCTGCCAGACCTGAGATACTTTCTTCCCGTCTCTCTGAGGCCTGGACCCTGAGGCATGTCTGCTGCCCTCCCAGTCAGGTCTTGGGATACCAATGACAAATTCCCCAGGAGCTGTGCTTTGCCATTCTGTAGATTCAAAAATGTCAGAGATGGAAGGGGCCTGAGTCTAAGACCCTTGGTTTAAATTACTCTCTTCTTCAGGCCCCATACCCCTCGTATGGGCCCTCAAGGAACCTCAGAGGCAAAAAGCTTCGAATAGGATCCTTAACAGATATGTACCTGAGATTCACCGGGAGAGAATTTTCAAATTCAGGCTCCCTAGAGAGCAGCTGACTTGGTCGATACGAGGTGAAACCCCAAGGTGATTCTGATGTTCGGTCCTGGTTAAGCATCTAATACCACGTGGTGCTCTTCTCCTTGTGCTGTAGGTACTTGTGTTTTGTTCCTCTCTGTCACCAAACTGTGAGCCCCTGGAAGGCGGGGACCATGTCGTATCCTTTGAATCTTATCACGGATAGGGTAGGTATTCAGTATTTGTAGATGAAGTGGGAAGTTCTTCAGCAGAGAAAGCTGAGGCTGGTGAATGTTAATGACTTAGCCAAGGTCAAGTAATGGATTTGTTGCACAGTTAGCACTAGGGCTCTGATCGCCTCATTCCCAGCCCACAGTTCTTCCTACTACTCCAAGACTGACATCTGAAGTTTGCCCTCTAAACTTGTAGTATCTACATGGCCTCTCTGGGGCGACCTAACCCCTGATTGCAGCCTGTGTGATGCGCTAAAAGTCATACTGCCCGTCTGGCACCTCTCCTGTTCACTTCTGGTGGCCTCTGTCTGCTTGTCACCCAGGACATGGTGCAGATTCTTGTCTCCCCCCAAAAAAAATACCAGTGGTGCCCTCCTGGAGGCCAGAAAAACCAGAATTCATCTCCTAACGTATTTTTCACCTATAGCTAAACTTTTCAATCAGTTCCTCACATTGCTGTTAAATTTCCCATGACTCTGTTCCTTGGGAGGTAGAACAACGTTTCTAAAAATCTAGCAAGCTCTTTTTGAGTTATGTGAATTAATGGAGAAAAAAAGCTTTGTATTGGCTGAATATTGAAACATATATTGAACATTTGTGAAAGTGACAGATTAACATAAATATATTTTAACAAAAAAAAAAAGATCCCCCTAAGAAGTAATAGATTAATGACTTGTCTTCATGAGAGGAGTCAAAGTCTCTCATGCTGTATTTTTATTAAATTATATTTTTCTACTCATGTTTCATCTTGTGGCCCTGGACAGATGGCCAACTATAGACAATGTAGTGATGGAAGTACAGAGAATCAGAGGTTGAAGTCTTCCTATGTCTTACCTTCCTTCCTTGGGCCATGATATTTTCTCTTATATTTATCTCTAGAGTTGCACCCATGACGTTGATCTACAAGTATTTGTTTTAATGACTGTGTCCTCTACAGGACAGACTCCAGGCAATATAAGGGCAGAGAAATGTCTTATCTTTGTATCACCAGCATCTAGATGATACTGAATAAACACATTGAAATGAATGAATGACATTTGACCTGCAAACTGAAGGTAAATATTTTTACTTTCATGGCAAAGGTAGAAATAATTGCCTGTGACTGCACTTTCTCATTCAATGATCTCTTAATAGCAACAATTACAAATACAGTATTCATAATGATGATTGACATTTATTGAGGGTTTAGTATGTGCCAGGCACAATTCTTTTGTATGTGTGTGTGTGAGTAAGATTCTACCTGAGCTAACATCCATTGCCAATCCTCCTATTTTATTTTTATTTTTTAACTTAAGGAAGATTAGCCCTGAGCTAACATCTGTGCGAGTCTTCCTCTACCTTATATGTGGGATGCCTCCACAGCATGGCTGATGAGTGGAGTAGGTCCACGCCTGGGATGCAAACCTGTGAACCCAGGCTGCCGAAGCAGAACATGCAGAACTTTAACCACTCGGCCATGGGGCCAGCCCCCCAAGGCACACTTCTTAGTTTTGGGTATTATGTCATTTAATTCTGACAGCAAGTCCTAGAAAGGAGATGCTATTGTTTCCCTTGTGTACGTGATACAAAGCAGACTTAGTGAAGTTGAGTAACCTGCCCCAGGTCTCATAGCCTGAAATAATGGAAACAAGATTCAAACTCAACTCTGCTTGACACTCAAGACTACCTTGTCAACCGCTGTGCTGTGTTGCCCTCCTTCCACTGCCGCCGTCCTGTTTTCCTGATTATCTCCAAGGATAATCTTAAGATAAACTCATGAAAATTATCAATTTTTGTTGTAACAGAGACATGACTCATTGTGTCTTGGAGCACCAGAGTCTTATATGAAAATGCTAATTTCCTCAAAATATGTTTGCTCTTAAATGTTTAAAGTGCTGGATTAAATTAAATTAGACCGTTCCTGTGTTATGAAAGCTATACTTTCTACCAGCCATTGGAAAATTGTGGAATGGGTGAAATTTATCATTACAGAGTAAATACCTAATCAGTTTTGATTGATTAACTGATTGCTTGAAGCCTTCCCCTTTCCGCCCTTTGCCTGCTCTTGTCAGTTCTGCCACATGCTCAGCAGTCATCAGCATTGCTTACACCCCTCATGATGGCACCACACTTTAACTAAAGACTGTTCATGTATCAGCTTTTCTCTGGGTAATTTATGTATACGAGAACACTTCACCCAAAAGAATGACTTTCTATGGTGGAATTTCAGGAGCTCGACTGGCTATGTCCTCAGTGACACCACTGTCTACTCAGCTGATATGTTAGGTAGACCAGGATTCAAATCAGAACTTGATGGTATGATTTGCATTTTTTACTATGTCACAAGCCAACAAATGGAGCAATTTTCTTGAACTTCAGCCTCCTTGGTAAACGGACAGGTGCTCTATCTGAAGGAAATTTATTTCCAGTACTTTTCCTGTTTATCTTAGAATGGATGCCTAGCAGCCGCATTGTCTCTATTATCATCAGTTTCCACCAATAGACATATTCCTAATAAACTCTATGCTGCTTTCTTATGAACTCACATATGTAAATATACACCCTACCAAATAATCCTGCTTTGCCTTTCAGTAATCATTCTAGAATATTGGCTGTTCTTATCTTATGAAGAATCAGACATTTGCACATTACTCAGACCTCCTGCCCTTAGTGTTCACCTGGTAAAAAGAGCTCTTTTCAAGAACCCAGTGAATGTGAATAAGCATCTGAATTAAAATGTTAACTTAATTATATTTCACTCTCTGCTTAAATTCATCTTGCCTCAGTGTTAAAAACTTCCAGGGAACTCTTTCAGCAACTTCGCCCTAAATGGTTTATGATGTCGGTAATTCATACGTCTTATTTTTACCTGATGCCCTGAAGTGTCTACTTTGGACTGTACAATAAAAATTAATTGAAAAAGCTACGGATTTGTCATTTCATCTAGTCGAGAGGCCGTAAATGATTCCTCCATTAAACCAAACTCTTTTCTCTGTTTTTTCAGTCTTTAGTCAATGGCAAAAGATGAGATGTGGAATGAAGTTCTGGGTTTCAGCACAAATCCGAGACTCTTCCCTTTGGAAGGAGCCTTGAGGCTCCTCTATTCTTCATCCTTTGCTGCCTTACATACAGTCACCTTGGCTCTGAAGCTCCTGGCAGTTGTTCTCAAGCCTTTTCTTGAGCACATTTAGTGAAAAGGAGCTCACGCCTTTGAAGGAAAGCAAATTCACCGATGGGTGGCTCGGATTATAACAAAAATGCTCCTTGAATAGAGACAAAAATCTGCTTTCCTGTTATTTCCACCAATTAACCTGAATTCTGCCTTCGGAAGAAACACCACTTATATTTCCTTCTTTTTTCCCTCTGGCAACCCTGTAGGTATTTGCAGACAGCCAAGACTTCTCAAGGCTAAACATTCACACAGTCTCATGACTCCCTGAGAGGAATGGTGCTCAGGATATTTACCACCTGAGGATTGTCTGGATGTATTCTATTTTGACAAAAATCCTTTTTTTATTGTACTTTTCCTTGTCTTAAAAAATCGAGCAATATTCAATATGTAAAGTAGAATATAAAAACCTTCTAAACTCTTAACCTCCTCCTTCAAGAGATAACCAGTCTGAGCCATTTGGTGGGTATTCTTCTGGCTGTCAGCCTGTCTTAGTGTACAGATTTTAGCTGAGTCATTCTGTTCCCTTTAAGAGATGTACCACCTGAGTTTTGGAAAAAACGAGCTTATCAGATCAAAAAGTATGGTGGTATTTTCAAGTATTTTCCTCACAGAATCGAATCTATATTTTGTTATAAAAAACAAAACAAAACTTTAAAAATTACATACAACTATAATTTTAGGCTCATCTATGGTCTGCCTTTTGGAGATGTGGCTTTGGAAACGGAAGAAATGCGGGTTTGGGTTTGGCAAATGAGCAAGTCTATGTTACTTCAAAAGAATTAAAGTTCTACTTGAGAATAGGAAGAATTTTATAGCTTTATGGGCTTTAATTGGGTTAGCCAAAAGGCTAAAACAAGCCTTTTGGAGAGATTTCCTTTTCTTCAAACACTAGGAACGTTCATAGGAAAGTTTTCCAACCATTTTTACATAATTCAATGTCATAGAACCACATTTTCTGTCTCTCTTTGAAAATGTGATCTACTGTGTTGTATTTCTGCTGGATAATTTTGCACAAGAGCAAAAAACGTTTTTATTCCTCTACTAATTAGCTACCTCATCATAGCACCTATGTGCTAATAGTGCTCTGCTTTTAAAGGTTAATCTTCTCTGGGGATGAAAGTAGATGGGTGACTTCCTAAGTCTGGAACTTCACCCCTGGTATTCCAACAGATGATTTTAGAGTTAGGGACCACAATGAATAACACGGATTCATAAACGAGAAAGGTATTTCTTCTTCAGTTATCTAAGTCTCTTAATTAAAAGAAGAACAAAGTCTCACGTTGGTCACCAGTTTCCTTTTAAATAGAAAGAGCAGGTCTTTTCAGGCACAGCTTTTGGCTGACCACAAGATTTAGCTAGAATTAAATAGAATCGTCTTATTTTTGTTGTGTTTACATTAACAATTTACCTTATATTTATGGTAATTGACATTTGTTTTCCCTTAAAGTTAGTATAGGAAGTTTCCTTTAAATCAATTTATTTAAGGAATAAAAATGGGTTGATTTAAAGAAAACTGTTAAATAAGTAATGCACAGGTTGTGTTTGGCTATTAAATGGTATATGGATGAATCTAGGAAACAGAGATGCGAATGAAATACCAGCTAGTATGAGATCATTTTCCCATTTCAGTGTTTGCTCCATTTGGAAGCTTTTCTTCTCTCCTGTTCTCAGCTACAGTCATACTTACATCAGTCACTGAATGGCCTCTCCTCCAAACAAGAAGAATTCTGGGTGCAGGCTGGGAGAAGCCTGTTACTGTTTTGGTCTTCTTTCAATAAGCTCTTCTCAGTGGCCCTTCCCGATAAAAAGGCGGTTAGTGAGTAACATTTCCCTTCTCTCTCAATACCGTCATTTGTTCTGGCCACAGTCCTCTGCGCTGCACCAGTGCATATGACATGTTCCTCTGCCCTTTAAGAGTTCCTCCATCTAAGCTTTCTCCTTTATCTTTGTGGCAAAGAAATAGTATTCTATTTGAATTTTGGTGTCAGTGAAGATGACATCCATCCACGAAAGAGCATGAATTGGAAGAGGAAGAGCAAGGGCTGATTGACGTTTGGAATAAAAGATTGTTGTATCACAGCTTGACAATATTTCCTGCTAATTCAGATCTCTTGATTGTGTCCAAAGCAATACACGTGGGCTTGAAAAATAGGTAACTACGAAGAACCCCAGCAAAATTGGGAAAGTGTAGAAGTTCCCAATCATCTAAGTGTCATATCAAGTGCGTTTGCCAACTATATTCACCACTCATGATTTCCAACCAGAGAAAGTCCACTAAGAGCGATGGTTTAATTGTCTACTCAGAACACCATTGCTTCGGCTGAAAGGAAACAAGCCACGTTAGTCCATTAGCATGCGTCCTCATGCACTGAGTTCCGTTAAGGGGCAGGGACAGCGAAGGGAACAAGCTGTGCTGGAGAAGGAACATAAAAGTCGTACAATATCATTAGTGGATTATTAATTTTTAGAGAGTTGGAATAGAGTAAAATATACTTAACGTAAAATTATACTGAAAATATAACTGTCATTTTTTTATTCGGAAAATCCCTTAAAGGACTTTACATTTTTTAAATAAGAGTTTTGGCAAGTGCTAAATTAATGAAAGACTGCTCAAAGCAAATAGCAGCTTTCAGAGTTCCCCACCCTATTGGAGTCTTTTTTTTTTTAAGAGGGCGGGGAGAGGAATAGTGATGTGCAAAAGATGCTATAAGAATTTGAGGGTGCTCAACATAGATGCTGTCAAAAATCCACCTATATTATAAGTTTCTTTGATAAATAGAAACCTAGTTACTTACTCTGAAGTGCTATGTGAAAAGGGATCTTTATTGACTTTGTAAAGCTTACTTCATTTAAGAATTCATTTGTTTATTTAGGATTTTTTTGCAAGTCTTACATGCTCTTAGGTTTTTCACTAGTAATGTGTATATGTTACTCTCCTAGAGAAGGAGGAGGCAGTATTGGAGTTCAAGAAGGGTAGCAATAGCATGCCAGGTGGAAAATATGACACTCTGTGCATGGGGTCCTGGGGAAAGGGTGAGAAAGGACATGCTGGACACTTTAACCCCAATATCGTCTATGGGAGTTCCACTAGAAAATAGTCACAGCTTTTGATGAATAAATATTAACTCTTTAATCACTATAAATGTCTAATGGAAGTAATAAATTACTTATACCTTCATTTCTGAGAGAATGGAAATGGAACATATACAAGAGAAGACTTCTTTTAGAAAGAGGCTAAGAATATTTTGCATGTTACTAATTCTTTAAATTTGAGAGTTGGAAGCAGCCTTAGAGGGAATCGAGTTTCCTCAGTTTTGCAAATCAGAAAACTGAAGCCCAGAGAAATTGTGCCTGATTCAATTCACCACTGAACCCAAACTAGATATCAAGACCCCCTGCCTCTCAAACCACTCTTCTTTCCATTGCACCATTCTCCTTCTCCCTTGCTTTTAAAAATTCTCTTTAAGGGTTTGCAGGAAGTCTGGGATATGCCCCTAATTACTTTGAAAAGAATCAACCTTGAAAAGAAATTTGGAGGTTAGTTTATTTAAAGAATATAATAATAGAAATTGAGTATGATTAGCTGACTAAAATTCGCTGGAAGTGTTATGTGCATTTTTTTATGTATTATTGACAAATAAGTCTATTTTTAACATGTGGAAAGTGGGTGATAAAATAGCAGACAGTGCCTCCAGAGCCTTAAAAACAGAAGCAAGCCAGGGGATGGCCCCGTGGCCGAGTGGTTAAGTTCACGCGCTCCGCTGCAGGCGGCTCAGTGTTTTGTCAGTTCGAATCCTGGGCGCGGACACGGCACTCCTCATCAAACCACGCTGAGGCGGCACCCCACATGCCCCAACTAAAAGGACCCACGACGAAGAATATACAGCTATGTACCGGGGGGCTTTGAGGAGAAAAAGGAAAAAATAAAATCTTTAAAAAAAAAAAAAAACAGATGCAAGCCACCTGCACAGGAAGTCCTCACTTTACCCTTTAAAGTCCCTTCACTTTACCCTTTAAAAATGAAGAGGGAACCAGCTTCCCTCCACCCCCAACTGATGTTCTTGAGAGCAGTGTCTCCAGAACTTCCATGTTCTTAAGAGGCTTGGGGGAAGCAATCTTTCTGGAAAGAGTGGTTAAGGAATTTGTCTTGTAGCCGAGATTACAAACATGCTATTTATGTTTAGACACTCATTTTAAGTAGTTTGCAGAAGAGAACTGATGGAGATTATAGATGGGCTCAAGTGCTCCCAATACCCCTCCAATGCTAGGCATTGCTATGAGTTCTTAAACTTCCACACTGCCTTCCTGTCTAAACAAAGGAAGCATTTGCCTACCCCGCTACCATAGTGAACACAGGTCTTCTCCCAGGGCAGACCTACTGATCCTCTGTCCTGTTGGAGAGAGTTGCTGTCTTTTTTGCCATACCTTACACTGTTTCATGGGCCATTCATCCCCCAGTGCCCTTCAGTCATCAATCATACCCTGACCTCCAGGGCCTCTGAGAAACAAATTATGGCTATGACCACATCATGGCTTAGGCTTAAACAGGAGAGTGGTTAGTGCCAAATTTCCAAAAGCCATCAGTCTTGTCTGCCATCACTTCCTGAGGACCTTTACTCTATGTTTTAATTTTTCTGATAGTCTTTCCTTGGGTCCTTGTCCACAATGAATTTGTCCCCAAAACTTCTCTTCTTACCTTCCTTCGGCCCTGGGCTCTAGCTCAGTCCTCTGTTTAATTGGTTATCTTCTGATGACTCTTACCCTTATGAAACACTCCAAAATCGACGGAATCCATATAACCTCAGCTTTCCTGTATTCCATGAAAAGGATCCAGCATTCCATTGATTTGTTCATTCAATATACATCTACTGAACATCAACCATGAATCAGCAACTGCAATTCTAAGGATATAGACACTCAGTTCTTGCCCTCGGGAGAGGGACATATTATAGAGATGGGAAGGCTAGACATATCAAATAGCTAATCAAAGACAGTGTGCTCTCAGAGAGGCTATGGAGTGTGTAGAGAGGCAAGTGGAAGCATGAGGAAGTCAGGGAGAGCTTCCTGGAGGAAGTCACTTCTTAAAGAATAAATAGGCACGAAATAATGCTTAGAGAGAGAAAGGTATTCAGGCAGAAAGAACAGAATAAACACAGGCCTGGATGTAGGAATCAGCACAGAGTGTATGGAGAATTTTAAATAATTCAGCATTTGGCAGCATAAAGTGTTAAGAGGAAGTGAGTGGCTAGGTAGTTGCTGGAGAGTTTTAAGCATTGGAATAATGTCAAACTTATAGTCTAGAAAGAACACTCTCACTGAAGAACAGAGAATGGGTTGAGTTGTGCAAAGCTGGACATAGGGAGCTAAGAGAGGAGGCTGTGGCTATTATCAAAGCAAAAATTACAAGGTCCTGAACTAAACCAGTGAGAAGACAAATGTGAGTGGTGTATAAAAATCAAAATAAGCAAGACTTTGTGATTAATTGGCCTTGGGGTATATGAGAAGGAAGCAGTGTTCAAATTAGGACTTGGCTTCTAGCTTTAGCTGTGGGTGGATCGTGACATCCCTATCTGGGGCAGACAATAAAGGAAGAAGTCTGGTTTAAAGGAGGGATAACGAGTTGGTTTTGACTGTGTGGGATGGAGGAGACCGTCAGACATTCAAGTATGGAAGTGCAGATCCCAATTAGAAATACGAGAAAATTAAGTGCTACTTAAAACCATTTGAGTGGATGAGATCACCTGGAGAGCTTTTATGAAATGATAAGAAGAGTAAGATGACAGTGAAGCTGTGGGGAAAACTCTCACTTGAAGAACAAGCAGAGGAAGAAGATCCAGGAAAAAGATATGGAAAAAGAATGCTTAGAAAGGAGTGAGAACCAGGAGCCCATGGCGTCAGGAAAGCCACGAAAGTAGAGAGTTTCAGGAAGGAAACCATCATCACCAGTTCGAAGTTCAACAGGAAGGGTCAGTAGTCTAAGGACTGAAGGGTGCCCATTAGATTTTGCAAGGCAATGCAGGAGAGCTTTTAGTAGGGTCAGGAGGGGGTGATTAAAGCCAGATTGCACTGGGCATATATGTGAATGGGTGGGAAGAGAAGTGAGGGTCTTTGTGAGAGTTTGGATGAAAAGGGAAGAGAAAGTTGAATTGTAACCAGAGGGAAACAACTGAGAGGGGAAGAATTGGAAGAGCAGTAACAATTGAAGATCTGGGGAAGGGATAGGGAATGGCAGATAAAATGTGGTTCTTGAGTTTACTGGAGAAGGTGTGATCAAGGGCACAGATAGAATATTGGACTTGACCCACTCTGTCTGCTGAAACTTGAGTAGGCATGCGAAGATGGGTTGGATATAGGTTGATTTGGGGACATTGCGGGGAGTCTGAGACAGGAAGTTGCATGAGATCATGTCCAGTGGCTCCTTGGGAGGTGAGTCTGAGATTCCAGCTGCGGAGAGGGGGAAGCAGCTGACTAAAGACAGGTAAAGAGATTAATGGGAGATACTTCTCTGGGCATTTCCGGGCATGTGGGAGGCAGGGGCATTGAGGCTGTGCCCAATAGCAAATAAAGGGCCCGAGTGGTTGTCCTAATGTCAAACCCATCCCAGTGGGTAGTGGTAACAGAGAAGCTGTGATGGGATGGGGGCGGGTGCTGGGATGAAGAAGGAAAGAGAGAATCACTCTCCCTCACCCCTGAAAGTGCTAATACCCCGGCAGAGGAAAACTTAGTTGAAGCTGGCAGTGGGCAAACTTCACCTATTTTTCAGAGACCTGCCCTCAGTGGTCAGTGGTTTGTGCATGTGTGTGTGTGTCTGTATTAACAGAGACAGCGGTTCAGTTAAATAATCTAGCCTTCTGGTTCTCCTCTCTTGATTCTGACGCCTTCTGCTTTCCCTGGCTTCTCCTGAGTTTCCCTCTCCTGGCTCTAAATTTGTTCTGTGATTCTTCATTGCCAGCAATGTGAAAATAAGAGCTCAAACCTTTTTTGTTCTAATGCCAACTGTGTTTTAACTGACGTCAAAGAAAAGTGTTTGATGTCAAAGAAAGTGTTTGAACTCTAACAGTGAAAATTCTGGCTTCAGTCTTCAGATGGCTGCTGACTTGGAGCAGAGCACAGGACTTTTGCCTCATCTGTGGACTGGCCTGTCCTTGCTTGTGGAATATCTAGTATATCAGAGACACGTTTTACTTAGTGGGTTGGATCCCGTCACAGAAGGGACAAGTGAGACTTCTGGCTTGAACACTTCTCCCTTCTGAGAATCTTTGAAAAATCTGGGATCACCAATCCTGTTGATTTTGTGGTTTGCACGTCAGTCAGGATCCAGGATAACCGTCACCGTAGAGAAGGTTTCTTCCAATCAGAGTTAAAATGTTTTATCTGTCATCTTGGCTCATATTAAAAACCTGTGGAAATAAGAGAAAAGAATGGGAGGTCCACCAAAGTCCTTGGGAGAGCATGTCACCTTCAGAACTCATGATCTGGAATCTTTTCACACCACAGACTATATTTTCTTTAGTTAACTCCTTGAAACACTCTCTTTGAAAAAATCTTTTGGTTCTATCATTCAAGACACATTTATTAACACCTAGCATGTGCCAGACTGAGTGCTGGGTGCAAGGGATACGGAGGTGAGCTAGACATGAAACGGGCTTTCAAGGAGACAGAGATGGTCCCCCATCATTGTCATTCTCTGGTGACAGCAGGATGCTTTGGGGCACCTAAGTCAGACTGGGCCAGTAAGGGAAGACGATGACAGTGCCACCATCAGATTTGGAACGGGAATTTAATGGTCCAGAGCCAAGACTCGTAAGCACTTGGCTAATGTCATCCAGGAATAATTAGTATGGTCTCCAGTCCAGAAACAAAGCAATGAGGAAAAATTCAAGATTCCGAGATCCCCTCATGGCTCAGTGAGAGAACTGCTTATCTGGACTGGACTGTCTCTGATTATCTCAGCTGATTCAACACCCACAGAACCAGAAATTAATCTGGAGCTGAATCTTTATCTGAAGCTCTCAGATCAATCGTGTGATCCCCCTGCCTGTGCCTCAGTTTCTCTATCATGTAAACATGAAGCAGCAATGGAACTATTGCTCTCAGGTCACAGATACAATCCTCTCCCTGCCTGTCTCCTCCGTGGCGCTGGGTTACACGCAGCCAGCCTCCAGATGAGAAATTCCCTTAGTCTCATCTCACAATTCAGTCGCCTTGTGTTAATCGTTTGCTGCTGCCGTTCTTTGAATTCATGCCAAGTTTTTACCTCCTTTGACATTGAAAGCTCGGTGTTGTACTTAGAGTTATCTTGATGTCTGTGAGGAAAATAATCATCTCCTTCGACGGTGTACTTTCACCTTTGTGTTTACAGGGTCTTAACCTTTCAGCCGCTGCCTTTCGTTATAGGACCACATGTGATCTATTTTCTGTCAATGCTCTCAAATATTTTAACCTTTTCTAAGGATTTTCTTTCTGTTCAGTGCCTGTAAATCTAATTATGCAGTCTCTCCTGCCTTATAAGCCGGTACTTCCTGAGCATCATTAAGATCTTATTGGATGGTAAACTCAAAACTTAAAATTAATGGGTTTTATTCACTTTTGGCTCTGTCCGAGAAATTTATTTCTGCATTCCTAAACTATATTATTTTCTTAGTGAAAATCTACTCTCAACTCTTAATAGATTGTGACTTGTGATCGTCAATTAAGGCATTTTCCACGTGAATGTATCCTTATGAAATGCTTAAAAGAGTGGAAAAATAGGCTGTTGTATCAGAGAAACAATAGGCTTCCTTAGCTACAAATTGCTCATGGGCCCAGTTAGGGAGATACTCGGTGGTCGGAGGTGTGGTTATGTAACACCACCAGTTAGACTACATTGTTCCGGCTTAAACTCAGCCCTAGTTGTTTGCTAAATAGCATTCAGTCACCTGAAATCATTCCTGTTGACTCTTTATTTGATAGATCTATCTTCAAGGAAACTATGATTGTTATCAAAGGCAGTGTACCTAATAAGAAGCTTTCCCATGAATGTTAATGAGAAAAGGGGTCCTTGGAGGATGTGAAGGTCTGTCCTTGGCGTTTCATCCGAGGGTAGAGGGGTCAGGTTTGCTCGGCAACTCAGTGATGGATCTCCTCATGACTTCATTTATTTAGTTTTAAAGAATCAATGTTATGAGCTGGAAGGGGCCTAGGAGCTCACTTAGTTCAGTTCCTTCCTTTTATGGATGAGGAGCCTGAGTGGCAGCTCTCAACCTGGTCACACGGCTGGCTGGCTTTCAGCCCGGGGGGAGAACCTGGTTCTGCATTTCATACTGTGTTGATTAGTCTTACAAAACATCATCCACATAGCGCTGTGATACTCTGTGGGGGTGGAAGCATCAAGACCATAGAATCATCTAACTAAGAGGTGTTTTGTCTATTTCAGCCATACCACTTGACATTTCAAATTTCCATTTCATGGTAACTTTAGAAATATCTCATTAATTTTGTTGACTTCTTCAGCAAATGTTCACCTGCTCTGCATCAGGCATTGTGTTTGGTGCTTATTACTCTCATTAAGTAAAATCAAAACATACCTTAAATTTAATCGATGGTTTAACTTGGCATCTTATAAAAAAGTAGGCTATAAAAGTTTACCTAAAGCCTTTCTTCTGTAGCTTTATCCTTTAAATTACTTGGAAATTAATTCCACAAATCTTTATTGCACGTATATCATTTGCAAGGTCTGTAATTGCTGTGGGATTTAAAGATAGAAAAGTCTGAAGAGAAAGCTTTTCCTGTGTACATCTCATAGAATCTCTAGTCTGTGAGGGTGTCCCCTGTGTGACCAGGACACCAACATGCCTACTCTTTTGTCAGTAGCTCATGCAAGCAAAGTGGGAAGCTTGGTACAGTATGGAGGCTCATTCACTCATTTATTACAAACATTCCACCTGCTGCAAACAGGATTGAGGAGCAAACAGTACAAGACAGTTGCTATATTTTATCAATTGTAAGAATGCACATTTTTTCTCATTTTTCTCTCTCTGAAATCAGTGTATGTCTTAAAATCAACAGACCAAAGCACTGTTTCGTAGGTTAATTGGTAGTGATTTTTCTTTTCTTAGTGGTTCATAGAAAAATGTTTTATAATCTTAGACTGGATATAATAAAGTACATTAGGATAATTATAATAAGGATTTTTTAAAAACAGGTGCAAAATAATTAAAAGTGAAAAAATCCTAGGCTAAGGCTGCTGCAGTGGAACTACAAACTTAACTCTAGATTTTTCTAAAAACACAGATAGGATACCAGTTAAACATGGCAGTCCCTCCTGAAACCCCGATAAAATGACAGTGCGGGAGTAAAATAGTACAACTACCACCTACCCACTTCCCCCCCGAAACTAGGAAGACTGCGTCAGTAGATGACAGATTTCAAGGTATTTTCACAACCTAGAAAGCAGAGCTGATATAGGAGTGATACTGACGTGGTAGAGCCAAGGTAGCAATAATCTAAATGCCTATAGAAGGGATACTAATGATCACGATATTAAGCTGTAACTCTGCGAAGCTTTTTCTCAGGGTAACCAAAATTTTATAGCCTAGGTAGATGGGGTTTTCCTAAGTACTTAGGAGGTCTTTTAACCATCCCTTGGGAAAAATTCTCCAATCTGGGGGTAGAAGTGGTAGGGTCAGTAGGACCCAGGCGGAATAGCTGAGTGCGTCCTCTTGGGCACACAAATAGGCTTCAATCCCGTGTAAATCTGATTTTTGCTATCTTACCTTTAATATAGCTTTTACAACTTGTTCAAGATTTTATTTAAGTTGGAATAGTTTTTAAAATCTACATCAATTATACTTTCTGTTTTAAAACATGCAACATTCCACTCTTGGGAGGATGGGCTAAGTGGATTAAATTCCAACAATATAGAAATATAAATATAAATGTGAATATATATGGTTTGTGTATTTATAAATGCATATATATGTATATGTGTGTTTATTTCCCTTGAGCGAAATGAAACCTTATTTCATATAAAGGTTCTTAAACCTACAGATGGTTTCTCCTTCTGTCCCTCTGATGTTCACTGTTTTGCTGGAAATTCTCTGGTTTCATAAACCACACCTTCTATAAATGCTAACGGCTGAGCAGGAGATGGAGTTTATTCTTCATAATGTGAAGCATATTGAGCTATGGTTTCTATGCATAGTCGCTCTCATTATCACCTGAATTTTCTAGAAAACCATCCCTGCGCACTTTCTCCCCCAAGGCTGCTAATGCATTCTGATGTCTTTAATAAATGCTTAAAGCATTGCCACAGTAACACAGACTCTCTTTTTCCCCTCAACCATGGGGAAGTGAGAAAAATACGTTTGGGTCTGTTTCTATGTGGAAGAACAAGAAGAAATGCTGGCAGGACATTCTGTCGGTTTCTCATGTTTTACTGCGGCGTATGTAGAATGTCAGGGAGAATGTTACCTCAGATAAAAAAGGCAGTAGGGGACAATTATTTAAGGCATTTTTCCAAGTCGCTTAACACTGGTGTTTGTCTCAGGTGTCAAGAAAAAGTTATAGGCAGTTAGCTTTTCCGGGAAAGAGGTTTCAGAAGGAGTCACTGTGATTTATGTTTGAGATTTACAGCGTTATAGATTTGTTCTGAAAAGGCTTCCTCAAGCCTGGGTAGCTCCCAGCGAGCCCCTGCCGAGAAGCCTCGCCGAGCTGCCCCGTGATGAGTCTGCTTCAGTTACAGTTCCTGTCACTTTCCATCCCACTTCCCGAGACATTCGAGCACTGGGATTGCCCATTCCTAAGAGACAGATTCTGCATTTGGTGCCACATCCACTCTCCCCCTCTCCAGCCAGGGCTACCCCCTGCCTGCACCTGTGGGTTCGAGGCCTCAAGGCAGCCAGGCCAGAATGTTCTGAGGATCAAATAGAACACCTGAAAATGTTTGAAAGCCTTAAAAGTTTGACATTATGTTGTATCAGTTATATGGTATCATACCATGTCATACCAAATCATATTATATTATAATCTCCTATTTTGCACTACTCACCTGTCTTCCACTTTCCTAGTGTCCAGTCCTTAGCGGATATCCCTGGACCCTGTCCACCTGTCCCCCTACCCTAGGCATGATGGATGCTACCTGACAGTACCCACCCACTAGGAGGGACCGCTGTATACCTTATCCTTCTTGCTCTACATTTCGTTGTAGTCCTGAAAAGAGAATTGACAGAGGGATGGATCAGCAGAAAGTCAAAGTCAACTGAGATACCACCAAGAGTGGTCAGTCGGAGACTATGCTTGGCTACTTCTGAACTTGAGGTAGAATTATGATTAAGTCTCCTAATTTAATTTTAGGGCACTGCCCACCGGTTTCCTGGAGCATCCTCATTATTTGACTGTTTGAGGATGTTTGTAATGCATTTTGGAAGCTTTGGAGAGGTCCAGTGGGCTGAACTCCATGCCTGATCTTAGCTATGCTTTTCTCTTCCCCCTTTTCTACAGGCCCAGACAAATCAGCCAGTGAGTCAACACTGGCTGTTGTTATTTTCATTAGTATTAAGCACTTACTTTGTATTTTATAGATATCTAAATTACTCCCTTCAGAAGTAAGCTACACAAACCAGATTAGAACTACTCTAGTGAGAAAACTGAGCCCAAGCCATACTACTGCCCTGCCATTCAATGCCATAAATACCTCCCGAGCATCCACCATGTGCAGGGAGCTATGCTAGCACCGGGGACACGGTAGTGATTTAAGAGAGTTTCCATGTTCCTGGAGCTGACTATGTAGCTAGCCTTAGAGCTAAAGCTTGCTTACAGGGCGTGTTATGGCTCTTGGAGGTTGAGAGTTAAGGCTCTTCGCTAATTGATTGCAAGATTTACAACTCAAAACTCAGCTCTTTGTAATGAGGTACTTACTTAAATTGTTGGCCATTGGTGGTAGATTCTGTGCCATAAATATAAGACCTTTCCATGTTCAGTCCTAAGTTGAAAGGTGACATACCCAGCAATGTACTGACAGAGAGACCCTCAGGAGATTTCTGGAAATTCAAACCCTCACTCATCTTTAGTCAAAATAAGTTCTGAGAATGTCTTCATGCTTAATAAACTCCTTTCCGCTGACCAGGCAGCTTTCCCCTAAAGTGTTGATATATGCGGATTATTGCTGTTTGTAAAGGCCCAGGTGTACAGTAGCAGGGGTTTTTCTATGTTGTGGATATAAGTTCTTTGTCATATATATGTTTTGTAAATATTTTCTCTCATTGTGTGGCTCACCTCTTCATTTTCTTAACAGTGTCTTTTGATGAATAGAAGTTTTAAATTTTGACTAATTTATCAGTTTTTAATTTTATGCATATTCGCTATGAGGTGTCTAAGAAAACTTTCCTCTCCTCAGTTTGTGAAAATACTCTCCTGTCTCCTTCTAGAAGCTGTATAGTTTTAGCTTTTATGTTTGGGTCTATGATCCATCTCAAATTAATTTTTGTGTATGAGGAAGTTGACTTTTTCCATATAGATGTCCAGTTGTTCCAGCACCATTTGTTTAAAAGACTTTTTTTTCCCATTGAATGATCATGGCCTATCAAAACACAAATAACCATATAAATGTGGGTCTGTATCTGGGCTCTCTGTTCTGTTCCATTGATCTATTTGTCTATTCTTGTGCCAGTACCACACTGTCTTGATTAAGGTACCTTGATAGTAGGTTTTAAAGTATTGAAGTCCTTTAACTTTGTTCCTCCTTTTCAGATCGCTTTGGATGTTCTAGATACTTTTCATTTCCATATAAAATTTTAAATCAGCTAGTTCATTTTTGTCAAAGAAAGCCTCGATGGGATTATTATCAGAATTGCATTGATCTATGACCAATTTCAGGAAAATTGATATCTTGACTACACTGAGTCTTCCACTCCGAGCACATGGCATATCTCCCCATTTATTTAGTCTTCTTTAATTTCTCTCACCAATACATTGCAGTTTTCAGTGGAGAGATTTGTATGTCTTTTAAAATTTTATTCTTCTTTTTAAATCCCTTTTTAAAATTTATTTTGTGTTTTTTTGATACTATTATTAATGGAAATGTTATTTTTCATTGCTAATACATAGAAGTGTTTTTGATTTTTGAATGTTGACCTTGTATCCTGCCAACTTACTAAATTATTAGTTCTTATAATTATTTTTTAATTACTTAATATTTTCTACTTAATTATGCCATTTGTAGACAGAAGCAGTTTTTTTCCCTTTTCTTTTCAATCTGTATGCCTTTATTCATTTTTCTTGTCTTATTGCCCAGACTAGGCTCTCCAGAACAATATTAAATATAAGTGGTGAGAATAGACATCCTTGCTTTGTTTCTGATCATAGGGGAGATATTTCTCATTTCATTATTGAATATGATGTTGGCTGTAGGTTTTTCATAGATATTCTTTGCTAGATTGAGGAGGTTCCCTTCTATTCCTGTTTTGCTAGTATTTGTGAATGGGTGTTGAATTTTGCCAAATGCTTTTTCTGTATCTATTGAGATTATCATATATTTCTTTTTTACTCTGTTAATGTGATGAATTACGTTGATTGATTTTTTTTAATGTTAGGCCAATGTTGCATTCCTTATACTGCACATAACCCAGTGTGGTCATAATATATCGTCTTTTTTATATATTGTTTGTATCAATTTAGTAATATTCTGCTAAGGATTTTTGCAATTAGTGGGTGTTATTTTTTAATAAGACCAGATTTAAAAATCGAAATTGGGGCTGGCCCCATGGCCCAGTGGTTAAGCTTGTGTGCTCTGCTTCGGCGGCCCAGGGTTTTGCTGGTTTGGATCCTGGGCATGGACCTAGCGCCGCTCATCAGGCCATGCTGTGGCAGCGTCTCATGTAGCACAACCAGAGGCACTCACAACTAGAATATACGACTATGTACTGGGGGGCTTTGGGGAGAAGAAGAAGAAGAAAAAAAAAAGAAGAAGATTGGCAACAGATGTTAACTCAGGGCCAATCTTTAGGGAAAAAAAAAAAAAAGCGAATTATTGAGTAGCTGATCAGGCACTTCTGGAGCCCTTCCACCGAGAATCTGGATAGGCGAGGTTTTAAACTATTGCCAAAATAGGGTTGTTTAAAGCAAAATTGCAAACATCCATTTTCCGCCTTCAATCAAACAGCTAAATAGAGAACAGAAATTATTTACTTCCTTTTATTCGTGAACTTTTGACATGATTTCATTCCATTCCTTACCAGTTAACTAAAATATCTAAGTGTAAACCAACTGGTAAGCCATTATCCAGGAGCAGAGTTGCATTATGTATCACATTGGAAGAGTAGCCAAGGTGAGAAAACCTCACTGAGTTCTTAGTGTAGAATCTTGAAGAGTTAGAAAGAATGCATTTCCTTAAGGAAATATGCTCATATTATCACTTCAAAGAAATAGTAAAACCCAGAAGTCACCAAAATAAGAAAGAGTCTCTAGATAGTAGTCCTTAAGAGAAAAACTCACTGGTCTCAGTGGTCCACAGAATAAATAGAAGTCAGCACAGTGGTCAGTGAGCTCCACTAACCTAAGTACACTCAGAAGTGCTGAGTAGGTTTAGGAACATAGGCAGCATCTATGGGATTTCTTTGGTTCTGTGTTTACATATGTTTTATGTTTATGCTAAAGCCTCAGGCCCATACATGAAGGGTGGCCATTCTGTCACACTCCCGTCCCTCAGTGGCACTCGAGCCTCACAGTTCTGTGTCATGATTGGCACTTTTTCCTCTCTCGCATCCTCTCTCCCTCCTACTCTGAACACTCTTGTTCAGTCTTCTACCTGCCCTCCCTTTTCTCCTTTCAATCCCTGCCCTCTGTCTCCCCTGTGCCATGAGCCTGTCACCACTTCCTGTGACACCTAGTGACTCCCATAGCAGCTACTTTGCCTGGGGAGATGCCTAAGACTAAAAGGATTCTACCCAAGATAACCTTTTAACCCATTCTTTGTTCCTCTAAAGGAAAATGTGGACATTTACCATGAGCATGTATTACTTTTGTCAAGATGTGCATGGGACCCTTCAGCATCCCCCATCCCGCTCTCATCGTTTTCATCCACCGCCATTTTATTTGAATATGATGCAGCTATGGTGGAAGTGGAATAAGGCACTGAGGAAAACACATACACACACAGTAACGTGGCTTTGCCCCTGGCAAATGTTGAAGAGAGCAGAAGTCTGCACAGCGAGAGTTTTGGCAGGCTACCTTGTTCTGCAATTGATCAGTTGATAACTTTGCTGCCTCCAAGTCATTGTGTTTTCCCACGTGAAGAACCTTTGCCTGCGCCCTGGAAACACACATGCGCCTCAGAAATGAAAAATTATTAAACCAAAACTGCAGGGGAATGCAGAAGAAGCCTCTGTATGCAATTCTGGGGGAAACAATTTAGAATGCACTTTTTAAAGCTTAACGAAATTACTTAAAATCTTTCAGGGAAACAACCAGCCTTCTTTTTAATCTGGTCCCCCAGGATTTCATTTATCTTTTCGATCTAGCTGCTGCAAAACACTGATAATGTACAAATTCCGTGAGGTGTCAAGTCTGCATCTATCAGTGGCTTGCGGAATTAATCAAATTACTAAAAGTTAATGCAGTCGGTGAGAAGAGTTTAATGATAT
Source organism: Equus quagga (assembly GCF_021613505.1). NCBI lineage: Eukaryota > Metazoa > Chordata > Mammalia > Perissodactyla > Equidae > Equus > Equus quagga. The sequence continues at coordinate 30,868,363 of NC_060274.1, forward strand.
TCAAAACTTTCATGGTAATAATTACAGATGAAGAGGGGCAGTCAGTTGAGAATTGTGTGAAAAGTGAATAGAATGAAAATCTGAATTAGGATATCAGAACGTGCATAAATTATGGGGAAGGTGAACCATGAAAATAAAATTTGTGTTCATCCAGGAGAAGGAAATAAAAGAAGATGTGTTGGAATTTGAACGTAGGGAAATTTTAGAGATTGGACATTTCTAATGGAGAAAAAGAAAAAGGAGTTAAGGATGGTTGGGAAAGCAAGTTGGAGAAGATGGAACATTATTTCTTCTTACACCTACTTCTTCTATATTTTAGGTGCTGAAAACAGCTATTATAATTCACCCACCACTTCCACCCACAGGTCTTCTCCTGGGTGTCATCTGTACACACACCTTTTATTTCTCTTCTGTATTTTCAAAAGAGGAGATAACAAGGCATATAAATTATCCTTCCTGCTCAAAAAAATAATTGTACAAAACATTACAAAGTAGAAAGTTGAGATGACTTGAGGTAAAATACATTTTCTTCTGATTCATCTCAGCTTACCCAGATCTCATTTCTTAAAAGTTGGAAAGGCGTGGGTTTTTTGGGTTTTTTTTAAGAATTTACTTGAAATATTCTTTTAAGAGTTTCAATGGGTGAAAACATCTTACATATTTTAGAATTAGCATTGTCTACCTACTACATTTTTATGGAAGGCAGTCACAACAGATGGTGTAGTAACTTTATAAAAAAAAGGATTGGCTCAGTAAACATGTGGATCTCCTTTGTGATGCATCAAGCAAGTTTTATAAAAACTCTTTCTAGCAGAGCACATTAACCCAATCTGTAGGCTCCTAATGAGCCAACTGGAGAAATACTAGAAGTCAGTAGACATTTCTGGGTACATGAGAAATGTTGAAAAGGTCCTTCTTCCAAAAATATCCTGTTGAAAGATTATATGCCATGATCTTCTCCAGTTCAGAGACATAAAATTGGGAGGTTAGTATGTACAAGTGTGAAACAAAGAAACAGAGAGAGATTGTCCCTGTTGTGACACCAAAAATAATAAGGGGGGAAATGCTCATTGAGTTTTTCATTCATTCCTTTAGTCTGTTTTTATTGAGCATTTACCATGTTATGGGCACTGTGATATGTGCTTGAGATACAGAAATGAATATTAAGGTGTGGTCGCTGCCATCAGGGAAACCCCTGTCTGAAATGCAGAGGTACCCGTGTAAACCAACAGTGCAACAATGGATTATGGGTGCCACTGAAGGATTTATAAGGGCGTAAGGAAAGATGAGGTCAGAGATGCTTTTCAGTTGGTCTTACAAGATGAGTAGATGTTTGTCCGCTTGGCAAAGGGAAGGAGGCAAAGGAGACAGGTATGAAAGAAGCCTAGGGCACCATAACATGCCCCAATGGTGGAAGTTACAAGGAGCTAAGTTTAACCACAGAATCAGGTCACTAGGGGGATGACAAGTGGGAGAAATAGGTAGGTTCTGGCTCATGGAAGCCCTCTGAAACTCTGAAGAGTGTGGACTTTATCTAGTAGGCATTTGGGAATCCTGAAGGTCTCAAGTAAAGGAGTAATAAAATCAGATTTGATAGTTATGAAGATTACTCTTACAGTAGGAAGCAGGACTTGAGTATAAGGGGAAATATTTTAAGATATTTTATTTTTACCAGAAATTAAACATTCTGATAAAGAAGAAAATTATCATCATGAAAGTCATCTGAGTGATATGCGGGGTGGGTCATAACAGCAACACAGACTGCAGAAGTGCTTCTTCCTGCTGGTCCCATCCCTTCCCCCTGGGAGCTCACAGTCTGCCTCAGCTCCTGTTGCTTCTCCACCATCCTGTTCAACAAATATTCATTGATTCAGTGAGTGCTTATGTACCAAGCTTTGTGATGGGTCCTAGAGATAAAGAGACAAAAGTAACTCGTGGTCCCTGCCCTCAAGGTGCTCACGGGGGCCATCCCCAAATTTCTCTGTGGACCCAGACGTGGCCCTTGAAGAACAGTTATCCCAATCCTTCTCATGCAGCCACATCTGACCTTTCCCTCCCTCTTCCCGAAGTCACACTCATATTTGTTGCACTTATCATCTCCATGTGCCAACTGAAAGGGGAGAAGATGTCCTAAGAAGAGCAACAATGGCCGGTTCCATTCTGAGAACTGCCATGAAGGGAACAGAGGAAGAGTTGAGTAGGAGGAGCCTCACACACCAATTCAAATAGTTAAAAAGGTGACTCTGCGTTCACAAAGTTGTTATACATGAATTAACAAGAAGTGCTATGTATTACTCTGTCACTCAAGGAATCAAAGACTTCAGATACCCATGATAGACTTGTAGGTTAACATATTACTTATTGTTTTGATAGCAAGAAAAACTACCCCCTCAAAAAAATCTCAGGGCATGAGTTTTATTATAAAGCCACTGTCTTACCTAGTATTCAGGAAAAATGAAACTCTTAAAATGTAGTGTGAAGATAAGAGAAATCATTTAACTCAAAGAAATATTATTTTATAATGTTTTTCTATTTCGAGCCTTGTTACATACAGTATAACAAGCTGGTACAGAAAGCCCACTTGAGTAGGAGTGTGTCTTTGATTTCCTACAAATCTTTCATAATTGGTTTGGTAATTTAAACTAGAAAGAAAGATGCGTTATACATAGAGGGGAAGGGGTTTCATGTCTTGGGCTACATTGGACGTGGATCACTTGCCAGCATTTTAGACTGTTGTTGGACCTGTTATCTGTACCACATGTGACTAAATTCACCCTCGGTGGTGCAGCTCCCCTTGGCAAGCTCTCAGTTTCTGGAGAACCCCTTCAGAAATGTCTCGCTAACTTCCTGGGGTTGAGTTGTTCTAGGGGCATGAATGTCTTGGAAACTCATTCTTAGTGGTGTGAAACACTTCCCGAAAGGTCTCGTGCTGGCCCTCACCATGTGTGGAAACTTCTCTTCTAAGATGCTGTGGCACTCCCAGCGTGGCTTCCCACAACAGAAACCTTGTAATCATGGCCTTGTAGGCTTCATGGCAACCATGTCAACTTTGGCACAGGGCTAAAGAGCAGCTGCTGTTTCATCATTAATTAAACAAATGTTTATCAGAGCCTCCTGTGTGACAGGCACTGTTGCACGTGCTGTTTTCTGTGACTGGACACCCGCCCTCAACCTCGCTCCCACCTACTCATTCTTCAGGTCTCCACCTACACATCAAGGAGACTTCCGTCAAACCCTTCAACCAGGCTAGGATCCCTGAAAGATGCTCTCATAACCATCCGCACCTCTCCTTAAAAGCTTTTAGCATAGTTATATTTTTGTAGTCTTTTCTGTAATTTGAATGGGAAAAAAGCCCATCTTCCCCACCAGATTATAAACCTTGTGTTGACAAGAATCATTTGTTTTTTTACAGTTACTAGCACAGGAACTGGTTGGATATAAGCAGGAATAACGAAGTGTAAAGAGTGAAAACAAAAACATTTTTGTAATTAACACGTATTTATAATATTATAATTACAATATTCCAATTAGTAACATTGTAATAAGTAGCAGACACTCCTGAGGCATATCATATGGCTATCATGTAAATAATCAAGATTGTTGAATGCCGAGTAATATGAACTGCTTAGATAGAACCTGGCATTTTCTACTGGTTTTCGAATGGAGTATGGTTTGTGAATCCCTCCAAAAGCCCCTTTCTCTTGCAGAATCTGCTTCAAACGTTCTTTGCAAGCACACATGAAGATAGCATCACACCACGGGGGTGGTTGTTTGTCTGATGGTTCCGCAGATGGTCTGGAGCAATGTTGCTGTTCCTGCATGCAAGGGCTCTCTGTCCGGCTGCTGTGGCAATTCCATGCTTCACGTCATTCCTTTAATTTTCATCACATGAGATGCAGTCTCCCTGCCTAGGACCTTCTCTGGGCTCATAGAGTTGTGTTTACTCAAGAGGAGCTTCATTGTGAACTCCAGTTCCAAGGTTAGCCCATGAAACATTTAAATATGTCGAACTGATTTGTTGAGACATCACGCAAATCCTGCTCAGAAGCAGCAGCATCTTCATGAAGAAGTTTCCTCCATTTATGACTTAAATCTCAATATGATTGATACATGGCTACCAGTCTAAGTGAGCTCTTTTCAGCTCTCTTTGTCCAGCTCGTCATATGGATAACAATAAAAATCCCTCATCTTTTTGGATCTTATCAAAGGTTAGGAAATTAAAATCACTCTGTTCAGAAGTGTTTGTTTCCAGATAGATTGAAGACACATGAATAACAAAGTGTAACTAGGGACAGAAATCTCTGTGTGCTTCAGACCTGCCTCAGTAATCATAGGATCTACTGTTGTAGGGTGGAGGTTCCATTCAAATACTTAATAATATAACTTAAGATTTACACTCCTAGGTTTGGCCAGCATTCCTCCTAATAGCATCCCATGTTTATTGCTAGAAGATACATGGCGAGGCCTTTGCACTCATTATTGGAATGACTAATGAGCTCTAAAGCATTATCTTTTTGCACGTCTGTCCTCCCCAAGTGACCATGAGCTCATTGAGGGAATAAGTGACCCTATCGTGTTCATCTGTTTTCTCCCCAGCATCAGTCACAACATCTGACCCATATCTGAGTGCTGAATCAATGTTTGTTGAACTTCAAGAACCCACACTCTCTCTTCTGTTCTTTCCCATTGAAAACATCTGTAATCGTCTACCCTTCAGATAAATTTATCTGTTTCTAAGTCACACAGCTATAACATGATAAATGGATGGATAAGATATAACAACAATAATCTTTGCCTGATGAGAACATTCTTTCTTAATTTGTATATATGGCATGTTAAGGCATTTCTTTCCATTTAAAGTGCTTTTTGGATAATTCTTTTTATTTTTTTTTTTGTCTTTTGCACGTTACTTAATTCATTTCAGCCATTCTTTTTATGAATATTCATTGAAGCTGCCTTTAGAGTTAACTACAGAATAAAGTTTCCTTTTCCACTCTACATTTCAAGCTTTGATACAACTGAAATCATTAAACACTTTAGTTAAGACTCGCCGATGCATCTTTAAATTGATCCCCCTTGATTAAAGCTAGTTTGCAGGCATCTGATAATAGTCACACCAGAAGGAATTAAATGCTTATTATTGTCATTAGATTATTTGAGTCTACTCTACTCCATTACGTAAATAGACAAGTAGAGCCTGCCTCTACTGAGATATGTGGTAGAGGAAAAAAAAAGTGGTTACTTGCATTAATTCAGAGGAAATAGAATCTTAGTTAATTGAAGTCTGAAATAGACTGTGTTTTGAAGGAACTAGAATTATCTTTGCCAAAATTCTGACTAGAACTATCCTCTTTCAATCAATATATAAAATTGCTTTGTATATTGACAATACTGATTTCTGCTGGCATTGTTAATTACTCCTTTGCTTGTATATGAATGCTTCTAAAGGGCTTGAAATCTGTGCTTTTCTTAAATGGGTAAATATTTCCCCAACTGTGTCCACTTATTATTGTTGCAAATAATAGAAGAGAACACTTTACTCTGGCTCCCATCTGAATGATCACAACTTGAGAATTAGTGACCCAATAAATGAAAGTTACTCCTGTAGATTTCTACTAGTTTATGTGATTTTTAAACCCAAACATATAGAATAACTATTATCACCATAAATAGTCTGTTTCTATCACAGAAGCCTTTTGTATTTACTTTCTTTTCATTTTCATTGGAATTAAACTTGGCTTTCAAGTTCCATTTTGGAAATAAATTTTGTTTGTAAGTGTAACTGAGGCTCTTGGACTGGCTGTAATGGAGGGAGAGGTAAGAGGACAGAGTAATGTTGTTAGATGGTCCTTGATTGGTCAATGACTCCTGTGTCCTCCCTTTAAAGGTGGAGTAGCATTGGGCTTTGAGAGTAAAAGAACCCATCATACGTTTTATCTATTCTCTTCCTTCATTCAACCAGCATTTGCTGAGCCCCTTTTCTCTGCCAGGGACTGTGTACAACACTGAACTCTAAGGATGAGACAAGCAGACATCACTGTCTAAAGGAGGAGACCTTGGAGATTTAAGGCTTAAATACAATGAGGAAGGTCCATGATAAAGATGTGCACCTGGTGTTAAGGAAACATCACAGAGGGACCTAAACCAGGCTTCTCTTCAGGGCAGCAGTGGTGAGGAGGCGGCCAGAGAGCTCTCTTATTTTCCCATCCAATCAACCAAAGTGCCTCTACCAGCCAAACATCAGCAATGGCTAATGTGAGGCCATTTGAAAACTAAGGTCTGGCTGGGCAGGCAGTCCTGAGCTGCACTAACTTAAAAATTTGTGAAAGCCTTAGACCTCTTAAACTCAGACACCACCAGACCTCCCTGGCCCTACAACGGCAGGCCCAAGGAGCACTGTGGCATTGGCCCTACGCCTCCAGCACTCACTGACTTGCAGACTCCCTCCTACGGCAGGAGCCTCAGATAAGGCTTATGCCTCTTGCCCTTGGCCTGACATCTGTGTATGATAACGCACCTGGCCTTTCTGGTCACTCTTTTATTTTGTGTTTAACCCTTGGCACTGTAACCTGGGGCCCTCCTGGCCCAGTGACTCACGGGTAATGTTGGGGATTGAGAGACAGGGAAGGGATGTGAACTGATAGTAGAAGAATTGTTAAGTAGACCTTGTCACCACAACATTACTTCACTATTGAGTACTTTCTGAGCTGGCTATTTTTTGAGAATTAATCCCTCATTCTTTCCATTCACAAATATTTATTGAGACACTGAGCTCTGTTCTGTGAAGAATACAAACCCTCAGGAGCGTAAGGAACTGGCATTAATTCTATGTATTTTCCATCCACCAAGCTGATCTATGACTGAAAGATTATTGTCACGCAGGTTCTAATAGGACCTGTACTGTTCAACTCAGCTGTCACCAGAACCATTGGAGCCATAATTTTGATGTTGATGATGGTGATGACCAAAAGCTTGTGTTTCATAGTGCTTTTCACTTTTACGAAACATTTCCCAAACTATTATCTCACTTTACCCTCAGAGTGAAGAAGTAAATAATGCAGGTAAAATCTTCTTTTTGCTACTAAAGATTTAGAGGCACCAAAGACTGAGTTTGGCACTTAGCTCACGGTGCAGACGGAATAGAGGGCCTTGCGCATGAATGGAATGGTGCAGCTCATAAGGGGCTGTACTATGTTCTCACATATGGTCTTCAGAGTCCCCATGGGTGGGAGTCAGCACTATTCTACAGATAAGCAAACTGAGGGGCATAGAGGTGATGTGGCTACCCAAGGTCATGCATATTCATATCCAGCTAAGAGGTATTAAGCAGCTGCTTTGGACCAGGCACTGTGCTGAGTGCATTCATATGTAATGCCTTATCTAATCTGTCTGTGAGGTGGGTACTGTTACCAATATTTGGGGGAAGAGCAAACCAGTTGTTTACCCACAGTCTCCATTTACCAGCAGCGGAGGCAGTGCTTAACGCCTTTCTCACGTTCTTTTCATTAAGCCAGAGGTTCTCCGCCATTTTCCCACCTCCAATCTGTTTATAAGCAGAGCACATGCTCCTGATAATGTCTCTTCTTACACCACAGAGACTTTTCATCAAGCGTTTGTTTCCCTAGGTGATATATCAGAATCTGCTGGGAGAGGAAAGGGAGGTGGGGCGGGGGCATTCAGGACAGAGGGTTGTTTGAGTTAGTGTTCTTCCCCTCCCCTCTTGGTGATTAAACTATCGCTTAACTCTTATAATAGTCTTTTTTTAAAGATCCAACTTTATCTCTATTTTATCCTTTCAATAAAAATGTATTGAGTACCTACATGTGCCAAGTATGTTCTAGGTACTGAAGATACAGCAGTGAGCTAAATGCATGAGGTCCCTACACTCACGCAGCATATACTCCCAGCAGTGACCAGTTCTCTGAATGAAGTTAAACAGGACGATGAGCTGGATGTAGGGCAGAGTGACTGCTCAATAGGGTGGTCAGAGAAGTCCTCTCTGAGGAGCGGCATTCAGGCCAAGGGCTGAATGGCAAAAGCAGCCAGCCATGCAAAAGCTGGAGTCAGGTGTTGGACATATTCTTGCCCACAGCTGGCACGGGCACTGCTCCCCTCATCCCACAAAGGCATCAGGCATGAACAAAATCTAGTCAACTCCCAGCTCGGGCCAGAATGCCAAAAGCACCCGCCAGGGCTTGGTCCTCACGAGCCTTTCTCTCTGCCAAAGCCTGGAGCTGGCTCTGGTCCCCATGACCTGGGATCACACACAGCCCTGCCCTTTTTCCCAAAGCTCCCTAAATCCATAGAAGTACTCATTCCATCTTCAGCATGGGTGGGGACCTACAGAGAGAAAGCCCCTGAGTCACGTGACAGTTGATATTCAAAATTTCAGTTCTTTCAAAACTGAAAAACATTTACATCAGCAGTTTATTTTTCCATAAGCAGTTTGTCTTTCTTAAGGATCCAGATTCTTGTCTTTCTCTGACCTCTGAATGGAACTTAACGTTCAAGCAGGAGACAAGGCAACTAGTGGAGAGTGGGAACTAGAAGATTCTGGAAAGCAGCTTGGCTCGTGATTCCTTGTTTGACATGTCTTTGCCCCACATCCTGTAACTTTTACATATGAAGTGACAGGCAACTAGGTTTCTATTCAGTATAGATTCCAGAGGAAGGCTAAGTGTGAAGTTCCCCATAATTAAACCTCAGGGACACAGAATCAATGGTGTCTTCAGTATTATATCAGTAGAAGGGTTTCATACAAACCAATCACTGAAAAAGATCTATCTAGGACTTACAGTGAATGGGAACCTAGTTTATGTTTGTATAAAAGTGAAAAATAATCTTTAAACCCTAACCTAAAACATCAGTGACGGGAGTAAAGGAGGCATATGACCCCTGAGGAGATCTTTGAAATTACCATTCCTTTGTCTCCTTGTAAAAGACTATGATACATACCTTGCGGATATGACCCTTTTGACAATAGTCATTGTACTCAGCTTGGCTACTCATGGTCTGTGTTGGAGCAGAAAGAAAATTCTGGAACCTTCTGGAAGAGAGTTTTTTACAAAGCCAACCTTTAAATAAATTGTAACTTGTAAAAGCTATCAGGCAAGGATCAGGATTTGCACAGCCTTCGCTGACGATCTCAAGTTGGATTTAACACACTCCTACCCTTCCACAACACTTGGTGTGTCAGTAATGGCACCTCTGTATTGTATTGCACTTACCTGTAATTTGTCTTTCTCCCTCATCTCAATATGTCATCTCAATGTAAAGACAAACAGATGTCATTCATCTTCATAGCCCCACAGTGCCTTGTACATAGATGCTGAAGATTTGTTGAATAACATTTGTTGTATTCAGACCCTTAGACATTTCCTAATTTTTTACATTGATGCATTTGGACAAAACCCTGAACTTCTATGATAAGCTTCTCAAATAGGGCTTGGACCATAAATCAGTTTATTCATTCCTTCAGCAGGTATTCATTAGCATGTATGTGTTGATCAGCCTACCTCGCGTAGATTTTTAAATACTTAAAAATAACAATCACTACTTCTGAAATCTGTATAAGTCCCGATGCTTTAATTTTGAGGTTTCTATAACTTTAAAGTGCTTAAATATCTGATTTGAATCTACCTAAGTTGGCAGAAACTCCGAAATGAGCTCCTCCAGGATAACAGAATGAACTATGTCTGTCACTATGCTATGATTTTTTTTTTAACTTTTAGGGAAAGCAAATAGCAGGAAGATCAAATTCCTCCAATAATGGATTTTTCCACTCAATTATTCAGCTGTCGAAGCTGCTGGGCCATGCAGAACTGATTTCAAGACTGCTCCACTGCCAGATGAAGCTATCAGGATTGTCAGTCTCCAGGGAGCCGAGGGATGGTTTCAAAATGGTCACGAAGGACCATCAGAATTAAATGTACCTTAGTGGAGATAAATAATTATTTTCCTACTGGAATTTACCAGCCATGTCCTTCATCCTTCAAGGTTCTGAAACGTCTCTCAATAAACACAAGTCTGCTGTATTCAGCTGTCTTTTCAAGATATCGGTAACTAAATATTCAAATAACCTAGGTTTTGGCAATGTGAACACACAACTATCTTTTTTTTAATCCATAAGAAAAATTCTACACTATCAAATAAGGTTCTTAAACCTTTTACTGACAGTTCTCAACCAAATAATGGCTTTCCCTTTGTTTCATAAGGACAATCCCTAACCTCCCTCTCTTTTCTAATAATCTGACTTTCCAGAGGATTACCTTCTTACTAATGGAATAAAAGAAATGAAAAGTTTTCTCCTATCAAAGCAAGTGAGAAAAATAGTCATTTCCTCTAATTTCCAGTAACAGCCATAGGCCTGTATATTAGTTTTCTTAATGGCTATTTTAGCTTTCTTTGGTTAAGTCCTTCAAAATCATGCTCACTCATATTATGGCTGCTGAGTTGTACAAACTTATTGCTTAAGGATGCTGACCACAGAGTGATGAGTGAAACATATTTTATCTTACAAATCACACACACACATGAACACACACTCATATACACATAAAAGTTCCAAGATGTTCTCTGACTTGATAAAGCCAACCGTGAAATTATAAACTCACAAACATCAGTAAGTGATGTCTCTTATAAAAGCAATCTTCCCTTTAAGAGCCCCAAATCACGTTTTTGGTGATTCAGTTTACAGATAGCTTTCAAGAACATCCCTTTTGCATAAAGCAATGTTTACCACTGTTGGTACAAATACAGAAAAAACACCAGACTTACTCCCATATTGAGAGGGCAGGGAATACAAGTCCTTTTTGAAGCTGGTCAGAATCTAAATGGCAGTTTCTAAAAAAAGGAACATCTTTAAAAATATTGAAAAGCTGCTGCAGATTTTAGTAGGCTCTTATTTTTTGATATAGAGGTATCAGTTGGAGTCAACCAAGAAGATGCGTTCAGACAGCAAATTTGAGCTGATGGAACTGGAAACTTGCAATGTCGACCACACCCCTGTCATCGTTACCCCCTTTATTGATTGGGTCACTTCAGGATGCTTGGCTCTTGGCCAGACAGTCATGAGTGAGGTTGGGAGGTAGAAAAACAAACAGGGATATCGGAAGGCACTATTGCTTTTATCATCTTTTTTGCAAATTCGTCATTTGGCCATGTCTACAGACAACCAACTTTGTTGTTTTGAACAGCCTGACAGGTGTCCGGGGCTGACTTGCTTTGACTTGGTATTTGAAATGCTCTATCTTTTGTGAGCATTTCTCACTTGTCCTTTTTGAACCTCAGGTTTCTGTAAAAATGTAAAAAGTGGAGATCATGATAATACCGCTCCTGCCTGCCTCAAAGGGTTGGAGGAAGGTCAAGTGAGATGCTATACGATGAGGGGCTTTGAAAACCACAAAGTGCTGCACAGACGTACGCTTTTGTTCTGATGGTCTCAGAGGAGTTTTCTGCCTGAAATGTATCAAGCTTTCTGGAAACCTTAACTACATGCGGAACCATGTGTTCAGATCAGAGTCGCTTGTATGTCTGGCAAAGGCTTTGCAAAACTCCCTGTGTGGTATTCTCTCTATACCGTCACCATGGCCATGGTTAGGTCCCACAAGACCGAAGATTCAGGGCTCATTGCAGAGGATCAGCCCACAGGGTGCTACACCCAAGACCAAAGGCACCACAGCTGGCATTTAGGAGACCACCCATGATTCCTTGAAATGAGAACAAGGAGTCAAAGATACTGGCGCTGTTTGGGCCATTGTGTCAGTCCCAGGGGCAGAGTTGGGACAACTCTGGCGGAAATCTAACCTTTGAAGCAAATGCATTCAAATCTAGGAGGGTGAGTAAGTCAGTACAGCACAGAGTTTTAAAAGTGATTCTGCTCGATCCACCTAACTATATGGGCAAGGTACATCACCTCTCTGTGTCTTGTCATGTGTAAAATGGAGACGGTAATAATATGTAGTAGGGTTGTTAGAAGGATAAAATGAGATGATAAAGCACTTAGGATAGTGCCTGCAACATAGCAAGCTCCCAATAAATGTTACGTACAATTAGTTTTATTTTTTATTATCTTAATTGGGATTTAACCTCCTATACCTCTATTTGCCCACCTATAATATAAGCAACTACCTATCTCCTGGATGTAGAGAATTTTTTCTCAGTAACTGAGATATGTCTTGAGATACATAAGTAGATATTTTTTAGTTTAAAGTAAATAATGTTCAAAAAGAACATTCTCTTTGTTTTAAAAGTTTGGACACAATAAGGAGTCTCAGCTGAAATGAGCAGGCAGAGGCACAGAATCACCAGTAATGAAAATGGCACAGAGACTATAAAAACCCAGGAGAGCAGTAAAGTACATTTAAAATGGCAATATTGGTATTACACAGTGCCCATAAAACAGTTAAACATGCCAAGCTGGTTTGCCGTCGCTTCCTAAATTTGGCTGGTAAGCAAGGAAGACATCTGCAAAAATAGTTAAAACAAAACAGGGTCTAATTAGTTTTAAAATATTTTAGTTAAAAAGTACAGTAATTAAATAACACAATTCTGAGAGTATAAAAGGAAGCAACTATTTTAAGAAGACACAGTATTGTGTTCTCAGACATTGCCAGTGGAGACATTTGGGGTGTGCGAGGGAAGCATAATTATTTCTTCTTTAACTTTCCTTATGAAACTATGCAAACTAACAAAAGTACCAAAAAGAATATAAGATACCTTTTCACCACCAATAGGATTAAATAGACATCAATGTTTTGCCTTAGTTCCTTCACAGAGTTATTCCTATAACCAAGATTATATCCAATTCTTGTGCTAGTTGCTCCCCATTCTAGGGCTGATTCCCGTTGACTGTATAACTATTTTCTGTGACTAGAGATCCCATACAGTAAATTAAAACTTGGGAGTAAATGTTGGATTCTGAGTTGTAAATAAACAATCTTCCCTACATCCTGAATCTTCTGAGAGACTCAGTAAATGTCTGGCATCTCTGATTGAATGTCAGGCTTTTTTTTTTATTACAGCCAAGTCAACCCTCTACATTAGATGGATGATTTAAAGCATGGAGAGGTCCTACTTCCTCAAAAATGTTTTCCCCATCAACTTGCCAATTCTGCTATTGGTCAATTGGATTCTAATCACAACTCACTCTTACAGGGTCTGATTTTCCAGATCAGGATCGGTAGGATATATATACACACACATACCTAGGAAGAGATTTACTATAAGGAATTCAGCACTGGCCTTCAGGGGTGTCCTCGAAAGGGGCTGTAGTGCTGCAGCTGTTCACTCTCAGATGATGCCTGTATATCATGCAGAGCCCTCTCTAAGTCAAGGCCCAGGTCTTCTCTTCCTCTGTCAACTGCTCATAGGGAACTCCTCATGAGGCCATAGGTGCAGGCTGAGAGAGAGAAAGGAATGTAGCAGCTACAGGGACCACGGGCATTTGGGCCACTTCTTCGTGTAACTCACTTGTGCTTTTGGGGCCTGCTCAAGTGCAGTCGCCCATATACCACTTGCTTTTGATGATGGAGTGCTGCTGTGCATGCCCAGCTTGATGGCTTAGTGGGTCAGATAACACCCGGTTCAAGATGGGCAGATCATGGTAATTTGGTGTCTCATGGTTCAGCCTCTACTAAGGTCCAGTAACCAGCTGAGAGCTGTTCCTCAAAAGGAGAGTAGTTATCTGCAGAGGATGGCAGGAGAGTTGATCTGCATCTGAGGTGGGACAGTGAAGGGGTATTGCCAACCTTGCCAGCTGAAAGCAAACTGCTTTTGGTGATCTTTACTACTAGATATCAAGAAAAAAAGCATTTTCCAGATCAACAGCTGCATACCAGGTCCCAGGGGATGTGTTAATTTACTCAAGCAATGAAACCACATCTGGTACAGCAGCTGTAGTTGGTGTCACCACCTGGTTAAGCTTACGGTAATCCCATGTCATTCTCTAATCCGTCTGTCTTCTGCACAGGCCAAATAGGTGAGTTGAAGGCGGATGTGGTGGGAATCACAACCCCTGAATCTTTCAAATCCTTGATGGTGGCACTAATGTCTGCAGTCCCTCCAGGCATGCTGGAGTACTTTGGGTTTACTATTTTCGTAGGTAGATGCAGTACTAGTGGCTTCCACTTGACCTTTTCGACCGTAATATCTCTCATTCCACAGGTTAGGAAATCAGTGTCAGGATTCTGCCAGCTGCTGAGTATATCTATTCCAATTATGCATTCTGGAATTGGGAAATGACCACAGGATGGATTTGGGGACCCACTAGGTTCACTGTGAGACAAATCTGAGCTAAAAATCCATTGATAGCTTGACCTCTCAAGCCCCTACTCTGACTGGTGGACCACGGTGACACCTTGGATCTCCTGGACTCAGTGTTAGTTCAGAACCAGTGTCCAGTAGTCCCCCCCAAAATCTTATTATTTCCTTTTCCCTAATGCACAGTTACCCTGATAAAAGGCCGTAGGTCCCTTTGGGGAAGGCTGGAAGAAAGACTAATAGTACAAGTTTTTGGCAGGATACCAGGGTCCTTCCTTAAGGGATCCCAGCTTCTCCTTCATTCAAGGGATTCTGAGTCTGTAAACTGGCTCAAATATGGCAATTGATTGAGGTGCCATGATTCTGTTTTTATGATTCAGGTTGGGCTTTTGTTCACTTGACCTAGAACTTTTCTGCTTGCACAGATGAAGAATTTAGTAGACATCCTATCTATTTCATGTCTATGAACACCGTGATCAACTAGCCAACACCATAGGTCTTTGGGGGTCAGATCATTCTGAGTGCTCCTTTGACTCTGTTGTCCATTGCGGTGATCACACCCACTTTGCCTTTGACAGTTGAATGCTTCTACTTGGCCTGGGATCTAATTACTCCCATTACATTTAGGTTACCAAAATCAGTGACTGCGATCCCCCACTCTAAGGTCTGGCCCACATAGAAGAGCAATCACAGAACACTTCCAGGATACTGGGGCTCCCCTCACAAATTTATTTCTCACAGTAGTGGTGAAAGATATATCTTCTGGACCTTCCCAGGATGAGTGAGTAGATCTTAAATGACAAATCTACTCTAGCATTCCAATCTCCTTAAGCTTATAATCTCTTCCTTCACATTAGACTAAGGCATGCCCAGCATTTCCAGTTCACTCACTGTGGGACAGCTTTTGGTCCATGTTTCACCCAACAAACCAACCAACCAAACTGTTACAGCCCCTTCTCACTACTCAAGCTGCAACATTACATGCAGAATCTCTGCTTAGTGAGCTCATATCAATAAATTCTGCCTGAGCCAAACTTACGTTCCTTCCACCACTGGGGGAGGCTTTTCTCTTGGGGTAAAGAGGCCTCTTCCACTGGCAAAGAAGACAGATCAGAATTCAGGGATTCAATGTCCCCAGCTTCATCAAGGTCTTCCCACATGTCCCCATTCCAATGTACAGGATCCCTCTCTTTCCCCACCAATTCCCTCTCTTTAACAGTAGGCTGGGAGTTCAACTTGCATTGCAATGCAGCCAATTGCAGAATGAGATTCTGCACTTGATTTTCAGCAACCTCAGCCCTGGGGCTACAGGAGATAAGGGTCTCCTTCAGGGTACACATAGAAACTTTCAGTCATTTATGTGGCACTTGAGCTGGGAATTTGAGCTCATCCTTTTTATTCACCACTTTGTTAAGAGACATTAGGAACAACTAGCCAACCTCATACTCATTAGATTTCCAAAAATGTTTGGAAGTATCATATACAGAGTCACTTAGCTTCTTACTTCTTGTAAGTGGTTTGATTGGGGTACCCAATGGAGATATTTTGCATCCCTCTGGTGTCAGATCACACCAAGAACTATCGGTACTCTCTTTACTACTGGAAATAGTCATTAGCATCTTTAAATCTAACCAGATTAGAGAGCCAATCCTAGAAACACCAGAATGAATTCAGAAAACTCATCCTTAAAATTCTGTAACTCTAGAACCACTCTCATTACCAAAATCTATATTGATCTGGGCTATTCAGAGAAACAGAACCAAAATAGTCTATGTATATATATGATTTGTTATAAGGAGTTAGCTCTCACAACTAAGGAGGCTAAGTACAACATCTCCAGTTGACAAGCTAGAGACCCAGAAGAGTAGATTATATAGTTCCTGTCCTGTCTGAGGCCAAGAGCCTGAGAACCAGGAAAGCCAATGATGTAAGTTCCAACTGAGTCTGAGTTCCAAGGCAGGAGAAGGCCAATGTCACGGCTCGAAGACAGACCGAGGGAGAGTTCTTTCTTACTCTGCCTTTTATTTTACACAGACTTTCAACAGATTGGATGAAACCCATGTGTATCGGAGAGGACCCTCTGCTTTATTCAGTCTGCCAATTCAAATATTAATCCTATCCAGAAACACCCTCACAGGGACGCCCCAAAATAATGTTTAACCAAATATCTGGGCACCAGTCAAGTTGACACATAAAATTAACCATCACAGGGTGGATGAGAAAAAGTAGATGGCTCTCTCAAACACACACTCAGTTTAAATACCCAGCTTCTGGAACAACCTTCTAATCATCTTTTCATTTGCCAGTAGCATGAATCAGTTGAGTTCTGTGAAGCAATGAGATGCTGGGCTGGTCATTTTAAAATGCAGTGAGACAGTAAGGGGAGAAAATAAGCAGCTCTGAGATGTCTGGACCAGGAAAGGCAGATAGGGGCTGATAAGGGAGTTGGGGTGAACCCTAGGATAGTGATGACAATTGCTGGGTGGTGGTGGTGATAGCAGATAAAATTTATTAGCTGATTATAATGAGTTAGGCAGGTACCACGAGAACACTAACATTATTTAGTCATCAGAGCAGCCATATGAGGCATAGACCCTTATTATCTCCAGTTTACAGATAAGAAAACTGAGACTTCTGGAGGTTATATCCAAAGTCACAGGTATTGGTCAGTTACAGCTGGAATTCTAACCCACTATATGGTACCTTGGAAGGGGATATCCATACCAAGCAATACAGGCTGCCTGGGGAGGGATCCAGGCATCCAATACACCATGGCACACTTGCACGGCACAGTTTTGCCTTAGCTAATTAGAGGACAGATGTGTTTGTTAGAACACTTGAAAGTGTCTGAGTCAAAGAGCAAACGAGGGAGACTAGTCTGATGTTTAGCTCAACTCAGAGAAGTTGACAGTAAGGATAGTTGATGCAGCCAATGAAGAAACAGGAAAGAGTAAAAGAGAGGTAAAACATCTTTGTTCAATCTTCCCATTCCCAAGGTTGGAATTAATTATAGAGGAGAAAAAAGAAACATGGGGCCAAATATAAGACAGTTGATGAAAAGCCAGAAAATATTAACAGAAAAGAAATTCAGGTGGGTTTCTACGTAGGGATAACAATAGAGTAAGAGTACTTGCAAGTATATGAATCAAATCCCAATTTAGGTCATTTGAAAGAAAGAAGATAACGCAGAGGTTCTGTGCTTTGTGTAATGGATAATGCAATCCTGGGCAGCCTCGTGCACTTCAGGCTGGATGTAGGCTCTTTAGGAGCATGCCATCCAGTTCTGACACACAGCAATTTGCCTACAGTAAGTACTCAATAAAATATCATCATTCTCCAACATTGAGTTGGATGATTATCACAACAACTATTTTTCCATTATTAGGCAACAGTCTAATTTTTTTTCTTCTTTTGGAGTTACATAGCGTGTGAAATGTTACGGGACTTAATGACTTAAATATGTTTGGAAATTCAAGACCAGAGATTAAAAATAGAGACTCTGTAGTCAAACCAGGTTTTGAGTCCCAGCTCTTCCACCTCTTGGTGGAAGACTTTAAATATGTCGTTCAATCTCTATGAGCCTCAGTTTCCACATTTATAAATTGTGTTGATAGTTTCTAACCACCTCCCAGGTTGTTGGGGATTGATTAAAATGTGTCAAGTGTTATCCTGATGCCTCCATAAATAGTGAATAATGGATGAATGGATGGATGGATGATGGATGGACAGCCAAGAAGCAAAACAAAACAAAATAGTGAATGCCTCAAAAAGAAATGAGTGGACTAACCAACACTCAAAGTTTGGAATAAAGAGAAGTCTCATGAATTTTTAAAGGATACCACCACCACTCTAACAGCTGCTCATAGTTTTAAAAGTATTTGAATGGCCACGTGATTTGTTTGGGCTTCTAAAATTTGACTATGAATTAAAAGCTTAAAAAGAGCTCTCGAGGAAAGCTCCACAGGCACGTCTGCTGAGATCTAAACCTTCACACCTCTCAGCTGATTAATCGTGTAATCATGGGCCAATACAGGGAGGCAGAATGCTGCGCAGGATGATGGCAGTGCTTTGCTTAGAGAGATTGACATTTCATTTTCCTAACTGCCTTGCCAAATGAGTCTCTTCCTCCTCCTCCACAGAGTATCTTTGAGAATCCAAATGTTGTGAATTAACCTGTGGCATTAATCACAGCTTTCTTGTTCCAGAATTCTTCATATCAGTGTTTTGCCATGCCCCACTCAGCTCTCCTGTTTATGATTGAGAGGTGGAATTGGAGTAATTCATTCGGAAACAAATATGCAAAGAACTGAATTTAACAATCACAGCACTTGTAATGAAAGTTCCTCACTTATATGTGGAATCTAAAAAAGTCAAACTTGTGACAGAGTAGAATGGTGGTTACCAGGGGCTGGGGAGTGGGCGAAATGGGGAGATGTTGGTCAAAGGGTACAAACTTTTATTTATAAGATAAGTAAGTTCTGGAGACCTAATGCACAGCATGGTGACTACAGTTAATAATAATGTATTATATAGTTATAATTTGCTCAGGGAGTAGATCTCAAGTGTTCTCACCATACACACACAGAAAAGTAACTATGTGAGGTGGTAGATATGTTAACTCTCGTGATTGTGGTAATTATTTCACAATATGTATGAATATCAAAACATAATGCTATAGATCTTATATATATATATCTCTCTCCAATTTTTCTTTATCAATCATACTTCAATAAAGCTGGGGGGTGGGAAAGTCGGTACTAAATGATGCCAGAGCCCCAGAACTTTTTTAAAGCTCAATGCCCAGTTGGAAACTCCACAGATCAGCTTAGGGAAGATCTGGTTTTAAAGCAACTTAAGCTATTTAAGAATTTTAAGTACAAGAACTCTGTCACCTTGAGTCCTAGTATTCCTTTCCTGTGTAATTACAAATGGTCCTCAATGCTTTTTAGTTGCTGCTGTCAAAGAAAGAGATCCAGGGCTTAGAAAATAATCATGCTTTTGAAATGACCTCTTCAGAACCAGTGGGAAAGCCAAAAGTGGCCAATGGGTGATGAAAGGTAGTCATAAGAATAGTTTATCCCTTCTTGCCTTGCATACACACCATATCCTCAACACCAACCCACCCACCCTCCCCTCATTCCCAATCAGTGTTTGCCTAGATAACTCCAACTTTCAGATCTTGGCTTAATCATCACTTCCTCTCTGAAGTGTCCCCAATCACTCTGCCACTCAAACTAGATTAGGGTTGGCAAAGGAAAATTGTACCAGACAAGTTAAACAGGCAAGGAAGAGTTTATTCAAGACTATGGCAATAGGGGAGAAAGATTGAACTCAACTCTGTTGAGAGAAAGAAGAGAGAGTTTTTAAGCACTGGACTGAGCAAGTGGGAAAGTGCTGAAGGACATTAGAAGGGCGATTGTTCAAGGTGATTAGGCCATCTGTGTTTGCTCATTGGCATGGAAGTTAGGCTCCTACACACACACACACACACACACAGATACACACACGGACTGGGAGATACAGATAGCTGATGATTACATTTCAAAGGGATGGCTCCCAGGTCCTTGAGAAAAACATTCCTGAGTTGTAAAACTGGCAAGAGGCTGGGAGAAGAGATTCATCTCAAAGAGGCAGAGAAAGAATTTACAGTTACAAGTTTTCTAAAGCAAATGCTCTAAGAAAAGGGAGGACAGAAGCCTATACTCAGGAAGAAGCCTGTCTAAAGTTGAGGGGAACACAAAGGCCATCTTGGTCAGGGTCCCCCTGCCTGCTACATGCTTTCATGACACTTTCATAATAGTTGTTCCAGTGATAATTATTTGTTTAGGCTTCTACAAGTTTGACTTTGAATTTACAAGCTTAAGACGAGCTCTTGATGAGAGCCCTAACGTACCAGTATTGAGTAGAACTGACTTATTTAATATCTGTCCATTTGGGGAGGTACAGAGTATCCACAGAGTACCTGGCACATGGTAGACACTCGTTAAATATTCGTGGAATAGAGCAAAGTTCTCAAAGAACCAAGTGTCTTCAGAATTCCTCTGTGCTCTTTCTCTGGGATCACAGAGTTAAAGATTCGTTTGGGGGCCAACCCGATGGCACAGCGGTTAAGTGTGCACTTTCCGCTTCTCAGCGGCCCGGGGTTCACCAGTTCAGATCCCAGGTGCGGACATGGCACCGCTTGGCACGCCATGCTGTGGTAGGCGTCCCACATATAAAGTAGAGGAAGATGGGCACAGATGTTAGCTCAGGGCCAGTCTTCCTCAGCAAAAACAGGAGGACTGGCAGCAGATAGCTCAGGGCTAATCTTACTCAAAAAAAAAAAAAGATTCGTTTGGATATTGGGCAAATGGAGAAAGACATCATTCATTAATTTACAAATATTTAGTACCATGACCACAGTACTGTCCTGTCCAAATAGATGTCTTTTACCTGATTTTTCTTTGTAAGTCAGGTAAACACAACATACCAAATGTCTACACGTAGGAAGCACAAAATATTTTTTCATGTATACGAGCTGGTTCAAACTAAGAGATTAGCTCTAATAAGTGTGAAAAAATTTGCATGCTCTCTTCAAGTTTACAAAGATGCTTTAAAGAAGATAAATGGCAAGTATCTCTTTAAAAAGTTTCTTGGAAACATTTGTACTAAATCACTTTTCTTCTCTCAAAAATATTTCCCCATAGCAGATAAAAGCATTTACAGTCACTCCATTAATCATTCTTTTTCAGAAATAATCATTGTAGTTTTATAAATGTTTGAAGTCATCACTCATGTCCGGCCTTGGACTAGAAGACTAAGTTCTCAGAGAAGAATTAAAGTATTTGCAGAACCTGGAGCACAAGTTCCTCAATAAGGATAATTCCCCTAAATTCAAGGATTCCACTGCCTTTTAAATAGGATAAAAGATGATTGTTAATTGAATGTGAGGTCCCATGAAACAGATTTTATTAACAATGAATCTAGAAATTTTCAAACTTTTTGTAGCCACCAAGAATCCCTCAGGGTCTTTCTTACATGATCTGGAGCAGCATTCTTAACACAAAACGCTCATAACGCAAAATGAAGGGTTTCATTTCTGCCGGGACAGCCTGTGGTTGAACTGTAAGGACATCAAAAGCTAATTTCTCTTTTCCATATTTAACTGGTCCTTCCAAAGTTTCAGAGTTGGGAGAGTTTTAGTAATGGCATCTTATATTCTTTTGTTTTTTCTAGGTATGATTCATGTTTACATAGTGCTGAAACATCTGGATACAAAGAGAAAAACCTAATTAGTAGCCTCCTGGGTTTTTTCTAGATGATGTCTAATATCCAGATATTTCCAGATGCCTGGGTCACAGGGCCACATGATTGTCAACAAATGATTAGATGAATGGTTTGCCTTTCATCCAAATGTTCCGACTTTACGTGGTCCCGAAGCTCACTACTGTGTGGTTTCAGTAATGGCTTCGAGCTGAGACTTTAGAGTTTTAGGATTCTCTTTAACATATTCACGACGGTAGTAATTCCATAGTTTGTTGAAGACGAAATCTGAGCCAGTGTCTGTGCATCTAGAGGAAATTTGCAATCTGTACATGCTGTATCAATTATAATGCGTGCAGCTGCCAAGCAACAGAAAACAAACTCGAAATACCTTGGGCCTCACGCTTCAACCAGAAGGAATTGGATTCTCTCACTGAACGAGAACTCATTGGTGAGGCAGTTCCAGACTCATGGAACCTGCAGCTTAACAGTATCATCACTGTCCCTTGTTTCTCTTCTGCAGCCTTCCAGGCGTCTTCCTTGTCCTCAGAACTGAAAAGTAACTGCCCCAGCTCTGGATATTGTCTGTGAGAGGTGTGAAGAGAAGGGACACCTTTTCCTATATGTCTTTTTTTATCAGCCAAGGAAACTTTTTCCTCCACAATCTTTGACATTGCATCATATTATTCAATCATACGAGCAGGCTTAAACCAGTCACTTACAAAAAAAGTGAGGCCGTCATGAAAGACAGAATAATCAGGATTTCCCCTAATTGGATGCCCAAATGAAGCCAGGTTCTGCCAGCAAGGAAGGAGGGAATGGCTTTTGGTAGGTAAGCAGTGGGGTATTCTGAAATCCCTAGGACTCATTCAGTCATTTATTCATATGCAACTATTTTCTGAGTGCTAACTTTAGACTGTGGGGACAGGGCAGTGAGCAGAGTCGATGAAGACCTGCCCACACTAAGCTTCTGATCTCGAGGCAGGAGATATATAAAAACAGAAACAGAAACAAAAACAGCAAACAAATGGACAAGGAGCTAAGTGCTGTGGAGAGGAAAAAGGAAGGTAAAGTGGATAGGGACTTTCTGGTTTTGAGTGTGAATATGTGTGTGATAAGACTGGGCGGTAGGGGATGTTGCCATATATAGGGGTCATTTGGGGAAGACCTCACTGATAAGGTGTCATCTGAGCAGAGACTTGGGATGTAATTCTGAATGAAATGAGAAGACATTGAAGGGTTTGAGCAGAGGAGTGATATAACCTGACTTCCATTTTTAGAAAATAGACTAATGGGCAAGGACTGACATAGGAACACCATGGAGAAACCATTGGCTTATTCCAGGTGAGAGGTGATGGAGGCCTGACCCAAGGTGTTAGTGGAGGAGGTGAGAAATGGTGGCACTCTGGATATGTTTTTTTGTTTTAGTTTTGGGGGCTTTTTTGGTGAAGGAGATTGTTGCTAAACTAACATCTGTGCCAGTGTTCCTCTATTTGGTATGTGGGATGCTGCCACAGCATGGCGCGATGAGTGGCACATAGGGCTGCCCCCAGGGTCTAGACCTGCGAACCCTGGGCCACCAAAGCAGAGCATGCAAACTTAACCACTATGCCACTGGGCTGGCCCCTGGATATATTTTTAAGATAGAGCAAACAGGATTTGCTGATGGAGGACTGGACATGGTGTGGGAGAAATAAAGAGGAGACAAGGATGATTCCAGAGATGTTGGGCCGAGCAACCAGGACAGAAGCACCATGAACTGAGATGAGGAAGACTGTTTGGGGTCCGGGCTCAGGGGAACAGGGGTGGGTTTGGATACTGACCACTGGATTTAGCAACATGGAAATCATGGGTGACTTTGACAAGAAGAGTCTTTCTTGGTGGAAAGGTGGAGATGGACATCTAATGGGAGCACCTGCCTACTCTTAAGGAGTGGGGCTCTGAGAATGGCAACTTGCATGTTATGAAAACCTAAGTAGTGAAAAGACAAGCCGCTCAGTAAACACTATGCCCAGAAGTCCGTGTAGATAAAAATTGTGTGCGTCCTGCCAAAATACTTGATGTATATAGAAACGAACAGCACATTCCGAGACTGACGTAATAAGCAGGCTTGCACTGTTGTTCCATGGTTCGTAGTGTTGGTAGTTGTTGTTTTAACAGGAGTTCCATTTTCCAACACCTTTCCCCCAACATCATGAACGATTCCAAAACTCGGTCTTTCTTATGTCTTACCCGTTCCACCATTGTATCTCAGCACCCAGAGGAATACCTAGCACAAAGTAGCATTCCAATACACGTATTTGTTGATTGAATACATGATTCTTTCACAACAGGACTTCCCGGTATGACTGAGAAAAAGGATTATGTTCATTCCTTGGTTGTTGAGTTTTTCCCGTAATCTCTTTCCACACTAGCACCATAAAACAGCTCTTCCTCTTTTTTTTTTTTTTTAACAGCCAGAGACATTTTCCTCCCTGGCTGCTTACTGCATTCTACAGTACCCATACTGTATTTTGATAAAGAGTGGGTTTTATAACCATGAAAAAAGGTGAATAAAGAAATTCTATAATGAAGAAAATAGTACCAACAGTGCTTCAATGAACATACGCTTGGTTAACAACCACCACCACCGTATACAGGCTTACTGTAGGCTTTATGACACCTACTCATATAATCCCCGTCACAAGTACGTGGGAAGTATTAATGCCCCCATTTTACAGTTGGGGAGACTGAGGCTTAAAGAGGGGTTAAGTGTCTTGCCCTAAGTTTCACTGCTAGTAAGTGCCAGAACCCGGATTCGAACCCAGGTCGTCTGGCTTTGGAATCCACCTTCTTGAACACCAGGCTCTGCTGCCTCTAGTTGCCTCATTTTTAAGGGCCTGCATCTTTCATTTCATTGTACATTGTTTGATCATCTTAGCTTTACATGTCTTCCCATTTCTTAGTGGAAAACTTACTTGGGCTATGTCATAGACCTAAATAGCCTAAGGAAACATTAGTTCTTTAAAAAGTAGTTCTTGTTTTCAGGGAGAGAAGCTCTATCCTGGGATTCTGGAAGAGAAGGGTAATGTAAAAATCACTAGATTCTGATTGTTTGGTCCAAATGGGAAACTCTACGATCCAGAAGGTCACATGACTTAGCGAAAGTCCCACAGCCCTTTAGCAGCAGAGCTGGGACTAGTAGACATGTATCTTGCCAACTGTGGAGCTGAGTTTGGGGATAGTACCTTAATCAAGTTCAAAATGACGTGAAATACAGTTTGCCCTAACAGAGTGGATCGCTAGAATTCAGGACAGCTGAAATAACAGGCCCCTTAGTAACTTCTCAGTTCATCCCCACTTCATAATTTTTGGCTCAGTGATCAAATAAAAACCATTCATTGTGATTGTCTCAGGAGCATTGCTCAGACTGAACGCCTGCCCTTCGGACTCCATGAGAAATGAGGCGCATGCTGCATGTGCTGTGGAGAGTGGAAAGCAGAAAGGCTCTTTGTGACTATACAAACTGATTTTTTTAGATATAAATGACTGTAGTAAGAATAATATACAATTTCTCATATCTGCATAGTATATATAGTCACAACTTATGTTCTCCTTTATTTGTCACTAATAATTTTTATTTCTGATACTACTCTTAGAGCACAGTGTGAAAACTATCCTGTCGTTAATTCCATTGCTTTTCTTTATTTCTTTTGTGCACTTGTGTTATTTTCACATATTCCTTTTACCGTGACGTGTTTTGAGATTTTTGATATAATTCCTCTTGGGTGTCAATGTTACGTAGCAGGTTGTAATTATAGTCCCTTTTTCTTGTTTCAGAACTTTCTCTGCCAATGCTCATCATCATGTTTCTTTTATATAATTCAATGAAGGTTTTTATTAATTCAGAATGATTTGAGTGAGAGATATTCTGGTTAATAGAATAACACATATTTATTCTAGTTAGTAGAATACTACATACTTATTAAATCGAATGCCAAGATATCAATTTTCAACTAACTCGGATTAAATATACTTCACCACTTAATGTTCATTAATTTATTCCTTTAATCAGGAAATATTTATTACCTGGATCAAGCAGTGTTCTAGATACTGGGAAAATAACAGTGTCATAATTTTGGTCCTCAAGGAGTTGGTGGTCCTCTTGGGGAGCTACACAAGCATCGTACAATACGCCAAGTGTCCTGTGATGAGGGTAAGAACACAGCACTCAGGGGACAAGCCTGTGACCCAGCCTTGGAAAATCAGAGAAGCAGGCAAATCTTGTTAGACATAATTAAATCTTGGATGACTCAGAGGATACTTTGGGGTCTAATAGCACTTTAGATCTGTTATTAGAAACAGTTATCACTCCCCTACAGATTTATAAAGGTGTTCGTTAAGAGTTTTAGATGGAATAATGATGAATAAACCCTTTTGTCCGTATAAATTAGGTTCCATATTTTTGGCTTCTACCTCACCTTTTGCTTCATTGTCAAATTGAACAACTGTTCCCTCCATTTTGACCATTTATCACTGTGTGACGGTCTCTGCTTTTTCCCTTCAAGTCTGTGATTCTTTGAATGCTTCATAAATCAACATCCATTTCATTTCCTCAAGTTCTCCTTATCAGTTTTAGCTCCTTGTCTAAGCCTTCAGCTTGGGCTTTGTTACACAGAGCACCTTTAGCCAAATAGAAATACCTTTTATCTTTGCTGTAGCTCTTTTTTCCCCCCAGTGATTTTCCATTTCTGGGTACATCATGGCCTGGAGTTCTCTAACTCATCACTGAGGATCTTGAAAGGGCAATAATTCCTGTGTGTAGGAGCCCAGTTTGGGGTTTATGATTAACGAGAGGGCTAAATAAAGTACCCGGCTACCTTTTTGGTAGCCACAGATAAAGATGTCAGGAGGCGATGACCGAGGCTGGCCTTCAATGCCTTGAGGCTGGGGAACCTGTCTCATTTCCTTCCTCACAGAGAAAGCCCTTCCCTCAACCCTTCACAGTATAAATCTCTACTCCCTTTAGGAAAACCGCCCTCCCCTGCTCACAAAAGTGGGCTCTGTCCAGGCCTTTGTGCTATACATCTCCTCTTACACAGGCAAGTCATGGGGCAGAGTGAAGGCTTGGATTCTCAAGTTTCTTCACCTTCCGCATCTGTGGATCCATCCCCAGATCTCCCAGTTTTGTCTCCAACCCCACCTATAATCCCATGACACCTCTGCTGTCCATCCAACAGTCGAGTGAGATCTGCTCCTGGAAGTTAATTTTGTGGCTCTTGAGGTTTACTTGAATTGGGTTTTTTCCCTCTTGATGGATTAGTAGAAAACCCTACTATTCTATGAGAGAGGTTGCGCTGAAAGAGTTTGCCACTCCAGAAACAAGCATGCTCGTGTTTTTTTGTGTGTGGACTTTCCTAAAAGCACAATGCTAACATGGGATTTCCCAGAGTTAACGCATTTGCAAACTGAATTACTTCCCACTCCTGCAGACTCATAGTGAAAGAAGCAGCCGCTGTTGGAATGAATGACAAAGACCACTGAAGAGTGAGCTGGGCGAGAGGGGGGCCCGGAACTTCCAAACAGAGGTGGTGACATTGACACCTTTCCCTCCCTGGAGCTGGCAGATCACTTCATCTTATTGCCTTCTGTGAAGACAGTGACTTACTGGGGAATTGGTCTGTCTCTCCCAAGGGGATTGTAACTGGCTTTTTTGTTGTATCTACATACACAACAACTTCAGTCCTCTCATTTTGTCATAGCATTGCTAACAGGAAGGAGGGCAGGAAGAGAGGGTCCCTCCACTGATAAACAGGGTGACAAAACTTTGACGTTTTAGCAACTTTGAACTCTAGGTCCCCAAAGAATTTTCAAAATAGGCCTCTCATGCCCAGTCTTCGGGTCTTTTACTAACCCATACTGACACAAAAATAACATCATCTTCCCTCCACCAAGAAATGCTCTTCCTACCCCAGAAGATAGAGCATATGTGTTCACGATTAATTAAATTCCCTTGACTTTTACTCATCGTGGCATAAACAATGAATCTCTCTGGCTGAGGTAGATTGTGTTTCCAAGGATGGCTGCAATAATACCCCCCATCCCACCAACAAGTTCACTGAGATAGAATCATATACCACAAAATCCACCGATTTCAAGTGTACAGTTCGATGGTTTTTAGTATGTTCACAAGTTGTACAACCATCGCCACAATTTATTTTAGAACATTTCCATTACCCCCCACAAAAACCCTCATACCCCTTAGTGGTCATTCTCCCTTCCCCCTCCACCCCTTCCACCCCACAGCCCTACGCAACCACCAGTCTAATTTCTGTCTCTGTAGATTTCCCTATTCTGAACATTTCATATAAATAGAATCATACCATATACATTCTTTAGTGACTGGCTTCTTTCACTTAACAATGTTTTAAAGGGTCATCCATGCTGTGGCATGCATCAGTATTTCATTCCTTTTTATTGCCAAATAATATTCCATTGTGTGGATAGACCACATTTTATTTATCTCTTCATCAGTTAATAACATTTGGGTTGTTTCCACTTTTTTTCCTATTATGAATAATACTACTCTAAACATGCATGTGCAAGTTTTTGTGTGGACATATGTTTTCATTTCTCTTCAGTATATACCTAGGAGTGAAATTGTTGGAATATATGATAACTCTTATGTGTAACCTTTGGAGGAACCATTATTTTCCGAAGTAGCTGTACCATTTTATATTCCCACAAGCAGTGCATGAAAATTCCTTTTTCGCCACATCCTCACCAATACTTGTTAGTATCTTTTTGATTATAGCCATTCTGGTGGGTGTGAGTTCTCTCATTGTGGTCTTTATTTGCATTTCCTTGATAGCTAATGACACTGAGCATCTTTTCATGCAGTTATTGGCCATTTATATATCTTCTTTGGAGAAATGCCTATTCACGCCTTTTGCCAATTTTTAAATTGGGTTATTTGGTTTTATTATTGAATTGTAAGAGTTCTTTATAGATTCTAGATACAAGTCAGATGTATGTTTAGCAAACATTTTCTCCTCCCACATGCGCTTTTGCAATGTGATTTTGACATTCCTCTTTCAACCTTGGCTGACTCCTTGTCTCATTTGACCAAGAAAATGTGGCAGAAGTGACTCTGAGTAACTTCTGAGTCTGTATCTTAAGAGAGTTACAGATTATGCCTTCAAATTTTGAAAAACTTCTTGGAACCTAGCTGCCATGCTGTGAGAAAGCCCAAAAGCCATGTAGAGAGGTCCACATGAGGGAGAACTGAGGCCGCTGGCCAACAGCTCTAACTGAGCTCCCAGCCAAAGCCAGCGGGAGCTGCCAGCCATGTGAGTGCAGCCATTTTGGACCTCTCAGGTTTTCCAGCACCCGAGTCAATGTCATGTGAAGCAGAAGAACCACATAGATGAGCTCTGCTCGAGTATCTGACTCAGAATCATGAGAAAATAAAATGGTATTCTGTTTTGAGGTAGTTTGTTTTACAAAGGTTGATAACGGAAACACTGGGAAAGTGACTGTGTCTACTTCAGAAAGGAAAGGTTATATTTACTGAAGGAACTTACTATAGAAGAGGTGATGTTCTTTGATGTTATTGTTGGGATCCTACGTCTTGAACCCTGCGGCTGTTAGAAGGGTTTTCAGGCATTTAGGCAGTAGTGACCTTCCAACTGCCACATCACTTCAAATTTAAACTAGATACCCTGAGACTTTTATACACATCTAAAAATGGAACACACACCTCCAAAACAATTCAGGGCGCAGTGTGTAGAGCTGCAGCTCTGTTCAGCCACCCAGCTGCTAGCTAAGTGGGCAATATGGAGAATCAGAGGCTTCCTCTAATTAACTCCTGAGGTTTGTAGACAAAGAAGAATCTGCTGGAAATCCGGAATTCCTGTGGAATTTCAACTGTTCTAATACTTAATCGCCCAGAGACAAGTCACTTCGTCTCCTTGGAAGTCATCTTCCTACTGAGCTCCACAGAGTCCCATGGGGTGTGTGGAGGTGCTTTAGCTATGCTCCCAGCGGGGAAGAAAGGGTGAGAAAGGAGGACAAGGCCAGTGGGTGGGCCTCCTCATCACCATCCCTTTAGCCAAGGCAGCTCTGCTTTTTTTCTGACTTAAATACTGGAATAAAGAAAGGAGTCATTATTTTGAATTATTATTATTATTTTGAAGAAAGAGAGAGAGGGATGGCTAGATTGATGAATGGATGGATGGATGGATGGATGGATGATGGAGAGAAAGAAGAAGAAGAATATTCTTTGGGGGGCCATTTACTGGTGTCCCTTCAACTCAAAAAAATTGAAACATTACAAAAAGTAGCAGGTTGAGATTTATGAAGCCTGTGTTTTTCTTCTTTCCTTCCCTAGTGGAAAAAAGGTGGATGTGTCTTTGGTTTATTATATATGAGAGATATTTATTTCCAGAGAATTAATTAAAGAGCAAAAGGAGGATAAATCTGGGTTCAGGCATAAAAAGAACTTTCTGATCATGTGGGATGTTAATCATTTAGAGGGTTTATAGATAATAAGCATTGTGTTTTCACCTTCTTCTTCTTCTTTTTTTTTTTTTTTTGAGGAAGATTAGTCCTGAGCTAACTACTGCCAGTCCTCCTCTTTTTGCTGAGGAAGCCTAGCCCTGAGCTAACATCCATGCCCATCTTCCTCTACTTTATGTGTGGGACGCCTGCCACAGCACGGTGTGCCAAGCGGTGCCACATCCACACTCGGGATCCGAACTGGTGAACCCCGGGCCGCCAAGAAGCAGAATGTGCAAACTTAACCGCTGCACCACCGAGCCGGCCCCTTCACCTTCTTAAAGATAATGAAGAATTAAATAGTCATCTTCCCACAATGGTTTAGGTGACACCTGCCTGTAGGTTATATGTAGAGGGGCCTTTCTGCTTCTAATTTATTAAAACAAATCTGCAAATCATACAGTAGTCAGATCACTAAGATGGTCCTTGCATTAAATCTCCACCTGGAGAGTTTTAAGTATCATGCAATTACTTAAAAGATACTAATTACGTCGAATATGTTGTCCTCTTTCACCAAGCAAAATGTGTGAAAGGAAGGTGACCATTCTGAATTAATTAAGACATTTATTTGAAAACAATGACTGTAATTACATTTGGCATTTGGGGGCTTATCACAGAAAACAGTCAGCTTAAACAACCAACTGACAATTTTGCCTTTTTGTTCTATGAGCAAAATGCTGCCTGTCTCAGTTCCACAGTACCGGAGAGCACAGTCCTCCCCTTCATGAGCAAAAGCTCAGCAGCAGTCATAAGCGTGGCACTCCAGCAGAGAGAGAAGGAACACTTGGCATTGTCTGTCTTCAAAGTGTCTGCCATACCTCCCTTAATTCTGTACCTCTATATTTTATCCATGAAGGAGGGGAGACCATATTATCCTTTTTATCACTGGTCTTTCTGTTGACCAATCATGTGTGATGTAAACACCAGCTTCCCTTGCTCATTGGCTGTCCTCCACCTCTAAATTACAAACAGTTTTCAGTCACTAAGTGGTCAAAGGCCCACCTAAACTTGAAACTTCAAGAGGAAATTCTTAGTAATTTGTGAACCCTCCCCTGGAGTCTTTCATGCACTGGATGTGACTTTGCCAACCAAATACAATCAAGGTTGCCCACACCAAGATGGCAAGGTTTAAAATCATCGCATGGCACTAACATCATGAAACTTCTTTAAAGTCTCCAAAGTAACAGCCCAGCCAGCCAGCTGTCACCTTCCCACCCATGGCCGTGCCAGAGCCAATTTGCCTGACAGGCCTTAGTAAGCTGTACTTTCACACTTGGTGTATACCCAGTAAAAAGTGAACAGCACAATGTACTGTAGCCATTCCTTTCATATAAATAAGACAGTAATATTATGGGGGAAACATCCTCCAGGCCCATGTAATTTTTTTACTTTCTTAAAATATGCAGTAGCTCCAGGGCCTAACATTTTAGACATGAGTGCCTGCTCCTTACAAGATCGATTTCAAAGAGAGGGTGGTGTGTGTGACTCTTCATCAACCCCGTAGACATTTAGGGCTCTGAGCATCAGGGCTCCTGCCTCTAGAATGCAGCTGTTCACGTTGCAAGTGTTAATATCAGAGCAAAGGCTTCAAACTTACACTCTATGTTTTTAGTTTCCCAAATAGGATCTACAATAAGCTAAATTGCTCTGGTTTGCATAATATCCTTTCTTTGTTGTGTCATTTAAGCACTTTAAAATACTTACCTCCCCTCCATCCTTCACTTTTATGGCCCTCTTTGTAGTGACCTGGGGTCCCCAATTTAGTATACAAACCTATGTAATTTAGGATTTTTGACATATGGATGTAGGACATTGTGAGGATACAAATGAATTTTAGAGATTATGAAGGATTGGAATGTCTTGGTTGGGAATATCCAGAAACTAAATTATTTAATTCATGGAACACTCTTTCTACTGCTTTTGTGACCAAATTATGGAGTGTGGATTGTTAAGGTGATGGAAGAGACATCTTCTGGAGGAACTAGAAGAAGATTTTCTAATATTAGACAGATTTGGGCCAAGCAGGCTTATCCACAAAATTAGGTCTCCTCTTGGGCTGTTCTTCCAATACAAAGACCATCCTAATTTTGCTAGGCCTTCCTGAAGATACTGCACCTTTCATTGTTTGTACTGAATGATCTTCTGAATAACAAACTAGGAAGGGTTCAGGACCTAGGACAGTTCCTTGCATGCTGTAGCCACTTTGGGTTGAACATCTGAAATTAGGACTCTGAATTTCTAAAATATGACCTGTGATCAAACTGCCAGGCCATACCGCCTCCAAGGCAGAATCCAAAGAAAGCACTTTTTCCTCATTATGTGGTGTTGCAGGGAGAGAATTATTGCAAAAATCGAACATTCTCGCTCTGCAGTTAACTGCTGCTCTTGCAATAAAGGAAATCAGGAAATAATCGTAACCATGAGTTATCCAAACCGGATGTCTATAATCCATTAATGGTAGTAAGTCTATGACCCTTTTCATCCTGAATCATCAGGGTGGGCAGGATTTCTACGATTCCTCTAGGGTCAGGAAAGCTCTGCCCACAGGTAAATCTTGAGTGCCTTGGGTGGAAGGGCTTGGAGAGCAGACAGAGGGCAGCACGGGTCTGAGGTGTATGACAATGATAGCTTTTCTCTTGTCCATTGAAAACCAGATACACATGGCTCCCTCCTGTTCCACATCAATGCTAATAAATGTGCGCGGTGTAGAATCTCATTGGAGGTAATGTTGCATTAGGTGCCTTATCAAGCAAGCCTTAAATAGAACAGCCCTGTATTGCTGCAGCTCCTCTCCAGACTAAGCCTTTCTAAATCATTGCCATAGTTAGCTAAGATAAAGCACCACAAATCAAAACACAGCCCTGGGCTGGCATACATAATCCTCAGATACTGGCAAACCCAGCTGTAGAATTTGACAAACAGCAAAAATCAAACGCTCAGTGATTCTTTTAATCTGATGATGTACCAAGGATCCCTTTATATTTACAAAATATCTCTTGGGAGAGATATCAGTGATGGTGGAAATAACATTTGCTTTGAGCCTGTTTTGTTGGAATACTAAATTTGGTCAATAAATTTTCCCTTGTGGTCCCATCAAGTGAAAATTGTCAAGGACCTCACTGCATGTGCAGAATTGCTAAATTATTACAACCAGTAGCAGTGTTTTCTGATCAGTGGAAATAAATGACTGTGTGTGTGTGTGTGTGTGTGTGTGTGTGTAGAGAGTGAGAGAGAGAAAAGGAGAGGGAGAGGGAGATTCATATGACTAAGATTCCCTAGAGCTAAATTTAGGCTTTTCTAGTTAAAATTAAATGTACTATTTTTATAGGATTTGCCTACGTAATTTTAACTAAAGGTTAGTTCTTTTTGAAGAAATTAAGAACTGACCCAATTCTAGTCTCATTGATTAATAATGGTGCCTTTGGACATTTAGGCCATAATTGGGGAGGATACACCTTAAATAGGAATGTTTCTTTTTCTTTTTTCTTTTTTTTTTTTTTTTTGGTGAGGAAGATTGGCCCTGAGCTAACATCTGTTGCCAATCCTCCTCTTTTTGCCTGAGGAAGATTGTCCCTGAGCTAACATCCGTGGCGATCTGCCTCTATTTTGTATGTGGGATGCCACCACAGCATGGCTTGGTGAGTAGCGTGTAGGTCTGCACCGGGAGCCAAACCTGCAAATCCTGGGCTGCCAAAGTGGAGCATGTGAGCTTAACCACTGTGCCACCAGGCCAGCCCCCAGAATGTTTCTTGATATTGGATATGCAGCAGGCTCCTCAAATCCAGGGGAGCCAAGACTGTCCTTGGCACCAGTCATATCAACATTAACTTAAGATATCTTGGAAATATTCTTTGCCTAAGTGTCTGGGAATATTGCTAAAAAAATACCATTTTGCCTTCATTTTTTAAAAAATTTTTTGAGGAAGATTGGCCCTGAGCTAACATCTGTTACCAATCTTCTTTTTTTCTTTTCTCCCCAAAGTCCCAGTACATAGTTGTATATTCTAGTTGTAGGTCCTTCTGGTTGTGCTATGTGGGACACCACCCCAGCATGGCTTGATGAGTGGTGTAGGTCCATGCCCAGGATCCAAACCAGTGAGCCCCAGGCCGCCAAAGTGGAGCTCATGAACTTAACCGCTGGGCCACAGGGCCGGCTTCCCATTTTGCCTTATGTCAAATAAATTTTGTTTGGGTTTTATTCCTTTTGTGCAATTGTAATACTGCCATTTAAGCAACCAAAAATATATGTGTTACCAGCCGATGACCTGAAAAGTCCTTCTCTCCTTTATAGTGTCAGTAAAGGACATGTCAGGCCTGTCTCACTCCCTGCCCTTTGTATTCATAGAAGGGTGCTGCTGCTATCACTGATGCTCATGAGCTTTCAGATGGCGATAAAGACTGAAGAGGGGTTAGCAGCTCCCTAC
Source organism: Equus quagga (assembly GCF_021613505.1). Taxonomy (NCBI): domain Eukaryota; kingdom Metazoa; phylum Chordata; class Mammalia; order Perissodactyla; family Equidae; genus Equus; species Equus quagga. The sequence continues at coordinate 30,902,822 of NC_060274.1, forward strand.
TTCTTGCATCTCTGCACATCTTCTGGAAAGTTAGTTACCTGTTGACTTGGTCACTGTTCACAGTTCTGTTTCTTTACTCTCCAGAATTCGTGGTCCCACAGTTCAAAATGATTACTTTGTCTCTAAGGGCCACAAGCCGCGTTGCTTAGCTGGCTGTTTCTGTGGTATTTATAGTGTGGGTAGCAGCACCTGAGCCCTTCTTCAAGCAGTCTTCACTGCGTTTCTTTTGCCCCACAAGGAGGCTGGTCAGCAGGCCTTCGGTTATCTGTCATTTGTACTTTTGCAACCCTGCAGAGCTAATGCTACTCCAAGCCTGGCTTCAGTGCCGATGGAGCGGCTGTGTTCCAGCTCACTGCTCGTGACTCACACTTGCCAATTGATGCATAAAAGGTGTCAAGAAAACTATTTAAGAAGCTCCTTGCGGTAGCTATAGCCAGTCTTTATCCCAGCCATATTGGCCCTTAAACATGGCCCCTACTCTGTAACCTTAGCTGACTCTTCAGCTTGACACAGTGTTGATGCCACATTGGATGCATTCATTTCTGAGCACTATCCTCAAGCAGGAAATGTATAAGCTGGACCATGTGCGTGTTTTAATGTCACGTATGCCTCAAGGGTATGGTTTCCTCTTCGTGCATTTTTCTTCTCCTGCAGCGGTTGTCCGTACATCATTTCTCAAAGAAGTGAAAGTTCCGGCTGTCCCTAGTTATTTAGTTACCTTCGAGTAAGTAAGAAGGCTCCAATAAGCATAGGACCAGACCCCTCAAGGAAGACATAGAGGAGAAATAAAAGACAAAGTCCCTGCTTTGGAGGAATTCGTGATTTTCTGTCAGAGTCTCAGCAGACTTATAAAAGAGATTTCAAACATTTAAAATGCACGTTTTATATTACGCATGTACACTAAGGCCACAAAAGGGACAAGGGCGGATGAAAGACAGATGAACAAATAGTCTGTGATAAGGTTCATCTAGAAATGTTTTTTAGAGACATCAAATGGCAAGCCAGGTTTATAAGGAGAGAGGCCTGGTTCAGAGGAGGGAAACAAGCATTGGAGAAGGAGGTAATCAGACAGAAAAGGCATGGATGGTTGTGAAAATGTAGGTCACCTTGTGGAGGGCAGCATGCCGGTTTGGCTGGAGTAAAGAATGCCGGAAGGAGAAAGACGAAAACTGAGACTTCTACGGTGGGAAAGCAAGATGGAGACCATCAGTGGGAGGCTGGGACGCCATGCACAGGACTTGAATCTAATGACTCATCACCACGTGGTTCAAGGCAGAGGACAGCTCCACTGTTTGACTTTGCATTTGCCAGGTGTTGTGGAGATATTTACCTCCCTGATCTTTACAAGCTGGACCCAACTCTTTCTCATGGTCCTTTGTCTAACAGTCAAGGTCCAATTAGGAGGAAACAATCACACAGCAACTTGAACGGGGAAAGTCAAATATAAAGAATTATTATCTATAACAGGGGATTGGAGCAATCAGAGATTGGCTAGTAAAAAAATAAATAAATAAAGAGCTCTAAAGATAAGGAAATCAGATATTAAGGTGTAGCCAGTATCCTTAGACCTTAGACAGAGTGTCCCAGAAACAGCCTCAGGATTGAGACCCGGACTATCTTGGCCTTTGTTGGAGAGGGAAGAGCTGTGGCTCCCTGAATGGCAGGAAAGGCATCCTGGTGCCACAATGGTGGAGCTTCCTGGAAATCTGCCCTCAGGTGCCAGGAAAAGCTGTTCACAGGAGGTGTCCCGTTTCCTGCAATATCTCTGCAACACCCTTTATTGGAAAGGCTAACATGCCACCTGACAAAAGAAAAGTGTTTAAAAGGCCCATCTCAACTTTTGCTGAGCAAGTGGTGAAGTATGACTTTGCAGCTGAGGTAATAAATTGATAACTGGAACACCTGAACTTCTCATTTACTTAGAGTTTACCAGTGTCCTCTTTCATTTTTCAAATATAAAATCATATTGAATATACTTTTTAACCAATCAGCTTTGTCCCACCCACCCACCCAACCACCTCCAGAGATCCTGATTGGTCCTTGGAGGCAGCATGACCCATGATTGAGGATCAGTGGTCTAAACTGACATGCTTATATTCAGTAGGACTATTGATCAGCTCTACATGCGAAGGATGGAGGAAGAATGGGTTTGCCAGTTTTTGTGAAAAAGATCTGGGGTGGGGAAGTTTGCTGTAAGTACACCAGGGGCCAATAATTTGATACGATCTCTAAAAAATCCAAATGCAATCTTAGGATGCATTAATGGAGTTCAGAACAAAAGATACATTGGCCTAGTTTTTATCCATAGAGCTTTTGCTATGGCATAAATATTGCATGCAATTCTAGGTACCTCCTCTTAAAGAAAGACAGTGAAGAACCATAGCACGTCCAAAAGAGTATGATGAAGAGGCTGAGGAAGGTGAAAGGACCTGGGGATATTAGCCATAGCGGAACAGAAGTTTATATTGGAAGATAATTTTAACTTGTTCTTTATCATCCCGGAGGACAGAAGAAGAACCATCAAGAATAAGTTACGGGAAGGAACCTAAGATCCAATCTAAGGACTTTCTCAATCTTAGCAGTGCTGAGAAAGGTCCGGGACCACTCTAGAAGGTATTGAGTCACCTCTCTTTGGGTAGAGGTAGGACAAATTTCTTTGGGTTTGAAGAGACCACTAAAATCGGCTTTTCATATATAGGTAGCAATAAGACCGGCAATCATCTCAGTCCTTGAGACCCAAATGATTACATTCCTGCACATAATTACATTGAACAGGACCATTACTAATATCACTGTTTGAATGTGCTCTTCAGGGTGTAGACATTATTATTATAATAAAAGGAAAAGATTTTTTGGTTCATTTTAAACATTTATGTGAATTTTTAGCCTAGGGATTATTACAGTCCCATAATGGGAAGCAATTTCTGATATATAACTATTATGAAATAACCTGATTACATTTTAAAAAGTGCACAATGGTTATTTCATAAGTGTTTCTTAGGAAACTTGATTCAGTCCCTCTAGTTTTCCATACAGATAACTTTTTTAAATTAAATCAGAGTTACATGCAATTCAGGCCACCAGGTCAGATGTTAAGTGATAAGGGTATACATATGGAAACTATGAATATTATGCAAGTAATTGCATAGTCTCAATAATGCTTTGAGCACCTCAGAATACATGTTTTTTCAGTAAGTACGAAGGATGATAATGGATGATGACAATGATGATGTTGAAGTCCAGAAATGATTTTTAGTGTTGTGAGAGACTTCTAAAACTTTCCCAACCCTGGCTAAGGCTTCTATTTTGGTCATCTGCAAGTTATTCAATTTCTCAATGTCAGATACTCTCTGGAAAACATCAGTCAATCCTGGGTGCAAGTTAAACATTTGGAAGTATAATTTAATGATTTGTCTTCCATTCTGAGTTCCTAGATTTTGTTCAATAAATTTGACTTTATAGGGAAAGAACATTCACTCCAGTCCACAACTGAGAACTGAGCACCTGCCTTGTGACAGGCATTTTGTCTGTCTCTACTCAACTGGCTGGAAAAACCACTAGTAAATGATACACAACCAGACCTTAGGACTAAACAAGTCTACTCATGCCCTTCCCATGGGGCGATCACTGTAAATGACCTTTATCCCCATCAGTTTGGCCGAATGTCACAGCCACAGTGAACCAGAAATAATTTTGTTTCTCTGAGGATAGAAACGACCTAAGATCATCGTCTTTTAGAGCTTCCTTCCTAAAACTTGATATAGATCAAATGGCTACCTGTTCATTGTAGTATGGCAGTGAGGGATCATTTTTCAACATGTGCAATTTGATGTTATGTTACATAATTACATTATGAGAGGCTATTTAATTTATCTTTTTAATCCATCCTAGATGTAAAAGTTCTCACTTGCAAAGAATTTGCCCTCTGCACATTTTCATCTTTATTAAAGTATCTGCTAAATTTGCCACCATTAAGCCGATTTATTTCAATATAGGGTGTCCATTTTTTTCTCCCTACCCATCCTCCATGTCATTTCTCTGGCACCAGCCTTGTGGGTGCAGCCCATTTGGGACACCCAGCAGCTGGTGTTGGATATCAAGATTACTTTGGTAGTGTCAGCCACCCCTCTCCATTCGCCTGCATGGTTCAGTGATTCTAATACAGCACTGGTTAAGCACCACCATTATCCTAAACTTTTATAAGAATCTCTAACAAATATCTTTGTTTCCTCACTGATGTCTTCTGCATTTTATGCAGGAGATATGTAAAGTCCAATGGCTAATAAACATTTTTTCATAAAATATATGGTCACTATGTAATTAGTCAGCTCCAGCTGCCGTAACAAATACCATAGACTGGGTGGCTTAAACAGCAGGAATTTATTTTCTCAGTCCTGGAGGCTGGAAGTCTGAGATCAGGGTGTCAGCCTGGTTGGTTTTGGCTCCTGGTGAGAGTTCTCTCCCTGGCTTGTAGATAGCCCCATCTCATTGTGTCCTCACATGGTAGAGGTAAAGAGCTCTGATGTCTTTTCCTCTCCTTATAGGAGCACCAGTCCTATTGGATTGGGAACCCACCCTTATGACCTCATTTAACTTTTATCACCTCCTCACAGGCTCTATCTCCAAATACAGTCACCTCGGGGTCTAGGGCTGTAACATATGAATTTGGGGGGACACAATTCAGTCCATACCACTATGTCTTCAGGATTCCCAAACTATTGGCTGAAAAGTACCATGAGTTATTATTATTATGAAGAGTATTATGCTAGAAACTTTACATATATTCACTTCATCCTTACTATAACTCTGAATTCAGTAATAATATAGAGACTTCAAGGTCAAAGAGGTTAAGCAATTTGTCTGAGATGAGAAAGCCAGGAAAACTCCACTCAGATTCAAGCCCAGATCCTCCGACCCCAGAGCTTGTGCCCCTTCCACTTCTACCACACTGCCTTGAAAGACACTCTGTCAGTCCAAAGATATGAGCAAACAACTTGTTAGAATGACATTTTATTCAATAAGTTGAACAGCTGTTTTGACACATGGATACAGACTATTTAAGGATGCTCTTGTCTTTTTATCCTGTAACTTATGACCCTTCTCTCAACACGCACACACACACACACACACACACATACACACACATTAAGACAACAGAGAGAGCAAAACCAGAAACTCCATCTTGAATTAAACAAAGAAATACATCCCATCTTGAATCACAGTATATGAAAAGATACAGCAAAAAGAAGAATGGTAAATGGCTTATCCAAGGAGACTAAAGTTGATCCTATGTACCACAGGCAAGAGGAGGGAGGGAGATGACAAGTAAGCCAACATCCTCTTCTGTGGGAGTTTTAAAAAGTCTTAGAAATTGGAGACATTGAGCGCCACAGCAGGAGGAAGGCAGTTGGCTGAAAAGAGGAAAGGGTATTTGAAAGTCTATATACAGAGTAGATAGAACTCTTCAGAATTTTATCCCCACCCTATGTGATAAAGAGACAGATTTTCCACCACCTCCATAGAAAATAGAAGTTTATCTTCTGAGAAAAGTGAATCAGGTAAATTCTGGACCCAAGGACACCAGGCACCAAGGAGGAAAGAGTGTTAGACCTGAAATGGAGAGATTAGGTCAAAGTCTGCAAGTGAACAGTGAAACTCTCACAGTCTTCTTCCCTCCCCACTCTACTTTGCTAGCACCAGAATCATGTCTCCTAAGTATAAGATTATAGGATCTTTCTCTGAAGAAACTGAACCTCACCAAAGAACTACAGATACTGAAATTTGGATATTCCTCCCAAAATGCCCACGGGCCATCCAGTTGCCCCTAGAGTAAAGCCTTTGGCATACCAGTCCTGCCCATACACAGAGAACTTCCATTCATATAAATGGACAGAAAAGGATCATGTGACATTTGAAGAAAGTCTCAAACATGAAATACAGAAACTAAAACAAAGAAACAGAAAAATAAAGCCCAGGGGAAACAGAAATAATACAGAACAGAACAGGATCAAAGAATACTTTAATTAAAATACTCAGAAAGCTAAGAGAAGAAACACAAGAATAAGATGCTATGTAAAAAAAAAAAAAAAAAAGGAACAATTGAAGACTGAGGAAGAACACTTAGAAATTTAAATGGTGTAGCCAAATAATTTTTCTCAATAGAAAGATCTCCCAGAATGTAGAACAAAAAAGAGACAGACAGTATGGCAGGGGGGGAGTAAGAAAATGGAATATCAATCCAGAAGGTCCAACATCCAATTAATAGGACTTATAGAAAGAGAGAACTTAAAAGACATTTTTGAAGAAATGAAGCAATTTCCTAAGACAGGATGATATTAATTTCTAATTTGAAAAGGCTACCAAGTATTCAGACAAAGAATGAAGAAAAGTGTACTCCCTGGTACATCATAATGAATTTCAGAACTTTAGGGAGAAAAAGAGGATGTTAAAATGCTTCTGGCGAGAACAAATGGAGAAAATGTGAAGGAACAAGAATAAGAGGATGGGACTTCTCAACGGAAACGTTGGAAGCTGGAAGACAATAGAGCAATGCCTTCAAGATATTGAAAGAAAATGACCTTTAACTGAGAATCCTATATCCAGCCAGACTATCATGGAAACAGGAAGGTAGAAAAAAGACATTTTCAGACATGCAAGCACACAAAAAATTTCTCTCTCTGCACCATTACTCAAGAAGTTGCTGAAGAAGGTGTTCCACAAAACCAAAGGGAATGAACCAAGAAAGAGGAAGACCAGTGGAGATCTGACACAGGAAAGAGGTGAAGGAAACCTTCAGTATGAGAGTAAAACGAAGTCCCTTCATGACAGCTCTGCTCCAGGCCAGAGGGCAGCCAGTCAGAACTGGAGCAGAAAACTAGAAGACTCTAGGATGTATGTCTCCAGGGGAGAAATGGACCAATAAATTAAATGACGAATTTGGCCATGTAGAAAATCATACTGAAAGGCATTTTATAGAGCTGTTGGAGGTTGTGGGAAAGACTTCATCAGATGTTCCCCCCAAAAATGAGTAAACAGAAAAGGCAATTATTGACTCTAGGAACAATAAAATGTAATCCAAGAAAGGAAATGGAATCATATTAACTTTGTGGTTGAGCAGTGAACAATTCTTACATAGTCGTTATCATGAACACACTGATTATGTATACACCTAGCCAAAGCTGAAATATAATTACATTGGGAGGAGAGGAAGAATATTTACCTATCATAAAGGAAATTAAGCTTTTTTCAATAGTCAGTATCTAAAGCATATGCATTAAGACGTAGGAGTATATTACTTAGAGAAATGGAAGTTAATGCCAGAAGAAACAGCTCAAAAGAGCGGAAAGGGGTTACCTCTCAAGGATGGGCAAAAGATAAGGCAGGACACAGGAGACTGCTATTTTTTTATTTTAAGACTTGTATCATTGTTTGATTTTTTAAACTATTTCTATGTGTGATATTTTTATTAAAATTATATCTGATATTTTGGAAAAGTGGATAAAAATCCTCATTGCGTATACACTGCAGTATTTTGGGGGTGGGAGGGAGTGTTGTTAAAGCAAGGCAGCGGAAACTATCGTTTGACTCTCGGAAGGAAACCAAAAGCCACACACATCGGTGATTAATATTTACTTAACTGTATGCCAGATTCATGTGGGTTGGTAATTTGAATTAACATATATAAAACCACTGACATCAAATAATTACTTGAAACTCTACATGTGGAAATGTAGTTGAATTTTCCATATGTCAGAACTCCTTAATTATTCATCATCTTTTAGCAGTTTTAAGGTGTTGGAGAAAATATTTTAGATTATAAACAGACTGATGGCCAAACGAGCCTCATTCAGAGTATCTAGTACCAGTATGTGTTATGCACAGTCTCTCCGCTCTCCTCTCCAGCATAGCTGGAGGACCCACCGTTCTTAAATAACACAGGGCTTTCTCTAGAGCCAGAGTTCTTGAGAATTGTGCATTTTTAGGAGCAGTATGCATGAATTCCAAAGAAAAGTGTCTCCCTCTGTAAATAAGGAAAATTTCAGTAGTTATCTTAGGCACTGAATAGTTAACTCTTGATTAATTCTGCTAATGGAGGGAATTGCATAGATAATCTAAAACACTGAATGAAAAATATTTCTTTGGGTTTGGACCATATTACATGATTTTAGAAGCGTGTTGCCGTTACACGATGCTTCCTTAGGTTGACTCATAGTAAAGACAGGTTTTTTTTTTCCCAAGTGAGCACATCCTGTCGGGGGAGGAGAAAGAAAATGGCAAGCCAGGCGGAAAGTAGGACAGGGAATAATAAGTAAGTGTGTGTTGACTGTGTTTTGGCACCACCTTAATTCCTAGACAGTCTATCTTAATTCCAAGTGGGATGCCCAAGAGCTTGAGAAGAATCAAAAGTAATAAAAGTTTGAGTGTCAAAATAAACCAGTTATGACTTTGGGTCACCAGCGATGCGCAGGATAGAGAAAGCTGGCAATATCAGACTTTAGATCAGCCACCAGTGAGTTAAATGAGAATCACGCGCAGCTTCACTTGAGTGGAACCATGTTACTCCCTCCCTAATGCATCATGGAGAACATAATATGTTCAGTAAATTATGTAGCAAGGATCCATGAATGAGCTAATTTTGTTATGAAAGTGGATCCAGCCGATCACGTATGGAATAATTCTTTCCCGGTAAGTAGCCTTCCTTTGTTCCATTCTCATTGGAGGTAAACTTGAGAATCAGAATTAGTTTCTTCTGGAGAAAAGATAGTGTTCAAGCAGATACTTCTCTTTCTTGGCATTTTCCTTTAAGTAAAATATGAGAGGGTTTCTCTGGAAGCTAACCACTCTTTTTTTGCTCATGTGTTCTGGCCTGTGGTTTCAGTGACAAATTCCTTCTTAAATTGAGTGGGGAAAGCCTTATATGAAAATAGAAATAAATGGGAGAGAGTATAAAATCCCATGCTGAAATGTTTACAAGACTCCTCACTCACATCCTCAGAAGCTATCAGACCTTTCTTTTATTATTTACAGACAGAGAAAAAAAGACTTCCCCACGAAACTGATGAGTATCTGTTCTCTGAATCTCATTAAGTTAGCCACTGTTTTTGAAGTAATACATAAATGATGAAAAACAACTCAAGTTTTATAACCAGATATAACAAAATAGACACTAAGAATAATCCATCTTGTGGTTGTTGCTGTTAGAGCTTGGTCGGGAGCGATAGTTAAATTGCTTCACACTGAGATTTTCTACTGGCCCGTAACTTCCAAGTCTCACAAATTGGTTTATTTTTTATTCCTCCCCTAGAGTGATCTGGTCGTTCTGGAATAAATACGGGAGAGAACAAACATAAGTAAGAATGTTTCCAACTGAAAATTTTTGTTTGACTCTCCCTTTCCATTTTCAGAGCCCAGGACGTCTCATGTTTACATAATGAAGCCTCTCATTCGTGAAGTTTCTCTTCTTTCTCCTTCTCGTTAGTCATAGGTAGAGGGGTTCTTTCCCTCTCCATGTGGAAATAACAAGGCACTTTTTACCGGCCTCCCACGTTCTCTCCCATAACCTGGGCCCCTGCTCTCTCAGGCAGGGCGTGACAGGGGAGGCTTGGAGGACATCATGCTTGTCTGCTGCCAGACCTGACTGTAAGACATCTGGTGGAAATCTCAGCTCAGAAGGGCCCCCCTTTGCCAGCAGGCATTCTGAATGCCAAAAGATTATCGAACTATAAGCCAGCACCTGCCTCGTGAGCTGTCGTCGTTTTTAGAATCTTGTAATACACAGTGATTTCTCTCCTTAGTTTTCTCCAGGTTTAATGAATTTAAAAGCTTAGCCCGTTTTTTAGTCTAACTTCAGTGATATTTATCCAAGGGTTGTTTGAGTTTATTTACTTTTTAGCTCTTTTGGTGTAGATATTTTTCGCATAAACTCAGCTTGGTCTTTTTTCTGCAGAGCGGGGCATGAATGCCTGCAAGAATCTGAAGTCCAAACTTTGGATAAAATTGACGCATGAGAAACGCATTGACCCACCAAATCTTGCCAAGTCCTTCCTGTTGGTGGAGCCTTGGTTTCTTCATCTGGACCTGTCCTCAGGAGGGCAGCGGCTCTGGCCTCATTTCCTTCTGACCCTTCCTATACCAAGTTCCTGTGCAAGAAATAAAAAAGGAACATAGTAAACAAGAACTTCTCTGAGCCTTCCTGCAGACTCCTGCAGCCTCCATAAGCCTCAGTTCTCTTATTTTTAAAATCGAGGTAATGATAGCACCTACCTCACATGGCTTTTCTTATGATTGAGATCATCCATCATGCTAGTTATTGTTACTCTTAACTACTTTTACTACTACTACAGGGTCTGTTAAGTGTAGGATCGTATACGTTCTGTATATATCACTACATTATGGTTCTTTTGTATAGATTTTCTTAAAAGCTTCCTGGAAATTTTTACATTTATCTTGCCATCCCCAGGGGAAAGCTGGAGCAGCAGGAGAAATTGACCGGCCCATGGAGAGCTCTGGGTCAGTAGCGTGCAACCCTGGTTGCACGTTGGAATCACCTGGAGAGCTTTACAAATGATTGATGTCTGGACCCCACCCCCAGAGGTATTAAATTATTTGGTCTAGGACACAGCTGGGCCTTGAAAAGCTCCCCAGGTGATTCTAATGGGCAAGCAAGGCTGAAAACTGTTTTGGTTTAAATTTAGGTTCAAGCCACCTGAGCAAAATCCAGTGCGAGGCTCTCTCTTCAACGTACAGCTTCTAAAAACACCAGCGCACAGCCCATTCACAAAGGAACTCTCCACCCTTTGTGGTAAGGATTGCAGGATTTTCCTGGGTGGCTATTGAATCATGATCTTATCCACCAGAAACCCTGAGAAACCTATTAATGAGCTCTTCTAAGCTAACGTTGTTCAAACCCAAGCGTCATTAATGGATGTCAACTACTAGGTTTTGCTGAGTGTTACCTGTACTCAGAGACTGTAGCCACTGATGAAACATTTCCCATTTTTGAGTTGACAGTAGTCAAAATAACTTGTCACTGATTTCACAGATTAGTCAAAATACTAATTATCACGTTTCTCCTTCATCACCAGGCACATACTTCACTGACGCAGTCGTAAAGCACAATTACAGTTTCTGAGTGTTTCTAATAGTCTCGGAGACCTGTGTCTGTGGAAGGATCAATCCCGTGGCTGTAGGTGCAAATTTCACGTGCCCTCCACCTTCTCCTACCCAGAACTCTTGTTTAAACACTAACCCAGGGGCCGGTCCCGTGGCCGAGTGGTTAAGTTCATGCGCTCCGCTTTGGCGGCCCAGGGTTTCACTGGTTCGAATCCTGGGCACCGACATGGCACCATTCATCAGGCCATGCTGAGGCAGTGTCCCACATGCCACAACTAGAAGAACCCACAGCTAGAATATACAACTATGGACTGGGGGGATTTGAGGAGAAAAAGCAGGAAAAAAAAAAGATTGGCAACAGTTGTTAGCTCAGGTGCCAATCTTTAATAAAAATAAAAAACACTAACTCAAGCTCAACCAGCCAATGCTATGAGAGTTTTTCACTAACTTTCTTTACCCCAAGAGTTCCCAAGAAACCTCTTTTTCACACACTGTCTATAACACAGCCACATAGTATTGGGTGATTATAAGAAAGCTGACGTATTAAAAACGTGTGGATGAATTGGCAGCATCCGTGGCTACTCCAGGGAAAGCAACATCTAGAACTGGTCGTAATAAAACTGGTTAGTAGCATTTTTTTTCACATGCCAAGCTGAGCACTTTATCCTGGCCAAGACAGAATCTTCTTAGTAGAAAGACTGCTTGATATTAGGCAGTGTGCATGACATCCAGCAGGAGTAAAGACTTTATCCTCAGCTGTTGGAGCCCTGCTCAGAGCTGTGAGGGAGGGCTGGGGGCAGACTCTCCCCACCGTTTGTGCCTGCTGCTTCCCCTAGAAACACTCCTTCTCCCACTTCTGTGCCTCCCACGTGTCTATCATCCATCCTAGTGGTTTCCCAGCCCTGGCTGGACATGAAATCACCTAGAGGAACTTTTAAATTATAGGAGGCCCAAGCTTCACACTAGAGCAATAAAGACTAACAAAAAACCCCAAAAAACTCCAGGTACCAGTGCTTTTTACAAGCTCCCACCTGGTTTTTAATATATAATGAATACTGGGTACCACTGACCCAGGTCTCTCGTCCATCACCCCACCCCTCCGCACCCCTTCCCACCCCACCACCCCTCCACCGTTCCCAGACCTTGTCTCTGCTTGAATCACTCTATAAAAATGTTGCCACCGTAACAAAGAGGCAACCACCCAGGTTTTTCAGTTGAATCTGGATTACATAGATTCTCCCTATTGCTTTTCCCATGTGGACACAGCCTATGCTTTGCTGCTTCCACACCTGCAGATCAACCCTGGCCACTCTTCACCTAATGAGGCTGGTGAAGCGCTCCTAATGAGGCTGGCAACAGAAGCAGTTCTCCATCATGATGCCTTTGTCCAACTCTTTTTTTTAAACCAGGCTTTAATTTGATTTGCGAAGATTAATTTTGCCCAGCAATCAAGCTCTTGGTTCGCTTGCTGTTCCTCCTGTTTATTGTTCTTTTCAAAAAGGAAAGCAGGACGCAAAAATGAATTATGAGCAAAACTGGGTCGAGGGTGGATGGTGTGCATAGAATCCAGACCGAAGTGAATGGAATTAGCATTGGAAATAAAAGCGGTGACACAGAAACATCCCCTGACCTGCAGGTGCTCAGCAGAGGGAAAGTATCAGAGAGCTCAATGGCTGATAAGTCCCAAAGGGACGGCAAAGCCTTCTTTTCCAAAAAGAACATATTTTTAACATGTTTTGTGAATTAACTCCATTTTATTTCAAGGTAAATGTTGTGTACACAACTGAAAAATGGAATAATTTACTTGGATGGAGAATAGACCCCAAAAAGCTATCCTAATAATATTAAACACTTATGCCCATGGCATATTTTCTGTATTTAGTTAAAGTTCAATAGTTCGAAATCAGGGCTGGCCCAGTGGCGCAGCGGTTAAGTTCACACGTTCTGCTTTGGCAGCCTGGGGTTAGCCGGTTTGGATCCCGGGTACGGACATGGTACCGCTTGTCAGGTCATGCTGTGGCAGGCGTCCCACATATAAAGTAGAGGAAGATGGGCACGGATGTTAGCTCAGGGCCAGTCTTCCTGAGCAAAAAGAGGAGGATTGACAGCATATGTTAGCTCAGGGCTAATCTTCCAAAAAAAAGAGGAAAAAAATAGTTTGAAATCATTTTCGTATGGCTCCATTGCTCAAGACTTGAGCCAATCCTAATAAGCAGGTCTCCAGTGGACTGTGGTACTGGTGCCCAGGTTCAGAGCACATCTCCAATCTGGGGCCTTCTCATCTAGCCATCTCTTACACCTGCTGCATCTTCCGGAACCACATTTTCCTTCTACTCAGGCCACCTCTTCTGCCTCCAGCCCTCCATCAGAGAGCAGAGGCAGAGCAGAGGACTGCGCGGGTGGGCGTGGCAGCCCAGTCGAGGAAAGCTTGGGCCAGCTTTGAGAGTGAGTTGGCTTATCTTTCCCACTGCTTTTTGTGAGACAAAGTTAGTGTTCGAGGCAGTGTCGCTCATCCGGGGATATCTCAGGCTCTGCGTTGAAATCTCAACTTTCTCAAAACTGAGAGCAGGCAATTCACTTAACACACCTGTGCCTTGGCATCCACAATGTGCCTCCATCCACGATGGCCTGAGAGGGTATGTCAAGTGCTGAAATTCAATACTTGGTGAGCATACAAGAAATATTCATATTGCTATCCTTAGGTATTTAAGAGCATTTTTAAATTTGGAAGATTCTTTTTAAAGTTTTTTTTCCATATCGTTATGGAATTAATATAGATCACTTCACATGGAAGCATGGACTGGCGTATTAATTTACTTTTGGTTGCGACAAACAAAAATCAAGTTCCGGTCCCTGAGCAGCTTGAATTATTACAAGGATACAAAGGTGTTTCATCGCATTCAAGGAGAGGAAGGCAGCCTGGGAGGAACTGGAGCCAAGGGTGGCTCTGTGCTCCTCCTCTTCGCTCTCGTCTCGTTCTCTGTGCACCTGCTTCCTTCTTCTCTTGCTAGACACCTTCCTCTCCTCCTCAGTCTAATAGCAGAACTTGGCTGCCAACTGGAACAGGTAACAGGCCCAGCTGCCAAAAGAAATGAAACTGTTCTCTCTCGATCCCAACTCTAAGTTTCTCGATCCAGGTCTCAGACTTCCTCACGTCCAATTGCTGGGGCCAGGGCAAAGCAAAGATCTTTTATAACATGGCCGCTGAGAGCCTACCAGGGTATATGAGGCTAAGGGAATTCAAAGGCCACAAAGAAAGAGTTTAGAAGGGCCATTAAGCAACTTGGCAGATACAGCCAATCTGCAGCTTAAATGATCATGGTTCGTGTTTATGAACCAACTATACCGTGAGAAGAAAATATTTTCCGTCTTAAACAAATACAACCCCTTACAACTTGAACTTCTCCAACAGAGGTTTGCATACCTTCAGGGATGATTCAGAAATGTGACTGGTAGGAATCTCCCTGGAAGCACAATTTGGCTATATGATTAGCTTGGGGAATAATTTTATGTCGTATTAAAATAGACATAGTTATTTGTAGCAATGACCAGACGTACCATGCTGTAGATGGGAACACTGAAACAGTGTTTGATGTCAACTCTCCCTAAGTCAATTTGTAAATTTAGCCCGATCATAATAAATAAAGGCGTTAAGAGTGTCTGCACTCTCTCTCTCTATCCCTGTCTCCCTTTTTTGATCTAGACAAGGTGACTAGTTTGAAATAGAAAAACAGATAAGCAGGAATGGTCAGGGACTCTGGGAGTGAACAATGATGGGGAACTAGCCGCCTTAGATTTTATAACATTATAAAACCTTAACAGGTAGAATGGTGTGGCACTGGTGCATGAATAGTCAGACTAATGTGATTGAGTAAAAGTTCAGAAATAAACCTCGATGTAGATGGGATTTTTGTATACGATCAAGGTAGTACTGCAAATCAGTGGGGATGGAATTGTCAACAACTGATGTTAGAACAAGCAGGTGCAATTGGGAAACAAAAACAGAATTTGACTCACATGTCACACCATCCATGTCAATAGGTTATAAGTCAAGAAGAATGAAGCCATCAAAATACAAGAAAATACCGAAGAAATTTTTATATGTCAAAAAGGCCTTTCCAACTGTGACTTAAATTCAAAGAGCAATAAAACAAAAAAACTGATATCTTCAAATATATAAAACTCAAAAAACTTCTAAGTGGCAAAAAAAAAAAAACCACCTTAAGCAAAATAAGAAATCGAACAACAAGCTGAGGAAAATATTTCTAACTCACAAAGGGCTAAACTTATCAATTATATAAAGAGCTCCTAGAAATCGATAAAGGAAAAAATGAAGCAAAAGGAAAGCGGGCAAAGGATATGAAAAAAAAAATGGGTCACAAAATGGCTTAAACAAAAATGGCTTAAATGAAAAGATGTTCAACCTCACTCATATGAGAGAAATGAAGATTCAAATGGCACTGAAATACCATTTTTCACCTATCAAATTAGCAAAACTTCAAAAAATTGATCACCCATTGTCTTGGTGAGGTGTGTGGAAATAGACTCTCGTACGTAGCTGAGGATGAGTAAATTGGCTCGGTTCCAGTGAATGAGATGGGGCAGTACTGTCAGACTAAATGCACACATCCTTTGAGCCAGCAACTGACGTTCTAGGAACTGATCTTACAGGTATGCTTGGAAGTGTATACAATGTATGTAAAAGGTTATTCATTGCAGCAAAAAATTAGAAACTAAATGTCCATCAAATGAGGACCAGTTAAATAAATTATGGTACATATATACAATAGAATACAAAGGAATTGCAGAGGGAGAAAAAGCAAAGTTCAGAATAAAGTGCATTGTCTGCTAAAATATATTTTAAAGGGCAGTTAAAGAATACGTGTAGTGTTTGTGTGTGTGTGTGCACGCATGCACTTGTATTTACTTGGTTATGCTCTAAACATCACTGAAAGGATGGACAAGTGACAAAACCTTGCTGGGACCTCTTTAGCAGGAGGAGAGCATGTGGAGAGAGGAGGAGAGTGGTGGGGCACAGGGATTCACGTTGACCTCTTTAGACTTTTTATTTCCAAGCCATGTGAATGTATTATCATCTAGCCAAAACTTGCGACAAATATGTCTTTCTTTAAAAAAAATAAATAAACCTGTTGGCCTAAAATACAAAATTTGCCTAAGTTTTAAAAATAAAACAGGAGTTCTTTTCTTTTTTGTTAAACTTAGTAGATGTCTCAACCCTTTTGGACAGTGTAAAACCTCCTTAACCTCACCCTCTGTCCTGGCCTCTTTCCACATGGGCTCATCCTTCTTGATGATATTTAGAAATCAGAAATGAGACTGGTTGGCTTCTAACCTTATCACATGAAATATGATCTCCCAGCGAAAAGAATTTCTTAAAACTTCCTTGGTGAATACTATGTTCCCTCAGAATCTCTCTCAATAATTGTGTTCCTGACAAAAAGAGAAGGTGAAGGAGTCGGCCCTGAGGCCTACTGGTTAAGTGTGGTGTGCTCCACTTCAGCCGCCTGGGTTCACAGGTTCGGATCCCGGGCGCGGACCTATACCACTTGTCAGCTATGCTGCGGCAGTGACCCACATATAAAATAGAAGAAGATTAGCACAGATGTTAGCTCAGGGCTAATCTTCCTCAGCAAAAAAAAAAAAAAGAGAGAGAGAGAGAAAGTGAAGTAATTCTGAGAAAGAAATCATTCATAAATACAGCAAAACGTTTGCAGAGGAACCATGTCTAATGCCTCTTGTGATGTGAAGGACGTGTCTCCTGACATTTCTGCTCTAGGGGGGTAGGTTTTTCATACTGCTGCTCTTCAAGATTGGGATTTCAATCTCAGAAGCAGAGTGCTGCCTCGTGGAGAGGCTCCTCCACAGCCCTCAGGCACTGAGACCTGAGGGGTGAGGCTCTACCCTCAGACAGACCTGGGTTTGACTCCAGGCACTCCCTCTTACTAACCAGGTCACCAAAATAAGGTACTAAATCTCCCTGTACCTCATTTTCCCTGGTTGCATAAGAGAGGAATCACAATGCTGTTGGGGAGTAAAAACTTTTCCTTTACCCTCTTAGGTTCAATGAAGGGGGCCTGCGAATTTAACCAACAAAAGACAGATGAACAGGAGAAAAGGAATAGAAATGTATTAATATGTGTACGTGCATGGAAGTTGACAGAAAAGAAGTAAAACTTGAAGCAATTAGACTCGGCAACTTATATATCTTTCTTAACAAAGGAAAGAGGGTTTGGGCTTCAAGAGATGATAAATTGTGGAGAAGTGACTAGGAAACTTGGAGGAATTAATGGAAGATATGAGCTATTGTGGTAAGATTTGTTTATGCAGACTCATCTCAGTGCTGGCTGTCCATCTCCAGTGACAAGGGTCACTCTCCTTATCCTGGTACAGGAGAGGGGGCAATTTATGCCCTGCTTTTAGGCAGATAAGGGGAGGGCAGAGAACTCTGCCTGTATCTGTCAATTCTTAACTGCCTTCAGCTCAAAATAATCCTTATGCCAAAGGGCATATTTTGGGGTGGCACACCCTGACCCACTTCGGTGCCAATATGAGTCTTAAGTAAATTATGTGCAGCAACAAACCAATGCCAGGTATATTGTAAGTGGTCAGTAAATTAGTTGTTCAGTTTATAAATGTGTATTTTAAAGAATTCGTTCACTTCCACTTGGGTTGCTAGTTGCTCACCGAGGCCTCTAAGTTTTATTTTCTGTAGCACACTCTGTGTGCTGTTAACATTCTTTAAACAGTTGTCGGCATCATTGCAAGTGGAGGAAAATAGTGCTATATGTGCATACAGCAAGGAACTATGATTCAGTCTTATTTCTGTGAAATAGAATATAAAAATTGGCAAACAGAGAAAAAAAGAGATCTGAAACCTTTTTGGCTGTGTTATCTGGTTTCCATTTGGAAAATAGGTTCTAAAACTCAATAAGAAAATTGTTTTCACTGGGAAGACTCTCCACGTTTACTTCTAACATATATTGTACTAAAACAAATTAAATGGGCAGGCACAGACTGTAGTTGTCCTAATGGAACATAAACATAATTATAGGGGACTGTGCTGTTGAATGGAAATGTGACCTAAATCGTTAGTCACTAAGTGGATTTTCCACAAGCATAATACACTTAGAGTAGAGCAATGAGATTTGAACCACCAACTCACGGTTAATAGAAAGCGTTTCATTTATTCAGTATTTAGAAAACTTCTATTGAGTACCAGATTCTGTGCTACGTGCTGGAGTATAAAGATGGATAAGGGCGGAACCTGGCCCGGCCCCCACCCCAGGAGGCTCCGGGAGCTGTGAACAGGAGGATCTTGATTCAGTCTCCCGGGTACTGTGGCAGCCATTGTAAACAGGCACTGATTGTCCCAGATTCACGGATCCCATCCTGTGCTCAGTGAAGGGCATCATCCTGGGATACCCCAGGACCCTCCAGAAGTCTCAGGGGAGTCTTAATTATTTATTCTTTTCATTCATCCTAATGAAGGTACAAGTCTCCCTGTTTTTTACTATTTGGAATATACCTGCTGAAGAGTATGAGTTTTGAACCCAGGTTTTCAAGAAGAGGGAATTCCTCCATCTGGACCAACTCCAAGAAGCTTCCTCCTTAGTTGGTACAGGCTCCTGTCACCCAGCCCCCAAGCAAAACCTTGGAACTCAGTCAGGCTGACGTGTTTCCAACGCAGGGCAGTTCTGCACCTCTGGCAGCTGAGCTTGGCTTGCGCCATGATTCCTGCCAGGGATGGTATTCATCCAGCCTCCAAGGAAATATAATGAATCGGAACTGGAATTGTGAATTTGAGTTCTACAGACGTCCAGAGTCTTGAGTAACTCGTCAGGGTGTCTTCCTGTTATTGCATTGGTTCTTAGAACACATTTGCAGGGTTTCGCCACATCAAACACTCATTTAAAAAGTGCCATACTGGGGGCTGGCCCCGTGGCCGAGTGGTTAAGTTCACGCGCTCCGCTGCAGGCGGCCCAGTGTTTCGTTGGTTCGGATCCTGGGCACGGACATGGCACTGCTCATCAAACCACGCTGAAGCAGCGTCCCACATGCCACAACTAGAAGGACCCTCAGCGAAGAATATACAACTATGTACTGGGGGGCTTTGGGGAGAAAAAGGGAAAAAAATAAAATCTTTTTAAAAAAAAAGTGCCATACTGGGGCCAGCCTGGTGGTGTAGTGGTTAAGTTCGCTTTGGTGGCCCGGCGTTTGCTGGTTAGGATCCTGGGTGCAGACCTACGCACCACTTATCAAGCCATGCTGTGGCAGGCGTCCCACATATAAATTAGTAGAGGAAGATGGTCAGGCCAGTGCAGAAATCTCCATGATTCTCTTATCGTTTTCCTCACCAGCACTGAATGGCTGCTGCAGTTCCTACCATCTTTTTTGTGTTCCTTTAGGAGGAAAGAGGAAGAGGAAGGGGCAGCATCTGTATCAGGAAAGCAGAAGTTTCCCAGGAGGCCTACAGCAGGCCTCTGCTGGCAATTCACTGGGCCAGAAAGGGAAAAGGAGTTGGGACTCTGGTGGTCTGTGTAAACCCCTCTCATGGACACAGTGGATGATACTGAAATAAATGGATAATTGGCCTCACGTGTTTACTAATTAAAGCAAATTGACTCGTATGAGCAATGGTGTCTGAATTCTGAAGAAGGCTTCTAATGAACTGATGGCAGAGTGAAACATCTACTATTCCTATTAGATATTTAGATGTGTGTTCTCCACTTTCTTTACAGGGTAGGCCGGGCCATTTCCACCTGACGGATCAAAGCATCAATATAGTTATCCCTGAAGGACCTCTCCTGTGTAGGAAACCAGTGGCAGAGACACAAGTCCTGAAGGATGTGCTCTTCCAATTTGTGGGCTGCTTCTGTTTGTCATAGTGATACTCACAGCTCTGTGTGCTGAGCGCTTACCCACGGCCAAGCACTGCCCCAGGGGACGGCTTACCAGGGTGGTCTCTCTGAGCCCTCCAGGCAGCCATAGTTCCTCAATTCTAAGATAAAGTCCTCAGGGGATGTCTACCATGAACAGTTTCTTTTTTCACACCCCTACCAAAGGGAAAGATTTCACCGAATCAATGAAGTGTCTTTCCACTGATGACATCCCAGAATCACGGAACTATGCTGTTATTCCCATTGGAGGACACAAAAGCTCGTAAAGGTGAGGTCAGGTTTGGTGACTCACACAGTGTCACCCAGCAGGACACCAGGCTCGTGGGATCCTGGTCCCGCAGCACGTTGTTATACTCTCCCTCAGATTCGTGTGTTCTCTGCATTACGGTAACTACCACGTAGAGAGTGTTCCCTTTGCACCAGCCCTGAGCTGAGTGCTGGTCACGGGTAAGCCCATTTCATCCTCCCCACAGCTGCCCGGCGACCACTAGGACCAGTGAGCACTAGTCCTGTGAAGAAAACAGACTCTAAAAGTGAAGTCGCTGGCTCGGATGAAACCCAGGTTGTCTGATCCCAGACGCCATGCTCTTCAGCACAATGCAGGAGTGGCGCTCAGAGTGAACATTTAATTCTTCTGTATCCCACGTGACTTGTCCACTCTCCAGCCGGAACCCGAGGGAGCCCTGTGGACACGTCCTGGCCCTCAGTGCTTCTCAGTGCCTGCCCCCTCCCCTTTGTCTTCACTCCTTGTACTCCAGCGTAGGGGGTCAGCGGACCGCATCGCCTGGATGCTGCGTACCGAAACTCATGATCTGGAAGCTGAGAGAGGGTGTGACTGTTCTGAAGAGCAAATAGGTTAGCTGGCAGAATTCGCTTTATAGCATTGATGTGAAGAGCAGGGGAAGGCTCCGGGGTTGATGCTAGGAGTGACAAGACACTTCCCAGGCCCCTAGGACCTCATCATCTGGAGGGGCCATTTGGGGCATAGAGACAGGCAAATGAACAAAATAAAACAGATCTGTCCTGGAAGCTGTGGGGACACAAAAAAGGGTGTGAGCACTCCTGCCTGGGGGAATCCAGGAGTGCTTCCCAGAGGAGGTGGCATGGGCTTCTCACCACTCGACAGCAGAGGAGGGGAGAAGGGACTCCTGGGAAAGGGGCAGTGCGTGCAAGATCCCCGAGGCATGAAAGAGCATGGAGACTTTGTAGAGGGGGGGGGGGGGGGGGGGGGGGGGGGGGGCCTGGTCCACAGCAACCTCTCAACCAGTGTTAGTTACCAGGAAAGTGATTAGAGGCAGGGAGAGGAGACCAGCCCAGAAGGATAGACCAGGGCCAAATCATGATGTTTGCTGGATTGGGGATTTTGCAAACTGAATGTAAGCG
Organism: Equus quagga; assembly: GCF_021613505.1. NCBI lineage: Eukaryota > Metazoa > Chordata > Mammalia > Perissodactyla > Equidae > Equus > Equus quagga. Next base: position 30,924,235 of record NC_060274.1, read on the forward strand.
CTTGTTGAGAGGGCACAAGACTGCCAAAGCCACTGAAGTCCAGGGAGAAGGCTGGGTTTGCGTGCGATTAGCACAGAGGCATGAAGTGATGGGGCTGCAGGAGCAAGGAAGGGGCCTGAACATCCCAAATTGGAGCATGGGAGCCCCTTAAGAGGCTGCCACAGAATCATCGAATCTAGCATCTTGTACTCAAAAGTGTGGTCGGTGGTTCACGTTGACACTTCCTAGGGCTTGTTAGAAATGGGGCATCTCAAGCCCCACCTAAGATCTGCTGACTCAGTCTGCATCGCCACTAAGATCCTCCGATGACTCACACGCCTGTTGCAGTAGGAGAAGCACGACTCTAGCACGCAGGGGCAGGAGAGAGAACTTCATCGAGGGATCAGTTTTAAATCCCATGCTGGTGGTGAGTCCCACTAGAAGGGCTTTATGACGGAAGGCGGCAGCTAAGAGTAAACAGCTGCCATTGCTCAAGTTGGAGCGAAAGGCAGTCTAAAATGCTGCATTCGGATGCCACGTGCTCTGGCGCAGGGACCTGGACAAGTTGTGTGTCCTAAGAGGCCGACATGAATCCACCATAGCATGAAGATGTGGCTTCTGCAGAGACTGACCAAGCCGTTGTCTGGGGTGGATGCACACATCCCCAGCAGCCTCAGAAGATGCTGGGGAACCCAGGAGGTGCAGCAGGGAGAGGCGCTTCAGCGGACAATCCCAGATGATGCGGTAGAAATCGTTGGCCTCAGTGTTTCTTCCTCCTTAGCAAACAGTCCCTTCCAGTGAGGGTTAGCTAGCTAAACGCCGCCAAGACTTAACGAATCTGGAGCATTAGAGAAACATTTCGTACGTGAGCAAATTAAAGTATTCCGTGCAGATTCCAGGCTGACAGCGTTGTTTTCAGAAAACTTTTGCAGCCTGAAGAGGATGAGTGCCTTCCCGCTAGAAGCTGCTGATTGCCCTCTCTCATGTCAACATGAACACATTTTGGGGGTAGAAAATCCAGTGTGGAGGGAGCGCCACCCTTGACACGGTGGAGAGATGCGGAAGAAGTCAATGGCAGGGAAAAGGGACGAGATTGTAAACGCAAAGTGGACAATCACGTAAGGTGATTCAAAATTTCCATGGGGCATCACAGTGAAACTGCTGAAGTGAATGATTCACGTTGTCAAAGAGAGTCTGGTAAAAAAAAAAAACAATTAGACTCAACCGTGTCTTGCTTCAACAGGAGTCTGTCTTCATCTCAAAGGACTTTTAAGAATCTAAGTGGCTGTCTTCTGTGACAGGGTCACCTCGGAGTGTAGCAGTGGGGTAAGGAAGCAGCCACAATAAGAAGGAGTCAGACTGCGTAGCACGGCATGGGGTCCAGAATAAGGGTGAGTTTGAACCAAGCCTCTGAGGGAAGTCGTCAGATCTTTGACTCCCTGGGAACAGGCTACAGTTTAACAGGCCACACTGAGAAACACTTTCCCTGGCGGTGTGATTTCCCTTCCATGAGCTAAAAATCCAAACGTGCTCAAGCTCTAAAACTGGTAGAAATCTGAACAAAGGCTTGATGGGCTGGGCTCCTTATTGCCAGTATTTTGAAATAAAGCTTTTAAACCGTAGGCTGGCTGGCTGGAATGCACTGTGAGCTGTGTGGACCCAAGGTGCTAGAAGGATGAAGGATCTCAGGGGAAACACATCTGTCTGTGTGCAGCTCTGAGCCCCAGGGCCTTGGCATCTGCTGCGTGGAGCCCCTGCACCTGGCAGTGGATCAGATGCTCGCCCTGGCACATGCCCTCAGCAGCCCGGTTTGTGAAGAGAAGGGAACCAGGGAGCCTGGCTGTTTTTCATGCAGGCAGGACTGAGTTGAATACAAGAGATCCAGCATCATGATTTTCTCAGAGACATGTGCAAAAGAAGTAAAAGTGACTCGAGCCCGGTGTTCCTCCTCTGTGTCCAAGCGTGTGTACAATGATACATTTCTGGTTTCAGCCTCTTTGCCTCCAGCATCTGCCACCGCTTTGATCTTGCCCGTGAAGCACTTCAGAGCATAAGCTCTGGAATCCTGCCGCCTCTTGCCAGCAGTGAGACCTGGGGAGAGGGAGCAATCTCTTTGAACCTCGATTTCCTGGTTTGCGAGTGGTGATAGTAATTCCAGACTCACAGGTGATCGTGTGGGTTAAGTGACATCGCATATCTGGGGTGTCTAGTGTGGTTTTCTGACCAGCAAGAGATGCTCAGTAAAAGTTCATTATCGATGTCTGCCATGTGATGCAGAGGTTTTGTGATAAGATGTGGGAAAGGAGCAAGAGAGGTGTCTGACTTGCTAAGCTTGGCATCTAGGTGGATGGAGTTGCTTTTAACTGAGGAAGGGAGTGAGGCCAAGGAGGAAGGGTGGGGACCAGGTGTTTGGTTTGGCGCATGCTGAGTTTGAGAGGAGGAGTGTGCAGAGATGCTTGAAAAGATGCATTGATATCCTGGGACCAACGATGGTGTCGGTGAAGCCATCAACAACAGTGTGTAGAGTGTGGCAAAAGGGCCAAGGAAAAGCCCCAGGGAACACCAACGTTGACGGGTAGATTGGAGAAAAGAGAGCCAGATTAGGCAGAGAAGCAGGAGTAGAACCAGCTGACGGCAGTGCCCGGGGCTGTTGGGAAGTTTCAGGAAGAATGCTGTAGTCCGGGATGGGATGCTGCAAAGGCTGGAGGATAAGGATGAAAGGAGGCCAGTAGGAGGTCAGGGCTTTTATGGAGACTGCGCCCTGATTGTGGGGATTGGGGAGTGGTGCAGGGTAAGAGCCCAGAGGTGGTGCATGAGAGCCGCGCTGACGAGGGACCAAAGTTGTGGGAGGTGTCAAAGAGAGACGAAGCCAGACACTCCTTAAAGGCAGTAAAAACTGGCTTTACTCAATAACTGCTACAGTAGCAAAGAGAGTCCAATGTAAACTGAGTTCAGTTTTGATCCGAGCCCAGGTGACTGGGTGTTTCAAAGGGAGAATGAGGGAGGAGGCAGGTGGAAATTCCATCGGGGGCTCCAGCAACGTCAGGGAAGTGGAAAACTACAAAATGCGCGGCAGAGGGCTGGCCAGCGTAATCGGGCCGTCTGGGCTTGCTAAGAGGCGCTCATGTAAGTTGGGCTCCTGCCCTCCCACAGAGACTGGGAGATAGGGGTCCCATCTTCAGGTGTTGGCTGGAACAAACAGTGAATTCTTCTGGCAGCCTTGAGCTTCCCCAGACGTGAACTTAAGGGGCGGGGTGGGGGCGAGGCGAGTCGACCCAGGGACGTGGCCCTGAGCTGTTAGAAACCATGCTCCTGTTCGCTCAAGTCTCTTAGTGGAGTCGGGAGTCGACAAAATGGTTTGTGCTGAGAGTCTGCAGTCCTCGTGGGCCAAGGTTCAGGCCTAGTCCAGAAGAGGGCTCGCAGGAGCCTAGCTTGGCCGAGGAGAGTCTGCCAGAGGAGGCAGGGTCACTGAGGGGGAGGACCCCAGAGAGAAGATTGAACAGAAATTGAGGATGGGGTAAAAAGCACCAGTGGTCACATACCAGCAGTGGAGCTAGGAGGCGTGGAGGGGCCCTAAAGACCCACAGTGGCAATGTTCAAACCGGGGGTCAGCCAATTTTCTCTGTAAAAGGCCAGATAGTAAATATTTTAGGCTTTGCAGGCCATATATGGTTTCAGTGGAATATTCTTCTTCTTCCTTTTTTAACGCTTTAAAAATGCAAAAATCATTCTGGCCATACCCAAACAGGCTGCAAGCCGGACTTAACCAGCCGTTGCTTGCCAGCCCCTGCTCTGAGCGCTGCTTTGAGCCATGTATGTGTGGAGGTCGCTCTTTATAACCCCTCAGAAGGTTTTGACATTCCACCTGCCCATGGGGACTTTGTCAGAACATTCATTTGCAAAATTTCATCCCCTCCTCCCGGCCAAGAAAAAGAAATTACAACCCTGTGTACTAGAGGCAGAGCTAATTTGTTGGTTGGCATGCCCCCAAATCCTCAGGCCCAGTTCATTCCGTCCAGCTGCGTGCCAGCAGCCTCCACGCAGAGCCAGGTGATGTTGCCTCGGTAGAGACAGCACTTTTTTGCCCACTAGTCAAGCTTAATTGGGAGCAACTTCCTGCATGACAGCGCTCACATTAAAAATATCTTAGGATGGCACCTAAGGTCTGCCCATTCACTCCGTGCCAAGAAGCTCCTAATTTGCTTCCAAAGAGAAACCACAAGTAGGCAGTTCCAGGTGCCCTCGGATTGTGACTGCACGTGCAATGTAATTAATAGGTTTCTTAGTTGCCTTGTCTAAGAACAGAAACGGGAAAGCCGATGTGGTGTCTGTCCACGGCCTCATGCTGGGACATCTGCCCTGTGTCATTGGCAGGAAATCCCAGGGCTGACCAAGGGGCATTTGCGCCTTTCAGCTTATGAGAATGTCTGAGAAGTTTGTTTGTTTGTTTTAAATATTCAGACATGTTTCCAGGACCAGAGGATTTAGGTGGGCTGCCATGGGTCAGTGATTTCCTGAATCTCGTACTCTCTGAGAAAAGCCGCCTGTTACACTGGGAATGTTCCCATCTGGGACTCCGACTTGGATCTGAAACCCAGATTCAAATATCTGTGTGACCTTGAGCAAGTTACCTAACTTCTCTGAACCACAGACTTATCTGCAAAATGAAGATAATTATTCATCCCTTGCAGGATCATCATGAGGATTAGACATAATGCCTGTAACCTTCCTAGTGAGGCACCAGCAAGCACTCAGTACGTGGTTGTAATAATAATATCTGTGATGTTGGAGTCTCATTTCAGAAAATACAAAAAGAAACTAGCTGCCATACATGCCCACCGGTTTGGTTATTCATCTCCTTGAAGATGAACGGCTGAGCAGCGTGATGTTTTCTTCAAAGACTCTTTCAGTTCTAATTCCATAAATTCCAGATTCCTCGTCATATGCTTCTTTACCCCATCAGCCCCTTCTCATCCTGCAGATCATACTCCATGCACAAGCTAAGCAAACCTTCTTACACACACAGGCGCGTGCACTCTCCCTTAAGCCCAGTACAGATTGTTCTCACCTACCTCCAAGCATCCACACCTGACCCATTCCCCGCCTCGGGGGCTTCCCGTGACTCTATCCGCTCCAGCTCATCCTGGAATCCAGCCCTGAGTGATGACAACCCTTGTGCCGCTCACTCCGTCTCTCCCACATGTACACACAGGGCTGTGTAGCTAGCTTTGGCAGAGTGCAGTTCCTATGTTTTCTCTTGCTATTTTTCCAGTTGGATGCCTTATTTTTTCACTCCATATGTTTGTTCTGTCTCTTAGGTTGTCTAGTCTTTGGCCCAGGGTTCTACATCTTGTTTCTTCTTCTCCTCCGGGCCTGGCTGGCATCCTGTGAATGTGTTTGACTAGTGATTAAAAATGGAGAAGGATGGGGCTGGTCTGGTGGTGTAGTGATTAAGTTCACTCACTCCACTTTGGTGGCCTGGGGCTCATGGGTTTGGATCCTGGGTGCGGACCTACACACTGCTCATCAAGCCACAGTGTGGCAGCGTCCCACATACAAAATACAGGAAGACTGGCATAGGAGTCAGCTCGGCAACAATCTTCCTCAAGTAAAAAGAGGAAGATTGGCAACAGATGTTCACTCAGGGCCAATCTTCCTCACCAAAAAAAGGGGGGGGGGCTGGCGGGCAGAAAGATGATTGTGCCGGCAGCTATCTAGATGGGCATCACGAATAGATGGCATTGACAATGTTATATTCCATGAATGATAACTTGGCAATCACAACAGCAAATAAATATTTTGGCAGGAAGTAGTGTTTGGTGTGCACTTTGGGGTGACAGCCTTTGAGGGCAAAATTGGGGATACCTAAAGGGCCACAGGCAAAAGGAAACATTAAATAGATTTTCTTATAAAACACAGCTTTTCTGTGGACTAAGGCCAAAAATAGGTATTTCTGATACTGAAGTGTTTGTAACAGGGAATTTTGTCACAAGGAGTCAGCGAAGGCAAATGGAGATGGTATTTACAGGCTGCTTGGCATGGGGCATCTTTTCTTGCAGTGGGATTTTACCTATGCTGCATTATCTTTCTCCTGCCCTTCTTATCTCCCTTTGAAAGAGTTCCAGCGACACACAACCATTCATTGTTAGTTTCCTTGGTTACCAGTGACTTTCAGTTTTTCACTTGTGGGTTTCTGGTGTTAAATTTCGCTCTGCTCTGGTGCTGCATTGACAAAGGTTAGAACTAGTGATTGTGCTATTGTCTCCAGAAGAGCATTGCATTTTGTTTTTTCAATAAAATTACTACAATAACAAAAGGAAAAAAATGACTCGTAGAGGTTTTCTTCGCTGGAGAGGTTTTATTTTTCTCGTCACAGATTTCAGAATTCTGACGTTTGATTTAAAACTCTATATAATCAATCTGGCTCTAGAAAAAATAATTTGAGTTTCTTCACCTAAGTAAAATAAACAAGATTACTGCTGCTCATTTTTCTCTTATTTGATTCCCTCCTGCATACCCGAATCGGCTAAACGTGTTTCTTGTGATTTGCGGGGACGTAGGTGAGATGGGAATTAGGGTGTGCAGGTGAAAAGACTCTTCCAAAAAATGGAAGTGTTATTTGCATGATTACTAACTGCCCTATCTACACAACAGCGAGTTCAAATGAGCTTAACCCAAGTGAATCCATTAGCCTGGTGAGAGCTGGTGTAGACCATAGAGGAGGTAACCATAGAGCCGGAGTGGGTCTTACTGGGAAATAACTGTCTGTAAGCAAACCTGGGGGCTGTGTTCAGGGGCATGACTCCCTGCTCACAGCCCTGCATCTTGGTTTCCCTCTTTGCTGCCTGGAAGCTAGGGACCAGATCTCCCTGCAGAGGCTGCTATGCAATCCCAAGTTGGGAGTGACACACATGGGCATCCTCTCCTTCATGCTTCCTGAAGAGGGCGGCCCTTTGGACATCTCTCAGCCTTAGAAGGGCCTGCCCAGAGGAAAACCACAGCCCGTGCACCACAAACTTACTCCGATCACCATCCTCCCAGCATTCTCCCCACTTCTCCAGGACTTCCTGAATCGAGGGGCCATAGACCCATCTGGCCAAATATCTACTGACTGTGAGACCATTTGCAATCACCTTTTATTTTCCTTTTAAGACATCACACGGATATTCTAATTCCCAGTGTGAGCACCTTCACATTCTGCTGCCCTTTTAAAGAAAGGTCGTGGATGTCTACCACTTCCCTATGGAGCCCATGTTACTTATGTTTTCTGAACTTGTGGTTGTCCACCAGTCCACCCCTGAGCAAAACATGCCTGGCCAGAAACAAAGCCCCGGGCTCCCATTTACCTTTTTGTAAAGGGTATGGCCAGGAGCTTGCCTGATTTTGATGACTCAAATTCTCCACATGCCCATTTTCATTTTTTTCAATCATGCATAATCTAACAGAAGATAATACATGCCATCAGGCGTATGAAAAGATGCTCAACATCATTAGCTATCAGGGAAATGCAAATCAAAACTACAATGAGGTATCACCTCACTCCAGTCAGAATGGCTATAATTAACAAGACAGGAAACAACAAATGTTGGCGAGGATGTGGAGAGAAGGGAACCCGTGTACACTGCTGGTGGGAGTGCAAACTGGTGCAGCCACTATGGAAAGCAGTATGGAGTTTCCTCAGAAAATTAAGAATACAACTACCATTCGATCCAGCTATCCCACTGCTGGGTATTTATCCAAAGAACTTGAAAACACAAAGGCATAAAGATACCTGCACCCCTATGTTCATTGCGGCATTATACACAATAGCCAAGACATGGAAGCAACCTAGGTGCCCATCAAGGGACGAATAGATAAAGAAGATATGGTATTTATACACAATGGAACACTACTCAGCCATAACAAATGATGAAATCCGGCCATTTGTGACAACATGGATGGACCTTGAGGGTGTTATGCTGAGCGAAATAAGTCAGAGGGAGAAAGTCAAATACCATATGGTCTCACTCATAAGTAGAAGGTAACAACAACGACAAAAAAAAAAACAACGACAAACAAACACATAGCAATGGAGATTGGATTGGATTGGTGGTTACCATGGGAGAAGGTGGGGGCAGGGCAAAAGGGGTGATTAGGCTTACATGTGAGGGGATGGACTATGTTAGTTTTTGGGTGGTGAACATGATGTAATCTACACAGAATTCAAAATATATTATGATGTACATCCAAAAGCTATATAATGTTATAACCCAATGTTATTGCAATTAAAAATAAATAAATAAAATTGAAAAAAAAAAGAAGATGATACCCACTGAGCAATGTTATGTGCATGCTGATGGATGTGATGAATCTCTCTCCAAGTGGTTCTGAAGCATCTAAATATTCCAGCACCAACATGTGTTTCAACGTTGCATATTTAAAACCAGTAGCTGTTTGTACAACCTCATCTTGGAAGACCTCAGACTAAATGAGATGCTGCCAAAAGGACCCCTACTTCCCGAGGGTGTGCTCCGGGTAGCCTGCCTGTCAATAGTCTCACTGCTCCAGGCCGTGCGTAGCTAATGACATTGGGAAGGCAGAGTTTACGTGTGATTCTTCAGGCAGCAAGTCATTGGTTGAAACTCATTCTGAGGATTAAAAATAGAATCTATGGATTTTTTTGAAAGTTTCTGTTGGATACGCCAGTGTGTAGTTTTAATAGTTATCACTTAATGTCCAGTATCTGCAAAGACTGAATCCTTACAGCAGCCCTGCAACATAGACAATAATATTCCCACTTTACTGAAGAAATTGAGGATCATATAGCTAGTTACTTTGCCAAACACATGAAGGAACCTGGATGTGAATACAGGTCTGGTTCCAAATCGCACACCCTTTCCAGCACAATTTGCTCTCTCTGGGCACTTGGTTCCCACCCACCCTTCTGTCCTGCCATCTTCCTTCTCTGGAGAGTCCTGCCTGGCCTTCTAGAGACTTCCCCTTCCCCAACTCCGAGGCCATGGCTTTAAACTCTCTCTTTTCTGCTGTGTTGAAAGTTTCCACAATCATATTTAATTTAAACTACTCTGATAATGGTAAATCCTGAGTCTTGACAGTTGAGTAATGACCCATTTTATTTGGCTACTAACTTGCCAGTTAAACGCAATTACAGTGATGTGTGGGCCCACTTAATCAAGTATTTTTCCACAGATACTAGTACAATTATTTTCAGTGCTAAGCCTTTGGCAGAACAAAAAAATAGGGCTATAATATTAAATCATAAAGTGCTCATTGGAAGAAAATAATACATGATTTTCAGTAAAATTATGGAGAGCTTTCAAATTTTTTGCTGCCTTTCAGTTAGAATTGCTTAGTATTTAATGCTGACTTGGTCAAATAATGTGCACGTAGCACTTTACGCACCATTAAATATACGTGTATATGTATTCTTGCAAGTTCTCAGTTCTGACTTCTTTTAAATATCAAGTGCATTTCTAGATAGATCAGAAGAAAGACTCAAGGGAAATACCTTTTCCCAATATACGTATACATACATCTTTCCATATTTTTTTCATTCCAGTCCAACTTTGAAAACATGCTGACCTAGTCTTTTAGCTACACAGCAAGCCTGTGAAGTCAGTTTAGTTCATCTCTGCATTGCTCAGAATCCCTATAGACGACATCAGTGGTTGTCCATCTTTAGTACCTGGAGTACTTATTAAAAAGTCATCTCCTTGGGCTGCACCCGATTCAAATTCAGGATGTCTGGGTTGAGGCCCAGGAATCTGGATTTTTGACAAGTACTGCAGATGATTCTGACGCAGGTAATCCCCAAACCCTACTTTGAGAAGAGCTCGAAGAGAAAAAGGAATTAGCCTAGCAAACACTACCTTGCTGGATTCTCAGACAGGCCTGTGAGGGAGAAATTTATCAGTGGAAAAATCTGAGGTTCAGTGAGATCACACCACCTGCACCCATCTGGCTCCCCGAGCGCACCCTGGGCCTTTGCACATGACCTTCCCGTATCTTTACTTCCCCTCTGCCTGATGAAACCCCCCTCGTCCTTCAGCTCTTGGTAAGTAGAGCGTGTCATCCCCTCCTTGCTCACAGAGCCCTTGGCTTGCTCTAATGGTTTGATATCCACCACGTTGAAGATGGCTGGCTCCACACCTGTCTGTGCCCCCACAGACTGTCAGCTCCTCTATGGCAGGCTTCATCTCAGACCAGTGGCTCCCCTAGTGCCTGGAATTTGGGAGGTGTCTCCTGAATTTGACACCCAGGTTGTATAGCCAGGAACCAGTCCACCATCCTCTGTCAGCCATTCAGGGCTCCTTCCTGCTCACCAGGAAATTCCAGACCGCTCCTGCAGGTCATGAACTTTTAGATGCCTTCCAGGAGTGCTCCATAATACACAGTATAGCCACATGCTTCTTCTGGGTGCTTCTGGTGACCCAAATCCACAGTGGGGCTGGTTAGCAGAGATAGGGGAATGATTTGCGGCCCAAAACAGACCAAAGAGACTACTTTTCAATGCAAAAATGGAAACCATTGACCTGGGTACCTTAGTGCAGTGTTCCAGATAAGCAACTGAACTGAACAGTAGAAGAGTAGAAGACTGTCACATTTGCAGCCTCTTAAAACTTCAGACAATGAAATCAGGGAAGAAGCTAGGCTGCTAGCCTAGAAAGCTGTCTTGCTTTGGTCTGGCTTAGCCACAGACCCTATTTCTAAGCCAACTAGCACTAACATTAGAGGGAAACGGTTAGTTAGAAGTCCCCTGGTGTGTCCTGCTGGCCCACGCCCCCCCAGAGATGAGCCTCATTGTCACTTTCTTCCTCATCATTATGAGATGTTTCAAATCGATTTGTTCCCGGCCCTCAGGTTTCCCACCACGCCCCTTTGTTTAATTGAACCTGATATATTGCAAGTGATCCATTTACCATCTGCTTTGTCAGCACAACCAGCCCAGCTCTGCCCGTCGCCAGTTCCAGGCTGAGATCTCTTTCTGATCAATTGTGGCTTGGACAAAAAATGGATTTTTTTCCTCAGACAGTGGGGGGCAGAATGTTAGTCATACCGTGCTACCTCTTTGTGCTATGCCAGCTTGTCTGTTTCTATCAACTCGATGCAAATTTAGCAGAAGGTACATGATTTGCATGTCAGAGTGGGTTAGAAAGTTGCTATATAAACAACCCAATGTGAACTTCCTAGTCACCTTCTGTCGTATGTGGAGGCGGAAGGAAATAGATTACTTTCTAGTCAATGTCAATTAAATCATCCTTGAAGGCTTTCATCTTTGCCTCAAAGGTTATATTAATAGCCACATTTGCATAGCTCTTTCTCTTTTCGAAAACTTCTACATTTGGCCTCACAACAGCCCTTGGAGCATCAATATTAATCTCATCTTGCATAACACACAGAAGTCAAGTGGCTTTCCCAAGGTCATACACTCCGTTGTACTCCATTGTATCTTGTCTCCTTTTCATTATGCTAGAGCACTTCCCTAAAATTAAATGCCACGCGTCTTCGTGTTATACCTGCAGATGTAAACTCGGATGGGCTTAAATCTTAAAACTGGTGCTGCTGCTGGCTGGCAACGTGGTCACGGAGACATCGCATTTCTATTAGTAGTACAACAACTTTCTTAATGATATGGATGCCTCCATTTGGAGTTCATATAAGCAGTGGTATCAGACAGGCTTAAGGATGGCGCAGTGATGGTCCACGAGGTTGCTGGACCCCAGAGCACAGTGAGCTTCATTAAGATGGTGTCAAAAGACATTCAGGTTCCCATGAGGTGGTGATGGCCGCTGAATATATAGATGTAAACGACACACAGAAATCTCGTTGGCCTCCGGAAGTGTCCCTGCTGGCTGAGGAGTGGGAAGGTGGCTGTCCTCCCCATCCCACCCATGCACCCTCTTCCCCGGAGTCATTTCCCTGAATAGTTATAGCATCCATGGCGACATTACTAACCAGCTGAGCTGACTCATTTTAGACCACCATTTGAGAAAGCAGGTCACCTGAACTGCCATTTTCTGACCTACAGGAGTTAAATCAGGAAGTGAAAATGCTTATGTTCTGATACTTCTGCCTTAGTTTACCCGGTTGAGAGGAAAAAATATATTTTTATGTCATCTTGGGATGGGGACAAGGAAAAGTATTTGATAGATCCAATTTATGTTTCCCTCACAATGTAGACACACTAATGACTTTGACAGCAGGACACAGCCCGTGATATTTTATGGTTCAGTTTGGGTGATATGTTTGAGCTGAACCATCTCACAGATAATTATCATAGCAAAAGTGTATTAGTACTCACTATTTGCCTTCACTGCTACAGGCATTTTCTTTATATTATCTCGTTTAATCCTCCCAAAGACCCGATGATATAGGTACTATAATTAATTTGCATTTTACAAGACACTGAGCACAACAACCTTTAATAACTTACCCAAGGTTACACAGCTAATAAATGGAGGTGCCTAGAGTCTAATTCAGGCAGCTCGGCTCCGTAGCCAACTCTCTCTGTAACTGTTTGCCCCCTGGGCTATGGTAAGCGATACTCAGCTCCCAGAGCAATGAGGATGCTTTACAGGCACTTAATGAATGTTTGTTGAATGAATGATACAAACAAATGAATGAGCAAACAAACGAATGAATATTCAACTAGCTTGCACAGAAGAAAAAGGAGTGTTTGGGGTAGTTACTGTTGACGGAACCCACCTTCCCAATTATTGGATCAAAATAATTTAATAAAAGCAAAAGCTCTGTATGATTACCATTATATTGTCAGTTTTTAAAGTTTTAAATCAAAATGTATGATTTTCCAGAAACATCTTTAGACATTTTGGACTGATTCTCTCACAGTTATATCAAGTAAGTCATGTCCATCTGTGTTTAAAAATACTTTCCCTTCACCACGATTTAAGTTCCAATTCTTCATGTAGCCTTTCTTCTCAAATCCAACCATGCTTGGCACTTTAAAAAAATGTTTACTTGAATGCCTATTCTGCCAATGTTAACTTCAACGTATAAAATAAAATAATAACCTTGATCACAGACTCAAGAACTTGAAGATTTTCTAGTTCATCTTCTTGAGTTTGTAGTCAAACTTGTTTACAGTACATGTGAATTTGAATCTGAAATGCTTTCTGGGTTTTTAAAGCAAATTATTTTAACTCCACGATGCTGGAAGACCAACTCATTCACCGAGAAAGAAAACACAGCAGAAGTAACAGATAGTCAACACGTAAAGAGAATCTGTGTGGATTTCTCCTTTTTCCTCAACGTCTTTGGGCAGCCGATGTTAGCATTCCAATCCAGGAAGAGTTGAAGTTTTAGCTGGAGGGATTTAGCTAAAGCAAACCATGCATCAATTCTGGCTGGAACTTCCCGTCTGTGAAAGGAGCCAAGGCTCACTCATCCTTCGTTGAGCATAGATCCAGGCTGCTGGTGACAAACAAAACATGGCTACAGCATCTGGGTGGAGAATTCCTATACAACATGCAAAGTTGTATAGAGTCGTGTGTCCTGCTAGCGGCCTTACTGTCATGGGCAAACCAAGGAGAGTTAGAGTATATGCCAAAATTTTCCACATTACCGTGTGGGAGAGCAAGCTTGGGAAACTACATATTTTATGTTGAAAGAGAACAACCAGCAAACTAGAAGAGTGGGGACTTTATGGTGTATTACACAGACAAATTTGTACTTACCATCACAGAACCCCATGCTTCTAGAATTGGATCCACGTGAACGAGAGATCTTTGGAGTTGGTTGCTCAACTGTTCAGTCGCTCAGACCACATTTATCCACCTTGCTTATAAGGTCATCAAAATTTTGAAAGAGGCAAAAGATACAACTTCATGTTTTTTCAGTGTAAGGTGACATACCAGCTAGCAGATCTGCCTGGGAATTACCTGATGTTCTAGGGGCACGTTTCTTTGTTTCACTTGCTATTTGTGGTGGATTAGTAGATAGATAATGACTTCTAGAAAACTGATAGTGATGGAAATGATTCTTGTCTGAAAGCAATCCAGTGAATTTTGTCTAGTGGAGATAGAAATAATTTGTCCCAAGTTCTGTCCCATAGAAAAGAGAACTCAAACGTTACATTTTTATTGCCCTGGGACATTAGTCAGTTTTGTACCAAATTAGCAATTTTATTCAAGCATTCTTTCTTTCAGCCATATAAAAACTTTGGCCCTCCAATTCTCTTTGAGTACATGCTAAAACAATACAATTTTTTAAAAAGATGGCTCAAATACAGAAGTTTATTTCTTTCCCAATCCTTCAGATCCAAAATGGGTGTTCCTCATCAGGCACTTTTCTCATCATGATGATTCAAGAACCCAGCCTCCTTCCATACTCTGTTTCCAATATCCCCTATGGCAAGAGTTGGAAACTTTTTTTTAAGGGTCAGATAATAAATATTTTAGGCTTTGCAGGTCACATGGCCCCTTACAATTCCTCAGCTCTGTAGTTGTAGTGCAGAAAGCACCCATAACAACTAAGCATGGCTGTATTCCAATAAAACTTTATTTACAAAAATAGGTGGCAGGCTAGATTTGGCCCATAGGCTATATTTTGCTGACCCCTGCCGTTGGGTCTCAGAATCTTCTCAGAAAAGTAGAGAACACACACTCTTCACTGAGTCAGCTTGTACTGAATGTGTCGCACACCACTTCCATGGGTGAGAATTAGTCTCGTGGTATCACCTACATGCAAGGGTGCCTGGGAAATGTAGTCCTTGGCTGGGAAGCCACTTCCAGGCAATGCCTCTACATCATGGAAGAAAACTATGAGTCCTTGATGGACATTTAGCCATCTCAGCCATAGGCATCAAGCACACAGAGCAGCTATTCTGTTGGTCCCATAAAAGGAATGCTTGTTGAATTTCAGATTTCTTAAAAGCAACACTTAATCACTAATTTAGTGGTTACAAATTTCTTGGCTCAGACTGCTATTATAAAACTAGATTTCAGAAGAGGTGATATATTGGAAATAATACATCATGTTTTTATTGAAACGTTGTTATCTACAAATGTAGCATCTAATGGAAAGTGGCGGTTTGTGTACCTATAATTGCTTGTTGGCTTTTCTGTATAGTTTTCATCAGAATACTCAGCAGTTGGGTCCATGTATGAAGACTGGACCTTGAATTATTTCCATAGTTCAAGTGCAATCTTCAGAAGATGAGGAAAATATGATTCAGACATCAAGAAGCCAGGTTCTAATTATAATAATCCATTCAATTACAAAATACAACCAGATTGAGATTTTTTAAGTGTAAGAAAAGTTCCAGGAATTTCTAGGCTGTATTTTCCACAGTAACTTTGTCTCTTCTATGTGCATAAAGCATTTATACCCAAGTTGTGTCCAAGACAGCAGGAGCTGTGATCATAGACATCCTACTTCTCATGTATTCCTTTTTTCATAACTTGTCTGAAAGAAAATGTGATTTTTCAGTGAAGCTTTACATATGTTTGATCTCTGCTCAAAGGTGAGTTATTTCGGATGCATGAGGAAAGAATGACCATCTCTAATAGACTTGTCAAGGAGGGAAGAATTGATCTTCTGCTTTGTTTTTGACTTTTTCCAGTGCCTCGCTTGACAGGTGTCTTCATAATCTCTTAACCCTCAGAGAAGGCTGCCTGACTCAGACACTGTGAGGTGGGGGGTTCTCTTCCTGCTCATCTCTTCTGTCTCCCACTTGGAGTTCTCCCTCTGGCCAGAAAACCACAAACTCCAAAGGCATTGCAGCTGTCCCTTGCCTTACCTTTTCAAATCCTATCTAAAATGTTCCATTAGGGATTCTAGATGAGTGTTTGGTGAAACCTTTTTAAGGGTGCACATTCCCAATGCAAATAGCCACTGTTACACTTATCCTCCATTTTTTGAGGGAAAGAAGTCCTTAATTGGCTTGCATGGCACCTGGTACACATGAGCATGTAAAGGTGTTTTATGGTGGCTCTGCCACATTCATATAGTCACAAATCACTTTCATGGTTCCTGCCTGTATTAGACATCACATGCTATGGACCATTGCTGTCACTTTATAGATATGACTTTTCAAGGCTCACAACCCAGCGGCTGCTGCCATCCGCCTGGGTGCTTATGCCTCTAATTTAACTTACCTGACCCAGCAGGATTGATGTCATCTGGGTGATGAACTTGTGGCCGGATTAGCCAGTCTTCCTGTAAAGCTTTGTAACTGGATCAAATATCAGCATAACTAATATTAGTTATCCATTTAGTGTACAACATTGAACTTGTCGAACAGCTAGGGGCTGGCCCGGTGACCGAGTGGTGAAGTTCACGCAACACTCCACTTCAGCAACCCAGGCTTTCGCCAGTTCGGATCCTGGGCACAGACCTAACACCGCTCATCAGGCCATGCTGAGGAGGCGTCCCACGTAGCAGAGCCAGAAGGACCTCCAACTAGAATATACAACTATGTACTGGGGAACTTTGGGGAAAAGAAGAAAATAAGTAAATAAATAAATAAATGATGCTTTCTTAAAAAACAAAAAGCTAAAGGTAACTAAGGTTAACACACCATTATACTTGCAACTTACACCTTAGAGAAGTAAAGAAATACAAGGAAACATTATGGACTTTTCCATTGTATGGTCATATAGTGACAGCAAATTCTAGCTTTAACAGTAACTAGTTGTGTGCACTTGAACACATTGCTTAACCTCTTTCAGCCTCAGTTTCCTCATCTATAAAAGAGACATTGATAGTCCCCATTTACGCAGAGTCTTCTAGGTGCTAAGCACTGACATAGCTCTTCTATATCCATTATTTAATTTATTCCTAATAACAACCCAGCAAGGTGTCATTATACCCATTTTATAATTTAGTTGGCAAATTGGTGTTTGAGTTTCTTTTTCTCTACTAATATCAACATCCCTATTTCTTTTGAAATAATTATTCTTTCCTGTCATTAGTTTTATAGATTATGATAGGCAGCACTAACGAGCTGTTGATACAAGCCAGCAGGAGAGTCCTTAATTTTTCTTCTGATATCTTTTCCCTTCTTAGAAAATTCACTTTAATTTCCAAGTGCATCTTTTGTTGTTGCTGCTGCTGCTGTCGAACTGCCTACATGGTGGCATATATACAGGGCTGGCATTCAGCCAGGAGGCACGGGCAGGGCCGAACTGGTGGGTCCGTGGGTTGGTTTCTCATGGCTGCATCCCTTCTGACACTCCAGTACCACGTGAACAGCATGTTAAATATTTTGAATATCGTCCCGGAATAGATGATCTGAGCTCACAGAGCCCCCCTCTCCTAGTTGCACTAACCATCTTGCCCTATAATCTGTCCGCTAGGTGTGTGTTTCCCCCTTCTAGACTGAGGACTTCTGGGGCCAGAATCCCTATCCTAATTCATTGTCACGTTCTCAGTTCCAGGCACAGTGGTTGGCATGGTGAATGTGACCAATAAATGTTCGGATGAATGAATAAGTGACTAAAGAGTGAGTGACATGAAACTGATGCTCAAGAAATGAGTCATCTCTTCAAGGTCAATGCTGGAAAGTGGCAACACCAGCTCTGACTCTTCTCCCCATGTCTTATCAAGCTGGTGAGGGAACGAGCATCATGAGATCATGGGTGTGCCTGGCACTTAGTGGGAACTCAGATGCTTGTTTCTTCCCCTTCTCTACCAAAGTATTGTTAAGTGTCTCAGTCCTGAACCTTTATTTTCAAATCACAACTTATTGTAGCCTTGGCTTTCGTGGACTCAAGAGAAGCACGTTTCTTCAGTTCATCCGGAGCCCTCACGGAGCTCCTGGGGTTTTCCTTCACCTTTCTTCCTCCCCCATCATTTTGGTTGATCCCAGGGATGGCTTCATATTCTGCCCTCCTCTCAAGAGCAAATGAGTCCTTAGGATTCCGGCATCTTTTTCTCTACCCGATCAGTAAAGGAAAAAATATGGTCATTTCTCTGCATGACCCTTCCAAGACTGTTCTTCATTTCTAATCTGAATGAAGTAATGCCTCTCCCCTGTCACTTAACCATAGATGTTTATCCTTTGCAACTATCACTGGCTTTCTGGTTAATTTACGTTTGTGTACCAATCCATTATGACATCCAGCAAACCCCCTCCAAGTTCACAGCCTGCCCTCTATGTAGGCTCCATGTCTTCAAAAGGCTGGGAATGACTTGGAATCCAAACTAAATCAGAATTTAATATTTTTAAACACGAGCAAAATATAAAAGGGTTTATACACAGATCCAAGGTAACTCAGCTACACATAGTATGAAATTCTTGGGAAACACTAAATTAGCATTATTTCGTTGGTTGCCTGAAGAAGTTCCAAAATAGAATGTTAAGTATAAAATTATTTTCTTTTGGGACCGGCTCAGTGGCGTAGTGGTTAAGTTCACATGCTCTGCTCTGCAGCCCGAGGTTTATGGGTTCAGATCCCAGGCACAGACCTATACACTGCTTGCTCTTCAAGCCACACTGTGGCAGCATACCACGTACAAAATAGAGGAAGACTGCTGCAGGTGTTAGCTCAGGGCCAATCTTCTTCAAGCAAAAAGAGGAAGATTGGCAACAGATGTTGGCTCAGGGCCAATCTTCCTCACCCCCCCCCACCCCCCAAAAAAATTATTTGCTTTTGTCTACGATGTGTGTTCTCGCCTAACACTTTTTGGAGGGTAACTGATTTTGTGTAATCTTATGATTAAAATGGCTGATGCATGATGAGTGATCTCTGTAATCAAAGGCGACACACAGGGAACCTTCTGGCTGGTAGTTACTACCCGTCTTTGCACCTTTGCCACGTGCACAGCATGAAATCTTAGCTCAAGGCGAGCCAGATGTGATGCCTTCTGATGTTTTCCAAAAGCAGTATACATGAGATTGAAAAAAAAAAAAAAGCCTTTGTTTCTCTTTGGAGAAAGAAGCCATGCAGGTATGGAACAATGAGACAACAGTGCAGAAGAGAGAACGCGACGGGAAGCCAAAACTGCCTGCTGGAGACTGTTGCCCATAGTAAGCTGTGGATCTGACGGGCTGGAGCCGGGGCATCCTCAGTTAGTGGCGAGAGTTCAGAAGTGAAGAACAATGAAGACGGATAGTCCTTTGTTTGGAAGGGAGAGCCTCAATTAGACCTGGGAGTGAAACGAAAGCGCGGCACCTTTAACCACTCTGTGTTAGAACCGTATCTGCGTGGTTCTTGTTGCCCTTCTGTGTATTCCATCAAACAGTGTTGCTCAACCCATTTAAGAAGGGAAGAGACTGAGCTGCTGAAAAGGACTTCTGCAGGACTCTTCAGATCCCTGGTGAGAAGAGACCAGGGGCCATGCTCAGATCTTCAACAGGGCCTTCGTGGCCACACGGAGGCTTTTCCAGGACCAGCTGGGTGGGGGGAGGGGGTGGGATCCCATAGCAGAGACTAGGGTATCTTCTGCTTTGTCCATGATTAGGGAAAGCTAAGAATACATGCCTTTTTGTAATTGCAAAACCAATCATGTGTTCTAGAAGCTCTGATTTCTTCATCCTGTTCCGGTCAGTTCTCACATACCTCAGTCTTACAGTCAATCACACCACACAGCAAAGGAGATCCCAGATAGAGAGAAAAGTTCAAAGTTTTAAAAATACTCTACAAGAGGGCAGGCCCAGTGGCACAGTGGTTAAGTTCACACATTCAGCTTCTTGGTGTCCCGGGGTTCGCCAGTTCAGATCCCGGGTGCAGACATGGCACCATTTGGCAAAAGCCATGCTGTGGTAGGTGTCCCACATATAAAGGAGAGGAAGATGGGCATGGATGTGAGCTCAGGGCCAGTCTTCCTCAGCAAAAAGAGGAGGATTGGCAGTAGTTAGCTCAGTGCTAATCTTCCTCAAAAGAAAAAAAATACTCTACAAGAAAGTATGGCTGATTATTTTGTTAAATTTGAAATGGGAAAAGGACTTTGTAAGGCATAAAAGCAATGGAGTAAACTATGCGGAGAAAAAATGGACACATATGACGTAAAATTTTAATATTTCTAGACTTCAGAGGACATCATAAATAAAATTTTAATGCAAAATCAAAATTAGAAGAAAATGTTTCCAACAAAGGTTAAATGTAGCCCAAATAGAAATTGGTCTTGTAAACCAAGAAGAGAAACACTAAAAACTTGAAAGAAAAGGAATCAAAGATCAGAGCAATTCACAGGAGAAAAAATACAAATGTATTCATTAAGTAAACACCAACTGTTTTGCAAGGTACTGTTCTAGGTGGTAGAATGTAAGGAAAAGACTGAGTTGCCACCTTCATGGAAAAAACATTTTGATGTGGAAAGACATGCGATAAGCAAATTTTAAAAGTAAGTAAATATATAATATGTCAGATGGCAATAAGTATTTTGGAGAAAAATAAAGCAGAGTAGAGCAATAAGGAATCCCAGGGGTTAGGAGGCTATGTACCTCTCTAAGAAGTTGACATTTGAGCAGACAGAAGAGAAGCACTTGCCAATTAGATATGTAAGAGAGGAGCTTTCTAGGAGGGGGAATAGCAGGTGCAAATGCCCTGAGGCAGAGAATACTTAGTGTCTTCTAAATTTGGCTGAGCAGAGTGGGCAGAAAGGAGAGCAAAGGGCAATCAGGTGAGAAACCAGTAGATAGGAGCAGGTCATGCAGTGTCTTCCCTGCTACGCCCTGCCTTTGCTCTGAGTAAGATGTGAAACCCTTGGAAGTTGTGACCAGAAGAGTGACATACTGTGGCTTAAAGTTTAAAAGAATCATCATTCTGGTTGCTATGCAGAAAAAGGGTGGAGAGGACAAAGATGAAGCGGAGAAAACAGTTAAGGGCAATTGCAGCAATCCAGCCTGGGACCAGGGTGATAACAGAGGAGGTGATGAGAAATAATCAAATTGGGGGCAAATTTTGAAGGCAGAGTCAACTTCAGGTACTGCCGAAGAATCCACTGTGGAGTGTGAGAGAGAAGAGTCTCAAATGGCATCTGGGTCTTTTGACCTGAGCAGCTAGAAGGATGCACTGATGATTTGCAGTAGGAAGGAGACTGTGGCGACCACTGCTTTGGGAGGAAAACTCAGGCATTCCCTTTCAGACAGGTTATGTTTGAGGTGTCCCTCCATAGCTGTTGGAAATGTGAGTCTGGAATTCAGAGAAATGATGGGACTAGGGATAGACAGCGGGAGTGCTCAGCAAAGCCTGGAACCAGGGGAGATGATCTTTGGCCAGGTGCTGAAGAGATAGAGAGAAGAAAAGTTGTCTGAGCCTGACCCGGGGTTACCCTGATATTTAGAGCCCAGTTGATGAGGAGGAGCCAGCAAAGACTGAGAAGGATAGAAAAGTAAAATTTTTGTGTAGTCAGATATGTCAGATTTCACTCCATGATTTACTCCATCGCTTTTCTGCTCACCTAGTCATTTTATGGCCAGGATGTGCTCTCTCCTCCTGAGGACATTGCACATTAATCTGAAGGCAAAAACCAAGCTCAGGGGAAACTTTTGAACAAAGAGTTAACATCCGTGGCATATAAAAAATTCAAAAATCTCTAAGAGAAACACTGACGCTTCAGTGGAGAAAAGGATTACACATATGAACAAGTGTGAAGTAAGGAAGTCATCACCGTTATGTTTGTCATCTTTTTCCTTTAAAAAAACTCCATCTTTGGCTTCCAAAGGAGTGAAAAGCATAGTATTTTAGCTATACAACCTCATGTAAAAGCAAAGATGTAATAAAAACTCTCATCAGGACCTTCCTATATCATGTATTAATGATACACGTATTCTTTTCTGGTAGACAGTATTTTATCAAACACATCTGGTGTTTTTCAAAATCATCTGACAACCACGTTGGGTGAAGCAAACCATCTTAGAAATACCATTGGAAAGACTTGGTGTTGTGCAGCCTCATTAATAAAGAAATACGTATGAATGAAATAGAATTTTTCCCTTACCGAAGTGGCAGAGAATACAAAATACAAAAAAGTTTCCAGAGTTGGCTAGGAGATAGAGAAATGGTCTTTCTGAAACAATACTGGAGGGTTTGTACATTGGTTTACATTTTCTGGAGGACAGTGTGTCAATTTGCATCAAAAGCCTGAAAACTCGGCATATTCTTTGACTTCGCAGTCCCAGCCTTAGAAGTCCAAATTCTAAAAATGTATCTAAAGGAAATGATAATTGATGAGGGCAAAGATTTGACTACAAGAATGTCCACAGCACCCATATTTGATGTGTTGAAAGGTTAAGAACGACATGAACAATACGAAATTGGTTAAACTATAGCACGTCTATATGATAAAATACTAGGCAGCAATTTAAAATGATGTCATAGAAGTAATGCCATAGAAAAATGTTTTAATATACTGAAGCTGTGTGACCTGTTTTCGTTTACATATGCCTAGAAAGTAGAAACACAGTCATGCACAGCATAATGACATTTCGGTCAACAACGAACCAGATATACGATGGTGGTCCCGTAAGATTAGTACCATATAGCCTAGATGCGTAGCAGGCTGTACCATCTAGGTTTGTGTAAGTACACTCTGTGATGTTCGCACAATGACTAAATCACCTAGTGACACATTTCTCGGAACATATCCCCAGTGTTAAGCAACGCATGACTATAAACCAAAATATTGTGTTCATTTCTGAGTGGTATGAGATAAATGATTTTAATTTTATTAGACTTGCCTGTTTCAAATTTTCTACCATCTATTTATTACATTGGCACATGGAGCAATCACCAAAGAAAAGGCTAGGAATTTTTCACAAAAATAACACAGAAGCAACGTTCTAGGGCAGCTCTTCCATTCGGATGTTCTCCAATGGTGGAAATGCTCTATATCTGTGCTGTCTAATGCAACAGCCACTTGTCACTAGTGAGCACTTGAAATGTGGCTAGTTCAACCGAGAAACTGACTTTTCATTTTAACTAAGTTAAATTTGCAGAACCACACGCAGATAACGGCCACAGTATTGGACGGTGGAGTTCTATGGCAGAGTGGCATGGGGCAGAGAGGAAAGGATTGGCCGACCCTGTTCACTGGGATAGGAGCTCCAGATTAGACAAGATCTGAGACCATCAGCCCCATTGGAGTTAGGATCCCCATCAGTTTCCTAGGAGAAACTGGAGGTTTATTTCCAACTTCAGCATGTAGAATTTATAGATGCATGTAGTTTAGGTGTAAATTAACTGTAAGGTAAACCATATAGAGTTCCCATTCCATAATGTAGGTTTTTCTTAATTTATATATTTGGTTGTTGTCAAAAAACTTATAATTAAAAAACTCTTCTGGATCCTGGTGAAGACAGAA
The DNA here is from genome assembly GCF_021613505.1 of Equus quagga. Classification (NCBI taxonomy): domain Eukaryota; kingdom Metazoa; phylum Chordata; class Mammalia; order Perissodactyla; family Equidae; genus Equus; species Equus quagga. The sequence continues at coordinate 30,947,479 of NC_060274.1, forward strand.
TTCTGGACAGGGTAAATGCTATCCTGATATTATAGACAAGATTCTTGTACCCAGAGGAGGTAAACAACACCCCTTGTCAAATGTTGCTTTTTAAATAGGCTGATTTCTGTTGCATGTGTAAGAGTTACATGGGAAGAACTACCCTGTAATGACTTCCTAAAAGGAGGGAATAGCCAAAACAATCTTAAAAGGGACAAACCTGGAGGAATCATTCTCCTGATTGCAGACCATACTACAAAGCTATGGTAATCTAATCTGTATGGTACTGGCACAAAAACAGACACATAGATCGATGGAACAGAATAGAGAGCCCAGAAACAAACCCATGCTTATATGGCCAATTCATCTACAACAAAGGAGGCAAGAATACACAACGGAGAAAAGACAGTCTCTTCAACAAGCAGTGTTGGGAAAACGGGACAGCTACATGCAAAAGAATGAAACTGGACCTGTTTCTTACACCATATACCAAAACAAACTCAAAATAGGTTAAAGACTTGAATGTAAGACCTGAAACCATAAAACTCCTAGAAGAAAACATAGGCAGTCAGCTCTTTAACATGGGTCTAGTGGTATTTTTTAGATCTGTCCCCTCAGGCGAGGGCAACAGAAGCAAAAATAAATAAATGGAACTACACCAAACTAAAAAGCTCTTGCACAGCAAAGGAAACCGTCAACAAAATGAAAAGACAGTCTACTGAATGGAACAAGATATTTGCAAATGATATATCAGATAAGGGGTTAATATCCAAAATATATAAAGAACTCATACACCTCAATAGCAAAAAACAATCAATCTGATTAAAAAATGGACAGAGGACCGAAAAAGACATTTTTCCAAAGAAGACATACAGATGGACAATATGAAAAGATATTCAACATCACTAATCATCAGAGAAATGCAAATCAAAACCACAAGGAGCTATCACCTCACACCTGTCAGAATGGCTATTATCAAAAAGACAAAAAATAACAAGCATTGGTGAGGGTGTGGAGAAAAGGGAACCCTGGTGCACTGTTGGTGGGAGTGTCAATTGATGCAGCCACTATGGAAAACAGCATTGAGGTTCCTCAAAACATTAAAAATAGAACTACCATATGACCCAGCAATTCCACTTCTAGGTATGCATGCAAAGAACAATGAAAACACTAATTTGAAAAGATATGTGCCCACCTATGTTCTTTGCAGCATTATTTACAGTAGCCAAGATATGGAAACAACCTAAGTGTCCATCAATAGGTGAATGGATAAAGAAGGTAAGGTTTATATATACAATGGAATACTACTCAGCCATAAAAAAGAGTGAAATCTTGCCATTTGCAACAACATGGATGGGCCTTTAGGGTATTATGCTAAGTGAAGTAAGTCAGACGGAGAAAGTCAAAGAGTGTATGATTTCACTCGTGTGGAATCTAAAAGAACAAAACAAAAGAACAAACAAAATAAAACAACACTCATAGATACAGAGAACAGATCAATGGTAACCAAAGGGGAAGCGGGTTAGGGGGTGCACAAAATGGGTGAAGGGGTCAATTGTATGGTGATGCATGGTACCTGGATTTATGGCGGTGGGCACTTTGCAGTGTATGCAGATGTTGAATTATAAAGCTGTACATCTGAAACTTATAAAGTTGAAAAAAAAAGGAAAAAACACCACCCTTTTCTGGTATTTTGTTTTGTGGCTGATGTTTTAAGAGCTATTTTCTTCTGGTTAATGTGTTCAAAAGCTTCCCAAAAACCTACTATCTGTCTTTAACTGGAAAAAAAAGGTGCAATTCTTGATTCTTCTTAATCAGGATTATTAAATTTTATAGCACTTAAGATAATGTAACTATTTATACTCTGATGGGAGAATAATGTTTTAAAAATAATGAAATTATGGCAGGAGCATTTACATATAATTATATAGCCGTAATAAGAATTTCAATTAGGCTTTCATTACATTGCAATTAACTCTGCTTTTGAACTAACATTAGTGCAGCCATAGGTTTCACTTGTTTCTTGCGTTTTAAAAATAACATGAAATTTCTTTTTTACATTAGTCTGAGAAGACTCCTGGAAATTTAAAGTCTAAATAAATTTTCTAGAAAGTAAAAGAAAATATACTTCAAGTTATTATAATTCATAACTGTATATTGTATTAGTTATCTATTACTATGTGACAAATTAACCCAAAACTTTGCAACCTGAAACATATATTAGTCACATCGTTTCTGAAAGTAAGGAATCCTAGAGCAGCTTGGCTGAGTGGTTCTGGCTCAAGGTCTCTCATGAGATTTCAGTCAAGCTGTCCGCCAGGGCTGCAGTCAAATCTTAACCTGAGCCTCCAAGTGGAGGATCCTCTTCCAATATGGCAGGCAAGAAGCCTCAGTTCCCTACTGGGAGTTGGCAGAAAGAGAGGCCTTAATACATGGATCTCTCCACAAGGCGGTCTGAGTGTCGTTGCTCCGTGGCACTTGACTTCCCCCAGAGTTAGTAAACCAAGAAAACAATCAGAAACCTCAGTGTCTTCTATGGCCCAATCTTGAAGTCATCAGCCATACTTCTGCCTTAGAAGAGAGTCCATAAGTCCAGCCTGTATTCAAGAGGTAAGGAATGAGATTTCACCTCTTGAAGGCTACAAGGTGGTATCAAGGAATGTGTGCACTTACTTTAAACCAAAACACACATAGAATGCTTTAGGCTGTTAACCAGCTTGATTGGTCTATGTTTATTTTATTATACTACAGTCGAATAGGAGAAGGCAAAGCCGTACTTAGGACCTGAATGGAACTTACATGCTGAGGCTCGTAGCCAAATGTCAGATTTGCAGTACATTTTTTCTCCCCATGTTTCTTGGAGTTCTGTTAGACAGTCATTGTAATTTTGCGCCTGACACATTTTTCCCACTAAGATTGTACCTTTGTGAGATCAAAAGCCAAAAAATGTGTGCTACCCTTTGTTCTCCAAGATTTCTGCTGGGCTCGTTGTGAAAGAAGAGCTCAAAAGAAAACTCAGGTGGTCTCTCAACTCAGAAGGAAGGGAGCAGAGAAGTACCATGGTGGGTGCTCTGCAGCTTTGCTTTAGCAGATGGAGACATCTTTTCAGAAATAACTCTTTGCCCTCTGCTATTCCCTATCTCGTTCCTTCCCTGGGTGATCTCATGCAATTCAACATGGAGAATTTTCATCTCCAGCCCAGACCACTCCCTGATCTTCAGACTTGTATATCCAGCTCCCTACTCAACGTCTCCACCGCGATGACCAATTGGTTTCTTGAACCTACCATGTCCAAAACAGAATGTTTCCTTGAGAGTCACAGGAAAGAAGAAAAGCATCAGGGCAAGCATGCAGAATGCTGAGTGCTAGTTACTCCCTCTGAAAATGGGCTGTTTCTGCCCACATGGTGAAGTGGCTGCTCAGTCCGCCTGCGTCTGCCGTCAGCTGTGCTGGTCCTTATGCTGAGGGACGGGAGGAGTTGTGTTGCACTCCTTTGGCAGCAGGAGTAATTTCCCAATTGGGCTCCAAGCTGAAAACAGATTTTCCCTATTTGGGTGTCATGGCACTTTCCTATGTGACAGTGTTCATCATCCTTCATGGCTGCAGAAATAGTTGCCAGCTCAGGGGATTGCTCATCAATCATTCGTGCCCAGGATTGTGTGGGCGACATGAGCAAGTACTCTGATGGTGTGGTTTGAGAGCCCCTGAAGTCCTTTCTACCCCCAAAATACCTCCCAATTAAGCCCTGCCATTTTCTGGTTCTCACCACATCAGTCATGCCTCCAGGGCCTTAAAAGTAACTCCCCTTGCAGGGCCTGACACTTCTCAAGTCTTTCCAGAGAAGTCTGGCCCAAAGGCCGTTTGTAGGTTTCATTCCACGGTTGTATAGGGAAGAGTATGTACGTTGCAGAGTTACACATCAGCAGGGACAATTGAGTCTGAGACGCTGACAGCCATCTCTAAGAGGACATTGCTTGGAAGAACCAGGACAAAAAACAGATAAACTTGATGGAGATGAAAGAAGAAAAGAAGAGAAGCTTGGGAGTTGCCCAAACAGAGTGAATTCTGCTTGAGGGTCAAAACACAAGAAGGGAAACATCTGGAGGAGGGAAAATTAGCCTGATTCTAAACGTTTATTGAATGAATGAATTACTGGCTGAGTGCACAGCACTGTCCAGTATCCATCAAACCTAAACCAAGGTTAAGTTTCTAAGATATTACCATTTCACATAGGAAAGTAACATATTTGAACAGATTGTTTTATATGAGACATAGCCTCTTTCCCAGTGTATTAATAACAACATTTTAGTTTATTAAGCAGTTATTAAGTGAAAGGCATTGTTCTTCATCCTTAACATACCTTGTTGGTTTTGGTTTCGGTTTTTCTTTGTTTCCTTTTCTTTTCTTTGGTAAGCCCTGTTTGCTGTCTGTCTCCCCCAGTAGAATGTAAGGCCCATGAGGATGAGAACAGGGACTTTTGTCTTATTTCCCGCTGTAACCCTAGGCAGCATCTAGAATAGTTCTTGGTGCAAAGTATATGTCCAGAAATTATTGGGGTGGCCCAGTGGCACAGTGGTTAAGTTCGCAGGCTCTGCTTCAGTGGCCCGGGGTTCGGGGGTTCAGATCCCGGTTGCGGACCTGCACACCACTCATCAAGCCACGCTGTGGCAGAGTCCCACATACAAAATGGAGGAAGACTGGCACAGATGTTAGCTCAGGAACAATCTTCCTCACCAAAAAAATAAATAAACAATTTATTGAAAGAAGAAGGAAGGAGGTCAAGGGGTACAAACTTCCAGTTGTAAGATACCTAAGTTTGGGGGATCCCATGCACGGCACAGTGACTATAATTAACAATACTGTGTTATATTCTTAAAAGTTGCTAAGAGAGTAGACCTTAAATGTTCTCACCACCACAATGATAAAAAAATGGGGATTATGTGAGGTGAAGGATGTGTTAACCAATCTTACTGTGGTGGTCACTTCTTAGTATATACGTCTATCAAATCATCCTGTTGTACACCTTAAACTTACAAAACGTTATATGTCAATTGTATCTCAGTAAATAAGGAAAAAAAGATGATGGAAGGAAAGGAGAGAGGAAGGAAGGGTGGATGGATGGAAGGACACATTATCATGTTTAATCCCCACAGAGTCTTGTTTTCCCCATTTTACAGGTAAGGATATTGAGACCTGGAGAGGTTAAGTAACTTGCCTAAACCGCACAGCTGATGAAGGACTTGATTCCCACATGTATTTATTTAAATATCATTCTCCTAATCTTAAAAGGACGACACTAGGACATATACAGGCTAGATCCCACACCCATGGTCCTGGTTTAGATTCTCATACATGGCTATGTGACCTGTGCATGATACTTTAATACCTTCAGTCTGGATTCTGCTCTCAGCCTACTGTGTACAATTAACTGGGTTACAATGCACAGATGATAATAGTTACTTCTCTTCGAGATAAATTGGGAGATTAGCAAATTAACAGTTACAAGAAAGCCTTGAAAATATAATGAACTATATAATTGGCAAGCATTGTTATTAGCAACCTAACTCGTTATGGAAAATAATTCACGTAGGCATCCTGGAAAAGCTAATCTTTTACATGTCTCTTTTCCAAACTCATTTCACTTTATTTAAAAACAGTCAGCAAAGTAGAAAGCTCCTCCCATGCCCGTTTTTTACCAGCTGTGTGACTTTGGACCAGAGACCTCTCTCTGTAAACTCTTGCTCCTCAGTGTCATCTGAGGACTGAGGCACAACCTTCACCTGGGAGCTTCTTAGAAAAACAGAAACTCAGGCCCCACCCCAGACCCACTGAATCATCAGAATCTGCATTTTAAGATCCCCAGGTGACTCATAGACACATTGAATTTTGAGAAGCTCTAAGTCTCATGACCTCATCTGATAAAATGTGTGAATTAAAGTGCCCAATATTGTACCTGACGACGCTCAATAGAATTTTGTTCCTTATGCCCCAACTACCTATAATAGCAATAACCTTGAAACCTTTGGGAGGACCAAAGTGTTCTGGCTTAATTTCAATATGCAACAATTTGAATTCAAGCTCGTATTTAGTTCAGATGGAATTTTTTTCTTCTCATGGTTCTTATTTATATCTGACTGTAAAAGCAATACATGGCTTATTGCAGACAAGTTAGAAAATACGAACCACTGCTGTGAACATGTGTGTATTTCTTACCAGTCTTATTTCAAGCACAAATGGGATTATACTGGTGAATTTTGTGACTTGATTTTTTTTAACTTGTCCTGAATGCTTTCCCACATGATGTAATTTGAAGATAACTAGATGGATCTCTATTATTCTATTTTGTGACTATAGGAAAATTTAACCACTCCTAATTGAAAAGATATATAGTTTCTCATTTTGTTTACTATTTAAATCATGTTATTATGAGCATTCTTCTTTGTAAATCTTTGTCCACGATTGACGATTTCTTAGTATTGGTTCCCCCCAAAATTTACTGAATCAAAGGGTGTTTGATAGCTTTGCTTTGAGATGTAATGTCAGCTTTCCAGAAGGACTGTGCCAGTTTATGCTCCCGAAATCAGTGTAAGTGCTGATCCAAACACAAAATCAACTAACTCTGGGGTTAGTGTATGTTTTTAAGTTCTACTAATTGGGGGCAATATAATGATATTGTATTGATTCGCATTCTCTCTTTCTTAGTAAGGTTCAATATTATCGCCATGTTACAAAACAGCAATCAAAATTTCACATCCCTTTAGTTCAAACTGGGAAGAATTGACATTTATACAATATTTAGTCTTTTTAGCGAGGAACTTGATTTTCCTCTCCATTTATTTGAGTTAAATGCTTGATCAAAATTTTTTTGGTTGGCTTTAGTATATGCTGCTCTGATTGATAGAGAACCAATTCTCTCTCTACTGTTTGTGAAAAAGCGTATCTACATTTAGCAGTAGAATTTAACTCTCTTTGTCCTATAATAAAGAAAATGCCAAGATTACTTTTAAAACTGTAGTTTCTAGAACATAGGTTAGTGCCAAGCTTGTTAATTCACAACTCTGGATTTAAGTTTTGCTCTCTATCGATTTCCTTTCATTTCCCTTTGTGTTGTAGTATTAAAGCTAATTCGTCTTAAGGAATTCTTTCCTACTCAAATGAGATTCAAACTGAATCGCCAAATCCTCGTATAAATAATGAAGTTATATTCACGGATTTTCAAAATCGGGTCCCTAAAATCCCCTCTCCTAAGGGACCTTCTCGGGTAAAGATGAGGAGGAGGTAGGATTCTGGGTACCCCTTCCCCTGCCCAACCTCCAATCTCCCCGTCAGCCAGCTCAGCTCAGCTTTTTATCTGTTTTTCATACCGTGCTTCTGCTTCCGATTTCTTTTGAACAAAAGGCTTTGTGGCTAAAATAAATGAATAGAATGAGATGGAGTGGAACAGACAGAATGGAGTAGAATGGAATAGGATAGAATGCCACTTGTCCTTTGCTGTACGAGAATCTGATTCTCGCTCTTTGAAACATCTTTAATACTCCTCTGAGGGGTGGGTTTGATAGAGAGATTGTCAACGGAACTTTTTAATCTATCTTATGGCCAAATACTAGCATATCTTTCACCTTACAATTAGACTGTATAACATGGGTGGATCATTTTTGTTTTTAGAACTTGCAGCTTGACTAGTTGGTTGAGATTATATAAGGTTCCACCTCACCCAGAGATGGCATTTGAAAACAAGACGACTAATAAACAAGGCACTTTAAGTTAAGTTCCCGGTTCAATCAAACTTCTTATGTAAGCTTGAACCCCAACTGGTGGGAAATTTCTCCTCAATCATTATGGGGCTCCGCTCACCAGAGATAAATGAAAGTCCCAAAGGTTCCTACAAGATCCAGAACTTTCTCCAAGGGCTCTCTAGTCAAGAGGTCAGCTTTTTCTGTAAAGGGCCAGACAGTAAATATCTTAGACTTTGCAGGCTATACTGGTCACCATTGCAACTTCTCAATTCTGACATTATGGAAACCAGCCGTAGACAATCCATACATAAACAAATGAATGTAGTTGTGTTCCAATAGTACTTCAATTATGGACATTGAAACTTGAACTTCATATAATTGTCATGTGTCATTGTGTAAGAAAGACCTCAGTCCTCCTGCTGGGTTTGTCCTTTCCTCCCACAATACTTCTGAAACCAGATGTATGGGGATTTGTCCCCACACCAAGCAATTCTGTGCACCAGCTCGGCATCCTACAGTTTAACTTAATTCTGACACCATCTACCTGGAGATAGCATCAGATTCCACAGATTAAGGGCTCAGTTCCACAAGACTGCCCCCCTATTCAGATGCCAATTGCCAGTCCAGGTTGTCACTTGTGCTTCTGACTGACTGGCTACAGATCAGAGGTGCCCATCCACGACCCCCTCCCCAGGTTCAGTTAATTTGCTAGAGTGGCTCACAGAACTCAGGAAGACAGTTTACTTACTGTTTACCGGTTTATTATAAAGGGATGTGATAAATGATACAGATGAACATCCAGATGGGAGTGATGCACAGGGCAAGGTATATGGGACGGGGCGCAAAGTTTCCACACCCTCTCCTTGTGTGTCACTCTCCCAGCACCTGCATGTGTCCACCAACCTGGGAGCTCTCAGGACCCCAGACTTTTGGGATTTTAATGGAGGCTTCATCACATAGGAATGATGGATCATTAACACCTTTTCCAGCCCCTCTCTTCTCTCTGGAGGATGTGGGGTGAGGCTGAAAATTCAAAGCTTCTAATCATGGCTTGGTCTTTCTGGTGACCAGCCCCCATACAGGAGCTCACCCAGAGTCACCCCCTTAGAACAAAAGACACTCCTATCACCCAGGAAATTCCAAGGGATTTAGGAGCCTTGTGTCAGGAATCAGGGTCGAAGAGCAAATATAGAACAAAAGATGTGCCTAGTGTTCTTACCACTTAGGAAATTAAAAGGGTTTTAGGAACCCCTTGTCAGGAACCCTGGGGCAGAGACCAATATATATATTTTCTATTATCTCATAGTCACAAATATCATTATTCTTTTGGTTTCTTTTCAACCATTTAAAAATGCAAAATCTGTTCTTTACTCCTGGGCTGTATAAAAACAGGTGGCAGACCATATGGTTTTCTGACTCCCACTCTGGTCTGTCCACACTGGCTGCCACTGATGTGCTCAGGGTAAAACCAGGAGTTAAGGATACTCCTAATATCCACACTCAGGGCCCTATGTGCCCTCTTTTTGGTGAGAGGGAAAATCATATTCATTCTGTTCCTTTGACAGCAGTAAAAACAAGATATGAATTGATCATCTCAAATTATCCGCCTCTGTGGGCACTTTGAGAAAAGAAATAGGTTGTCCTTCTCAAAGAGAAACACATTTACTTACTCCTGTGACCACTGAGTAAAGAGTTAGATATAGGATTTTAGGACTGTGCAGCTCTAGTTTAGCTGTTCCCTTTTTCCAATGAAGTCCAGCCCAGAAAGATTCAGTGACTCATAACAAACACTCAGGGCCAGAAATGTGACCCAAACCCAGGCGCCCTGCCCACTTCCACGCCTTCTCTTCCATAACGTGTTTCCCTTACCCTACTCAGCTAACGAGATTTTTAAAAGTCAGAGTTTAAGAGCATCCAGGAGGTGTCCCTACAGCGTTCATCCTGGGAAGCCTCCAGAAGGGGTAACCAGGTACCTGTGATGAGGATTTTTAGGCTGCTTGATTTTAAAACAGTTTATGATGAGGATTTTTAGGCTGGTTAATTTTAAAACTGCAGATGAGAATCAGGCTCCGAGGAGTGGAATTTGCTTGCCCTTTGATCAGAGACAATTGCATTTGTGAAGGAAATCTCCATGCCTCCCTCTCTGCGCCAGGAGGAAGGGGGGATCGCCTTATCTCTGGAAACTCTTAATGGGGAAGGCAAGAACTTAAGTCGTTTACTGTCTGGCAACCTCATGTAACTGACCCCCCACCCCAAAATCCTCCTTTGTCTTTAGTTGAAGATAATATTTGAGCGGTGACTTCTGCCATTTACTCAATCCGGTTTGATTCTTATCTAAAAGTTGTGGGACCGTCCAATGGCCGGACCCTACCGGCACTGGTACCATTTTAACTTTTTTTCCTTTGTCTTGTAAAGAGATGACTCACATACCTATGCCTTAAATTTAGCCCTAACCCTCAACTCGGGGCAGCAGCAGGAGCTCTGACTGCCCATGGGTCCTGTCCCCATGCTATTCTACTCTATTCTCTAAATAAAAGAGCACTACTGCCAGATCTTGAGAGTCTAAGAAATCTTTCTTTCGACTCCTTGGCTCACCGACCCCGCATCACCTGTAGCCATAAGAGAACAACCGGGCATGAGAACTCTAAGACCCTCTGCCTCTAAGATTCTGTTCATTCAATAAGAGACATTGCACAGCGCAGAGACCACAGATCCATGACACACACGTTGCGCACGGTCACTCAGACCTGCCCAGTGAAGCTGCAGGTGTTCCCCCTGTGAAGATCAGCCGCTCCTTGAGGCTAGTTGTTTAGATGTCTCTGAAGACTTAGATGAGAAAGAATCGAGAAAATGGGTAGCAAGTCCGAGCAAGACCGGAGGCGACACTGCAGCCAGATGATCCCATTTTAGCTTGATAAATAGCAATACTGTTTATTATTCATTTTCATTATTTTATTATTATTATTATTATGGCAACCATGGTGTTGCAAAGGCAAATGGAGACCTGAAGCGTGCCGTCTAGCCAGAGGGGAAAGGAAGAGGAAGAGAGTAGATGCTGATCATGTCTTTATTTAAAATCAGATGGGTGCTTTCTGGAATTTCTGGTTAAGAGAATAAATTTCTACTTGAACGCCTTGCACTGTATCCTCCTTAGTGCCTTGTCCCTCTCAGAGAAGAGCTGGAAAAGCCCCAAGTCCCAAACACTCAGCAGAATGTACGAGAAGTTCTGTTTAATCTTCAAGGCCAGCCTCAGCATCAATTTCTCCGCATGACTGGGACGGCCAGAATTAACCATCCTCCAGCTGTGAATGGCCGTCGTTATGCTCTTAGCCTCAGTCTTCAGACTCCAAGCTCCTCGATTGCTCGACCCACAAAAAGTCTGTTTCTTCCTGGGTAGCCTTCTCCAAATATTTCTGAGAATGACCAGGTGCCCATGGGACCAAGTTGGTCCTTCGCCACCATCTTGGGCCCCAGCCTGAGGTTAGGCCTCTGCTTCCAAGGCCTAGATTCTAAGTATAAGTTAAAAGTCCAAATAACACAGCAGGTTCTCAGAAAGAAGGAAGAAACAATTCTCAGGTGGCTTATGCATTTAAGATGTAAATAGGCACACCTTACTCGATCTGCTGAGTAGTTACCTTTGGTTGTCAAATGGGTGGGGCATGACTTGCCCTGTTGAAATAGAGTTTTACTGATGGAAATGTGTGAAGCATGGAAACAGTACAGACAAAAACGTTAAGAACTAGTCCTTTAGACAGAAGCACATGAGAAATAAGTGCCCAGGGATGGGTGAGGTCCTGTTTCAGAACGCTAATTTATGTTTTCACCTCTAGTATTATCTATTACCCCGGCTCTTTCCGTATATGGGACAGCTAAGCAGAATTCTGCCTTCACTCCCCCAGACAGAGGATAATTCAGCAGGACACAGATAACAATGTGTTTTGTTTGACTTTCAAAAGCCTAAGCCCCGGCATAAGACAAAAGATTTGGAAGAACTGTAAGGGGTGAAAGCAGACGCTCAGGCTGTGAGGGGGGGCAAGGGGAGTCAAGGCGGCCCCTGAAGAGAAGTCCTGTTCTCCACCGCCCCCGGGGCCACATCAGGGCAGAGGTGTGCTTGAAGCCTCGAAGTGCACAGAGATGGCAAGAGCCCAGCCCCACAAGCAGCGTAAGATACAGCTGGGTATCTAGGGGGACAGGCTCAGACATTCTCCAGGGTTCCCTGAACGCTGGGTGGTGTGGGTGAGCCCTGCCTCCTGACAGGAGGAGAGGAGCAGAGCTCAGTGCAGCACTGGGGTGCGGGAGCAGCTGCGCGTTCCCGTGAACCAAGAGCGGGACAGCCGAGGACAGAGAGCTGGCCAACCTGGAGGCCGTAGTGGTTGGATCCAGGGAGAATCTAACAGCCCCACCTGGACCAGCGGCCGGAAGCCAGGGCATCTGAACAGACACCAACCTTGGTAGGAAACTCAGGACCAGAGCTCTGTAAACCTGCCTGGAGTTTAAACAAAACCCCAGAGAAAAGAGGAGTGAGAACCTTGAATTGCCAAGCATTAAATTTCTGCCATTCAGCAGAATGGAAGAAAGAAACTGAAATTAAATTCCCTTAAGAGCATAATACAGAAAGCTGGGTTTCTTGTCCACCTGAATTTTTGGTCTGAGCTTCCTAATAGCCACACAAATAGTTACGAATTTGTTCTGTTCTGCATAAACTAGGATAAACTAGCCAGGTCTCCTGGTAGGGTCTTGAAATGGAAGGAGAAAAGGCAAAGAGTGTTTTCCTCTGCTTTCCTTCAGGAACAGCCAGGACCATAAAAAGTGTTCTAGAATGTTTTAACATCTAACTGAAGTGTCAGAATTTACCCTGGTGGTCTATGCATGCATTCTTGATGGAGCAATATCAGTTTACAACGGTTTGTGACCTCTTCCCAAAGGCTACAGTACATAAACACACAATGCATTTTGGTATCAAAGTTTCTTAGCAGGGCACTTAGGAAAAAATGTCCTAAAATGCTCCTTACAGGGGAATAAAGAAAAGCAAGGTTGAGAAATACTGGTCTGTTGCCATATGGAAGCCTTGAGAACCAGATTTAATAGTCTCAACCTAAGTACACCCAAAAAGAACAATTTATTAAAGGTGCTATGGCAATTATATTGAATTATAGTTAATTCATTTATTCAATTAAAAACCTGAAAACCTGTTTTTTTTTTTCTTTTTCTGGAAGTGGAAGTGGTGGTGAGAGAAATCTATACAAAGGTTTGTGGACATGATGTCAAAATAAAGTGAAAAATTCAGAGTTCTGTGGATGCCTACCCCCGCCACCCCTCCCAAAAAAAAGAAAAAGGAAGTCGTTTGTCAGGTTTTTAATCAATCAAGCGAATGAATTAACTATGTTGATTCGGTGTAATTGCCATAGATGAGCCATCCCTATTTAACCAGAACTAAGAGTGTCACAATAAAAGATGCAAAGCAACAAAGAAACAAGAGGACTGATGAGACCCTTATCAAAAAGGTATAACCTTATCTGTTGGGTCTCCTAGATTTTTGAATCCTCAGTGTTGTGATAAGAACAATCAGCTGGCGAGATGCGCCGGATGAACAAGAGCGAACATCCTGATTTGTAAACAAGGCCACTGAAGCTGCTGAGACCAGGAAATTCATGGGCTTTGGAACTGGGTGTTTCAGATCTGGAAGACTGGCACGTTGCTTCTGCTGGGTGAGGTCCATGCCGCTGAATGGAAGGTGACAGGAGGAATGGAAAGTATCCAGAGGAAGCGTACCACCTATCCAAGGGACCTAGAAGCAATAGCAATAAATTTACTAGATCTGACATGGATGGACAAGGGCAATAAGCAATGAGCAGAAGGCTGGAAATCGTGCAGAACGCCAGGTACGAAAGCAGTGGCTGTAGCAGGAAGAGAAGACAGATTTGGGCTCACGTCCTTGCTCCCCTGCTTTCTAAATGTGCGTGCCCTTTGCCAGATGATTTCAATTCTGAGCTTCAAACCTCTCATTTGTAAAGCAGGATTAATGCCTACTTGCAAGCTTGTTTTGAGGATTAAATGATAATATGTGAGCTGCAAACCACCAGTGTCTAATAAGTGTGCTCAGAGATGGCATTAAATAAAGAGATACAAAGTTTAGAGGGATGAAACGGAAAAAGACAAAGTATCACTAAGCGCGCGCATGTGTGTGTGTGTGTTTTCTTTGTAAAATTTATTAAAGTTCACCTTATAAAGGGTACTGAGACTATGGGCTAACTTAGCTAAGGGGGTGGGGAGGAAAAGTCTTAGCAAGAGGGGAAGATACAGACAAGTGTAAGCCCCCGCCTCACTGTCACTGAAGAGGACTAATTCCAGGGAGAGCTGAACAATTCAAGGTCACGCCACAAAGGATGCAAGAAATTGATGGCTCTGAGGGTTTTGTAGCAGCTGGTAAAATGGTTGTCCCTGCAGAGTTCTAAACCAGAAATTTGTTTTAGGAGTTGTCATTTGAGCTGCTTTCTAAAAAATAAATGCATAGCATTGGGGTACAAGGGCAGCAGACAGACTCATTGAGAAGGGGTTTCACGGCGCAGGAGTGAACTTGCAAAAATGCCACTCATCGGGAAAAGGTGACTGGGAACCATAAGAAAAGATAAATGTGGTCGAAGCCGAATCAGACGGTGAAGTTGAAATGAAATGACCCATTATTTTATCCCTTTGTTAGAAACTCTTTCCGTCAACAAGCCATGAGAGAGAAGGGAATCAAGTCACTCTGTTCCACATCAAGGAGACTTTCCTACAGCAAGGAAATAGTCGTAGGGTCCAGAAGAAATGGACAATGACACTACAGGAAAATACTGTCTCCAAAAATAAAGACAATCATTAACAACTAATAAGAGATGAGCTCTGAGCAAAGACTTATCAAACAGTTCGAGTTCTTTGAGAATCTGTGTGAAAACCTGCAACTTATTTCAAATTGGCAGATATATGAGGAGGGTCACACAATTTCTGTGTCACAAGAATCCGTAAACAAAGATTGAGCAAATATACTGCCTGAGAGTATTAATAACATATGATTTAAAAATAAAATATAGAGCGATGTTTCCTGCCAAAAGAGGCTCTTAGCCTTCTTAGAAGCACGGATAGAAGTCAGATTTGCTGTATATTAGGACAGAGAATATATATATATATAATAAGTCATTTGGCTTTTCAAAAATAAGTAGTGTCCTTTGCAAATTGGAGTAGTTTCTCCATATGCCATTTCAGAAGTACAACAAAACTAGAAAGCAAAGCTTTTATTTTGAGCTTTTCGTCGAACATGTCTTTATAATTGGGTTTTACCCTAGTGCTGATGCATGAATATTTATGTCCTTAAAGATGAAGGGGAAAAGCCGGTTTGTCAGTTGTTTAACTTGCGATCATGAAACATCAGCACAGAGAGAACACCCAGTTAATTTATTCATGTTCTAGCGAGCTGATGGGAGGGCTGTGGACGCAACAGCGCATTGATTCCTTCTGAAATTCTCTTTTGCCTTTTATGACTTTCAATTTAACTTCCCATCTTTACTATGGTTGTATTATGGGTTTCTTATTCCCTGGGTGATGGTTTTCAAGTTCTTGAGAAGGAAAAACAAAATAACCTAAATAAGTTCCAAATCCTCAGCCAATATCACAGGGCCTTGGTGAATAACTCTCAAAATGCCAAGCGACGTGCTCCTGGCCAGGCCTCGTTCCGGCACGTTCTTGGCATGGAACAGTATTCTGTGACCATTTTCATGGGGCTTTTGTTACATTTTGCTTCTGAATTTTCAGCCATCCTTTTGAGGAAGCGCCAAAAACGTATACACTAAAATTCAGACATGCAAGAACAACAAAAAATAACTTTCATTTTCTATAACCGATTATGTCTTGCATTAGAGCTCCTCTTCCCACTTAGTAGCAAAAAATAAAAACAAAAAAGTCATAAACTTACCAATTAAAGTTAGCCACGTCTCTTTCAGTTTACTAAGCTCTGGAGGGGTTGACAGACTGTTTTGGGTCTCAGTCAATTCAAAGTTTAAAACCCTATAAGGACCAAAAGTACAAGCAACGAAAGAAAAAATAGGTAAGTTGAACTTCATCAAAATTAAAGACTTTTGTGCATTAAAAGACACTATCAACAGAGTGAAAAGGCAATCCATGAAATGGGAGGAAATATTTGCAAATCATATATCTGATAAGGAATCAGTGCCCAGAATATATAGAGAACTCCTACAACTCGATAAAAAAACAAACAGCCCAATTTAAAAATGAGCAAAGGACTTAAATAGACGTTTCTCCACAGAAGATACATAAATGACCAATAAGTACGTGAAAATATACTCAACGTCCCTAGTCATCAGGGAAATGCAAATCAAGACCACAGTATCCCCTCACACCCACTGGGATGTCTACTATCAGAAAAAAAATGGAAAATATCAAGTGTTGGTGAGGATGGGGAGAAATTGGAACCCTTGTGCATGGCTGGTTGGAATGTAAATGATGCAGCTGCTGTGGAAAATGGTATCATTTTCTACAAAAAAATTAAACATAGAATTACCATCTGATCCAGCAGTTCCACTTCTGGGTGTACAAAAAAAAGAAAAACATGAAAGCAGGGACTTGGAACTGATATTCGTAGACCCATGTTCATAGCAGCATTATTCACAATACTCCAAAGGTGAAATCAACCCAAATGTCCCCTGACAGATGACTGGATAAACAAAATGTGGTGTGTACATACAGTGGAATATTATTCAGCCCTAAAAAAGAAGGAAATCTTGACACATGCTCCCATGTGGATGAACCTTGAAGGCATTATGCTAAGTGAAATAAAGCAGTCACGGAAGAAAAAATACTGTACAATTCCTTCTATATGAGATTCCTAGAGTCGTCAAATTCTTAGAGATAGAAAGTAGAATGGTCATTGCCAGGGGCTGGGGGATTGGGGAATGGGAGATGATGTTTACTGGGCACAGAATTTCATTTGGAGGAGATGAAAGAGTGCTGGAGGTGGCTGGTGGTGATGGTTGCACCACACTGTGAATGTTTCTTGTGGGCTTATATCTTTTTTCCTATATCACCAATTTAGTTAGAGTCTCAGAACAATGAAGTAAACATTTGTCATCCATCTGCAATCTTGAAAGGAAAAACTTTGTCCTATAGGTTTTGATATAAAGACTTCTTTCCATTTTTTCCAGATTATTATTATTGTTGTTGTTGTTGTTTCATAAGGAAGATTGTCACTGAGCTAACACCTGTGCCAGTCTTCCTCCATCCTGTATGTGGGACGCGGCCACGGCATGGTTTGATGAGCGATGCATAGGTCCACACCCGGGAGCCAAATCCACAAACCCCAGGCCAGTGAAGCACGAGCACACGAACTTAACTTTAACACTGTGCCACTGGGCCAGCCCCCCAGATTTTTTTTTTTTTTAAACTTTTAGTATCTATCTAATTTCCAAGCAGATTTTCTGGTCATCTTTTTATTGTTGATTTCTGGTCTTTTCAAGTCAAGATGTAGCTTTTGAAAAATCACAACTTTGATGAATTTACATAGGCCCTTTATCACCATATTGGTGTTCGTCAGTATTCTATGGACTCAAGTTATCTTTCCTGTTTGTAGGGTAAAAATTCTATAGATGTCAATTATTGACCTTGTTGATTATGTTATTCAAATCCTTTAGTTTGTTTATTTTTAACTATTTTTATCTGTCAGATTCTGAAAGTTTATTAAATTCTTCCACTGTGATTTTATCATCTCTTCCTCAAATTTTTAGTGAAGTTTGCCTTACGTGTTGGTCTGCAGTGTTTGTACATGGCCTGGTGCATTCCGGTTTGTGGCTTATTTTTCTCATGGATATCATCTTTAGTGTATATAAACTTCTCTGTCCCGTTAAATGCTTTCGACTTTGCATTCTGCTACCCTGCTTCATTTGTTTGCACTGACTAGGTTTATCTTTGTCCATACCATTTCAGGCTTTCTTTGTCACTGTATTTTAACTGAGTCTTGTTAACACAGAGTTGGATTTCGTCTAACTGAATATGATAACGTGTTTTGATAGGGAAGTTCAGACTTACCACATTTATGGTGATAACTGACATTCTTTGTGTTTTTCCTTCCATTTGTTTTAGGTTTAGCGTTTAACATAATTCATTTTTTCTTTTCCCCTCTACTTCCTTTTCTTCACAAGTGCTTCTCAGTCCCCATCGTGCCATCCCGCGCCCCAGGATGGCTAGAGGGGGCTGGAATTGGGTAATTCCCTTCCCCCAGGTTGATTAGGCTCGGGTAAAGCTTCCCTTGAGGGCAGGCTTTGCTAAGGACAGAATGCTCTAGAATATTTCGAAATGGTTCCTTTTCCCTGCCCGCTGCTGGACGAGTGAGGGGATTTTTCTCCTCTTTTCACTGCAAGCTCCAGGAGGTAAAACTCCCAGAAGTATGGAGGCCGCCCTATGACTGGGTCCTGTGAGTTTCTACCTTCCGGACTTGTCCACACTGAGCCTCCAGCAATTCATCCATTACAGTTCGTCTGTTCCTGCCCAGCACTGCTTCCCAAGGACGGTTCTGCTCCAGTAAATTGTGATTCTCCGTGTCTGCCTGTCTGTGTCTTCAATTTGGGGGCAGCGGCTTGCCCTGCGACCTCAACTCCCTGACAGATCTAAGAAGAATTGTCGACTTTTTTAGTTTGTCCAGCCTCTTACTTATAGTTAGGGGTAGAATGGTGACTTCCCAGCTCCTTACATGATGGACAGGCAACGGGAATACCCTCTCTTTATTTCTCTGGCTTCATCAGTTCTCTCTTCATTGCATTTTTGCCCTTTACATTTTGCCCATTAATTTGGAAGTGCTAATTAATTGTTTTCCATTCTTCCGAGCATTACCATCTCACTCCAGTTGTTGTAGTCACACCTGTATCTCTCTATTAACATATCAAAGTTAAGTATCCTCCCACCAAGGTACTTTCTGTGCCTAGTCATCCAGCACTGCACAAAGATTAAATTTCTAAGCTGTGATAACTTCTGCTGAGTACCGTCCTCAACAGTGGTGCCCCGGAGCTGGTTCATACTGACCTTCTTCCTTCCCAACTCTGTGCTCTGAGACATCACCCTGATAGCTTGAAATTGGCCACGAAGGGAATATTTACACCATGGAAGCTGACAAGCACTACCACACAGGGCTTTGGGTTTTGTTTATCGTTTTTCCGTAGTCGGTTGTTAATCATTTACCAGTACACCACTGCATTTCTACTTCTGCTAAAATTTGTGGGTTTTGTCGGACTGCTTCAAAATTTTAGTTCAGGGTTATTATTTTCCCTTTGGGTATATGTTACGTTTCAAAACTCTATAACACAGAGGAACTATTGTTCTAACTAATCTGTTTTGTTGTTGTCGTTGTTATCATTTTCTATGTGGGAATTTATAAGATTTTTACTAATCTGAGGAATTGATAAACCTCACCAAGATATAGCTTGGTGCCTAATTTTTTTCATTTATCTCATCTAAGTCTTGGTAACCGTTCTTAATCTGAAAACTTATCTTTGTCCAGAGAAATTTTCCTCGTCTTTAAAAATTTATTTTTCCATATAGTCCTTTTTCTCTTCCTGGAGCTCATTGTTTACATTGCAAGTCTGTAACCTCCAAATTTCTAGTCTTTTCCCTCGTATCCTTGGGATTTTGTTCTTTTGTGACATTTGTTTCTATCGGCTCTTCCAAACCATTCTTTCATTTCTCAGCAACAGCCATCTCCTTTGGTTATTTTCTTTTTCAGATTGAGAGGGTCTTTTGTATTCCAACTGCGTCTCCGCAAGGAGCCTCAATGCTTTGTTCGAGTTCTTTCCCACCTCTGTTTTCAGTTTATGGCAGTAGGAGCCCCCAGGTCCAGTTCAGCTTTGCCTTCCTCCATTAGTTCCCTGATTTCCCTTAAAGGGATTGTCATTTCTTTCCCTCCTCGTGTTTTATTGACCTTCAGCGCCCATCCAGTCAGGACTTTGAGGTTCCCCAGGCCATGATGTTGGGATGAAAACTTCTGCTCTATCAAGTGATAAGCAACTGAACTGGCAGTGCCTACACTGAGGCGAGAAGGAGGTCTGTCTGGGAACAAGAGGCCATCCTCTCCCTCTACAGGAACTGGGAGCAGCTCAGCCTAACACAGTGTCTCTCGTCCGGGTCGTGAGGTCTGGCAGCTCCTCCCAGGAGCATATGCAGCCCATGCAAACAGGCGTCTGCTTGGCCAGGCCCCTCAAGGAGCAAGAAATTAGGGGCCTTCACCCCACAGTCCTCTCCACTCTTCCTCAGCACCGCAGGAAGCAAAGACCTTAACTGTGGGATTAGCACGCGCCCTCCAGGCTCTGCCAGCAGCCTCATTTTGTTCATTGTGTTTTCAAAGGAGGAACTTGGAGGAATGAGTCAGGGTTATGTTCTCAGGCCTCTGTCTTCCCATACATTTCTTTTGGTGGCAAAGCAATTGTGTATGTTATAGGCCTACCGTATGACCCTATTTCACGGCTATAGTAGCCACTCAACATCACCAGATCAAAACAACGACAGGCATGGTCCTTGTCATTTCCTAAAAAATTCCAGGGCATCAACTGCTGCCAGCTAGTGGTACCACTGGCAGGTGAACCAGACAGGGGTATCACTCCCAGACAGGCCTCGACAGGGACACTGCTACATAGTATGTAGCACTGGCCTACGACTCGGCATCCTGAGAGACCACAGGCTAGGAGGGTCACCAGCAGGTCCGTGCATTGTTGGAGCCGGACAGATGGGCAATATTCTCAATTTCCTGACCATCAAAGTCTCACATGCAAGACAGTCGGCATCCACGATGTAGCTCTTACTCCGAGTTGAGGCAGAGCCAGACTTTAAGTTCAGTAAAGATTGCATCCCAGAACCGTATTGTTGAGGATGTAGGAACTTACCGTGTTAGGGTGGTAGAAACAGTAGGTGTTAACTATTCCTTGGAAGTCAGTTTTCAGGTTACAAGATACCCCACGATGGCTTCCTTTTTTATTAATCTTCAAATGGGAGAAAAGTCGTCATTGGTCAATTGTATGGGTGATGTTTGTCTCGCTGATGAAATTTCAATGGTCAGCATTGATGTTAATCTCATTCCAGATTCGGTGGCCCAGCCACAATTCTCTTTCTTGGCAACATCTTTGAAAACAGAATGACAAACTGGTCAACACAAGTAGCTGCAATTGAGACTCTGGGGGAGGGGGGCGATATCTACGAGATCACACGCCCAGCTAGACTAGTATGTGATGCTGACCAGTATCCTCGTCCCTCAGTGCACCGTGATGAGAAGACAAGAAGAAGCCTTGGATCTTCATTCTAAATTTGACACCAAACATTCACCTTCCCGGGTGTGCAGAGGGGCAGTTGTATCATCACTCAGCCACATCTAAAGCACCACCTCAGTCAAATCCAGTACCTGAATGTGCCTGACGACAGATGGATGGAGACCTAAGTTCATGCTCCATTAGGCTTAATTCACTCCAGAGCTCACCATTTCCCAGGATGCCTAATGTTCAGTCAGGGAAGAGCCAGCAGCTTAGGGTTTCTAACCAGCCAATTCACTGTAAAATATATTCTGTCAAATTTTGGATTGTATCAGCCTGAGATAAATAAAATAAACACTCTCCCTCCCAGGTGTGGAAACTTCCCGGTCAAGTTGACCTGCAAATTTGGGACCCTGTAGGAACCAAAGAACGCACTGTCCACCAACGAGATGAGAATAATCTGAATATTGCAGCTCTTGATATCCTGGGAAGACCAGTGGGCAGTAGCCACGTGTCAATTGGAACTTTAAGGAACCTCAGTTACCTTAAGGATTTAACCATTCCTGACAGAGGTCCTGCTGGGACCCCAAGGAGGATGTTCCCTCTCTCCCTCTGACACATGAGGAGTCTTAGGTACAGAGCTGGGCCTTTTCCATTCTCTCTAGCACTTTTTTTAGATTTTTCTCTATACTGGCTCCATTCTGGCTTATAAAGGCCATGCTGAGTTCTCCACTAACTTCATGTGCATGACTGAAAAATACTTCCTACAGAATTGAAGGAACCACTGTGATCCCCTCTCCAACGCAGGAAGGAGCATGCATAAAGGAGAAGAGGCGACGTTTTAGGGGGCATATTCAGCCATGATACTACCAGCCAAGCCAAGCCAAGGCAGATAAGAGGAATCTAAAACCATGAAATGGTGCTTAATTCCAAAAAATGCTAAGAGGGAAGTCCAGAGGGGCATCAGAGAGGCCAAAGACCTAGCATAAGTCAAAAATAAAGAACAGGCGAAGGGAGAGCAGAAGTCTGAGTGCCTAGAACTCTTTTCCCCTGCTTTCAAGGACCAGCTCTGAGGGCTAGTAGAAACAACCAAACATACCCATCACCACATGGAAAGGCCCAAGAGCAAGGCTCTTGTCAGCTCTTACAGTCCACAGATCACTGCAGGTCTCTGGGCAAAAATGATATGAGGTGTCCTCAGCCAAATTAGGGAATGGCAAATCATTTTTCCTGTTATTTAGACTCTTTCAAGAAAACATAACTTTCGTTCTGGAAGCATCCAGTCCTAATATTTACTATCCTTCCAGTGGAAGAGAGGAATAACGTACCACACTATTGATGATACAGGGAGCTCGAGTTTGAGTCTTATTGCAATATAACAGAGACATCCCCGACTTCCTCAGCTTGAGACTATAAACCAAGTTCATATTTCTTTTGCTAGAATTATTAGCTTTTTAAAAATTCCTTTTGTCCTCCCCGGTAATTGTAAGTTCTACTACATATTTCTATTTGGATACTGGTTGCCCGCCTATTCTTAACAGTTATATTTATACCTACATTTCATTTTATGTACTGTGATTAAATAACCATGCCCCCACAGACGCACACACTGTTTCGCTTCCCTCCTCCAACTGTGAGTGCTCTCTGTGCCAGGCTTCTTCCGTCTCTTGGATCTGGTTGAAAGAATGATGGTCTGGGACCAAAAAGCTTAAGTTTTCCCTTTCAGTAAATTTTGAGATTCCACAGCACAGTTTGGAGGTTTAAGATGACGTGCTCAGTTACACTCCGTAACTTCTGTCTCCCTTTTTTTTTTCAACTTGGTTACTCATCGCAGCAGTTAAACTGGGTACCTTTTAGATTCCCAGTCCCTCGAGAGAAGGAATTAGATTTGTGTTAATCACCACCATCCCCAGACCTGAGGCATAAATAATAGTTGCCTGACTAAAGAGGCTATTTGCTAGAGATATGGAAAATTGCTTTATGTCTGGCCATACAAAAAAATGGCACCACTTAAGACTCTCATCAGATGCTGACAGAACTCCCCTGGCTGGGAATACACTGTTCTAAAGTTCAACAACAACAACAAAAATCGATGAAGTTCCTGCACTTTAGTTTACTGAGATCTTGCTGCCAGTTATTTCTAGAGATGTCATTTTGACAACTCGGAATGCCGATACTTTGAGATAAGTTAGTCCATTTCTTAAAGTGCATGGGAACTCTGGTATTGTTCCGCCACAAGACCATTTCTCGGTAATAGCCTCCTAGCCGTGCGCTGCAGTACAAATATTTGTCAGGGAGTCTGATTTTTGCATTTTTTCCAGTCTGCTTTGACCTTAAACCTTGAGTGTGTTTAATTAAGTCACAGACCAGTCTTTTGTCAGATTATCTACATCAGTCTCACGAGTTATTAGATGAATCTACTTTTTTGGTATGCTAATTTTACCATCTGAGGAAAGCACTGTGATTTTCTGAAATAGTAAAAATTAAACTCAGTAATTATGTAATGGTTAAGAGATAGAACAGCAGTCAGACTACCCAAGGTGTCAATCCTGGCACCTCGCTTTCTACCTGTGACATTTTCCAAGTTACTTCAGCTTTCTATTCTTGCTTCATCTTCTATAAAATGGGGCAATGATAGTCCCTAATTTACAGGGTTGTAATGAGGTTTAGCTGAGTTGATTCATATAGGAGAGTAGCTGGCACAAGCACTCGATAATGTTAGCTATTATTTTTACATCATCGAAATATTTTAGGAAAATGAAGGCACTCCTAGTTTTTGCTCCAATTTCCCTGACAAATTGTTTATTTTCTTCAACATTTGTTCAAACTACTAATCTTTCTGGGGATTCTGGATTCTCAGGTACCTAAATGATGACTCTGGCTTTATGTAAGAATAACACTACCATTAGTGTCCAGGGATCAGAACTGATAACATGGGAATAATAGGTAAGAATTGAGGTATTGAGTGCATCCTACACGCTAGACCCATAACTGACTCCGTGCAACTGCGTCTGGACCTCCCAATATGCTGCCTGTCCTCATGAAGATAGATTTAGAGATGTGAAGGTTGAGCCCACAGGTTGAGTGCTTGAGTACCTAGAGGTAAGCGGACAGGACCCATATGCCTGTTGTTCAAAATTCTAAATGCATCAAATGGCAGAAGTTTCAGGAAGCTTTTATTTAGCACTGTCACTCTGCAGACATCAGCGGTATTCATGTTGATCGCCCACATTTTAAGAGAACAGAGACAATATAGTCTTTGGTGACAGCCTCCACAGGACTGGAGCTGTTGAAATGGCCTTGTTTGCTGGAATTTAGATGAGTTTAACCAAATAGCATGCCGTAACCCTAATACAGAGCTAATGCTGAAAGGCAGAAAGTTGGAACTAGCAAGACTGGGCTTTCACAGAGTCACTAATGGGAATAGCAAGTAGCCCAAAGGATTCCAAAGTTAGGCTTGATTCAAACTGGAGACAATATCCAATGCAGAGAGGTGGCCAAGAAGTGGACTGAGTCCTGCCACAAGAGAGCCCCAAGTCATGGCATTTCTGGTCAGCACTTGCTTTGGTCAAGGTGACCCATCCTCTTGGAACATGATTCAGACTTGCCTTTAAGAGTTTAAGAAAAAGAATTTACACAGCCAGAGACAAGCAAAATATCAGGACTGCAGACAAGCAGGCTCAAAATAAAGTCAAATATTGGCCCCCATAAAGCTAATCAGGAAAACAAGACAGAACCATGTCAGAAGCTGAGAAAACACAGCAGAGGTCAAACTTGGGAGGCACAGGGGCTCAGGGTTTATCCCACACAATACTTCTACAACTGACTTTACACCTCTTGGTCTGGACCACAATAAGTACAAATCAGAAGACAGAAACAGAATTATAACAACACATTACTGTGTGTAACATTATGTGCTGGCAGAATAATGGCCTCCCCAAAGATGTCCACATCCTAACCCCTGGAACCCATCAATATGTTAAGTTACAGGGCAAAGAAGAATTAAATTCGCAGATGCAATTAAGTTTGCTAATCTGGTGAATTTGCTATGGGGAGATTACCCTGGATTATCCGGGTGGGCCCAATCTAATCACATGAATCTTTAAAAGTGGGGGAAAAAGAGGCAAAAGAGAGGGTCAGAGAGATGATTGGTGAAAAGGACTCAACTGGACATTGCTGGCTTTGAAGATGGAAAGGGACCATGAGCCAAGGAATGTGGGCAGCCTTTCGAAGCTGGAAAAGGCAAGGAAATGAATTGTGCCCTAGAGCCTCCAGGCAGGAAGGTGGCTCTGCCAACACTTGCCTTTAACCCAGTGAGACTCAAATCAGAATTCTGATCTCCAGAACTATGAGATAATAAATTTGTGTTGTTTTAAGCCACTAAATTGGTGGTGATTTATTATCGTAGCAATACAAAACTAATACACATTACAAATAAGGAAATGTTTAATCTAGGCTGTGTTTGACTCTAGAATCATCAAAACCATAATTTGTCCCAAATGATATTTCTTTTATATTTAAAAATTGACTTTGAAGAATACAAACAATACCTTGAAGGGGGGGAGCAGGCAGTGTTGTGGGTGGAGAATCTTTTTATGCCCCAGAGCTGGGCTCATGTAAACAGGGACCAGGACCCAAGCACAGATTATGGCTGCTCTAGACTGCTCTCGATTTCCATTCCGAAATTTGAATCTCTGCTCATGGTGATAAATTGGTCTCTAACAAGAATTAATATCCCCTACTCTGCGCAAGGAGGTGACTGGTGTTCTAGATTCAGACAGTGGTCAAGAAATGAAAGAAAAACAAACAAATTCTTCAGTGAAACATATTAGAATACACCATCCTAACATTTAGTAAATATTTCTAACTAGCAGAGTTCATCAGTAGTTCAGATGACCGTCATCCCAGAATTTAAAATGATTTAGATGTCACAGTGCTATAATTCCATCAGCATACCCCCACCTCAGCTGTAAGAGGGGCAAATGAAACACAATAGATGTTTTTTTTTAATGCCAAGAAGGAACCTGGGGCCTATGGATAAAGGGCCCTGAGGGGAGAAGAAATCTCCAAGGACAGAGAGCAAAAGCCTCAGCTTTCTGCTCAGTTTCCAGAACTTTCCCCTCAGCCTTGCTTGGGGCCACTCTAGCACCCTGTTCAAAGCAGAACCACCTTCTGGGCATTTCATTGGCAGGTTAAAACTGGATGAAATTTCATTTTAGTCAAAGGAAGGCATTGTTCCGACTCAGGCATTGTTCTTCAAATGTCATAGTGTTCAAGGTTTTATCTATAAAGTTTAGGCTACCGCTTTCAGAACTTAAAGTTGAAAGATGTACGGAAATCTTTTGACAGAACATTTAACACAATGACTTCTTTCACCCTCTCCTGACCTGGTTTTTGTCCTACAGCTTTTTTTGATGCCTATTGCCGATTCCAATTCAGTCTCTATGGGGATAGTTTCTTGTTCTAAAGCAGCAGCATTCTCAATAAATATATAAATTACCGGAAGATCTTACTGTAGTTTGATCAAAGCATAACACATCTCGAATTATTTATTTTCCGAAGTCTCAATAAGCTGTTTCGAAGGACCAGCAAAGAGAATGAAAGCCTGAAAAAAAAAAACATTTTAAGGAAAATCTGATGGGGGAAGGGAGCAAGAATAAACAAAAGAAACCTCAAACAATTTGCCACAGTCGTCTCTTCAGCAGTTTTTTGTTTTGGATGTAATAAATCAGTCCCTGAGAGTCCACGTAAACTTCATCTTACGTATCCAAGGGGCAAGGGAACTGGAGGGAGGAAGTGACACTAAAGAGGAGCAGAATAGACAGAAAGAACAGTCAGCCTGAAGAGATTTGGTCGTCCGGTGCTCCATGGTGCCATTCTGCCCTTTCCAGTTTGGTGAAAAAATAATTCAGTGCCTCGTCTATATCATGTCTGTCCTGAATGATATTACAAGCCATCTCTGCGAAGAGATTGACGGCACTCCATAGCTGATGCAGCTGTTCTTACAGGGAGCAAGGACCAGGACTGGGCAGAGGGATAGAGAGATAAAGATGACAGACAGGTAGGTAAGTAGGTAGATGGAGGGATGGATGGATGGATGGATGGATGGATGGATGGATGCATGGATGCATGGATGGATGGATGCATGGATGGATGGATGCATGGATGGATAATCAGCTAAACTGTGAAAAAGCGTAACCTAGGAGTCTGTTAAAAATGTGTAAATGTGTGCATCTGGTGCCCCTTGAAAATAAGACCTTTCCTCATGAAGGATGGTTGGAGAAGCACTCATCTTTCTCGCACTTGGTTCCACTCCAACATTTTTAGCATACAATATTTTTTCCACGTTTTCTTTGACGAATTAATTTTTTACCACCTTGAGTTTCTAAAGCATTAAAATGTTACTTTGAGGGAATAAAATAAAAAGTAAGCAAGCTGTGTGAAAGAAAAGCTTTTGCTGCCATCAAGCTGGATTGGTGCCAAATTCTGTTTCCGGAAGGTGTCTAGAAATGGGCAGTCTGTTTCCAGGCGGCCCAGCAGGTTTGGGAGCGCTCACCCTCCCTGAGAAGGAATTCAGTTGTTCCTGAGGTTACCCCTTGTACTGAGGAGTGAAATGCTGGTAGCCAGACTGCCATGATTCCTGACTTTGTCTGATCCCAGCCAATAGCAACTTCCCTGAGTCCCACGGCGGGTCAGGGTGCAGAGCGAGGGTGCCGCCCTCTCTCCGCCTGCTGTGCGAGACAGCGAGTCAGCTCGAGAATTAGTTCTACAAGCACAATTATTTCCCGTAAAAGGTATATGTATGGAGCAACAAGTGAATACAGATTTACTCCTAAATATGAATAATATAAGGTAAATGGGAGGTAAACCATTCAACAATCTAGACCTGAGCTCCCTGTTTTACAAATAAAAGAGCCGTGGCACAAAAACCCACATGGAAAACTGCTGGCAGGATAGTCATTGCTCCAGTTGCCTTGCTGGCACGTTATCCTGGCTAAAGCAGAATTTTCTGGGCGAATGGTGATGGGTGTTCTAAACAGGGTCCTGTTCATATGGCCATGGAGAAAGATGATCCCTTCTTCTCTTCAGACTCTGTGTCTGAAATATGATACAGATTTTAGCACGTGACAATGTGGCCTGAGTCAAGGGCTCACCTGCAAAAAAAAACAGTTTCAGACATGTGTGTGACCTGCCAGCCCATTCAGTTATATTTTTATTGAAATGTTCATTAAAACAATGTGTCTATAGAAAGTCAAAGAAGTTACTTAAAAGGAGTAAAACTTCAGAAAAACTTAAATATAACCTAATTGATTTACGTCTTTATTTTTAATCAAAGCAGAAATTATTCTACATACAAGTAACCATGTATAAATTAATAAGATATATATATATATATATATTCACAGGAATATATACCTTTTAAGAACCTATAAAAATGTTTGCCTAACACATAGCCAACTTAAAATATCAAGCCCAAAAGTAAAGATGGATTTTCTTGTGAAATGTGTATAAAACCAAATATACATATATTTATGCAATAAAACTCCATTAATTCCCATTTCAGGGATTTAGAATTTGTAATTACTGTAATGTTCTTGGCACTACAGAGAAGAGGAAATTGTGATGAGGTGAAATACTAGTGTAAACGAAAGAAATATTTATACATGTAAAAGCAAACAGCTTCTCAGCATCATTTTGGTAGAAGTTCTTGTGCTCAAAGAATAAATGTCTAATTATAAACAACATGTTAAGCACTGCCAAGATTCTGTCAGTGTTCTTGGTGCTAAAACCAATATTCTAAAGGGATTTCACATGCATCGTTATCGTTGCGAAGTGAAGGATAATAGTCTAGATGGTGGTAAAAGCATACATTCCACAGCTAGACTGCCTGAATTCAAATCCTAGTTCAACCATTTGAGGGCTTTGCATGACCCTGAGCAAGGTGTTTGAAATGTCTGTGCCCCAGCTTCCTAGTCTGTAAAAAAGAAAATATAGTTGGCGGAGAAGCAGTGAATGACAAACCCTCCGTTCCCCCTCTCAACGGACTGAATGTTATGTCCCCCCAAATTCATGTGTCGAAACCCTCATCCCAGTGTGATGGTATTAGGAGGCGGGGCCTTTGGAAGATAATTAGGTGATGAGCGTGGACCAGCTCTCCTTCAACCATGTGAGGAGACAGCGAGAAGTCAGTCATTGCCACCCAGAAGACTGTGCTCCCCAGAACCAGACCGTGCTGGTCCTCTGATCTCAGACTTCCAGTCTCCAGAACTGTGAGATGCTCTCAAGCTCTGAACCAACTGAGAGATGAAGAAGAGCCAGCAGGTGGAGACCAAAATATCCCCTTTATTGTGAGACAGTTCAAGTTGAAGAATGTCGCTCTCTGGGTCTCTTAGCCAAAAGGACTTCCTCTGCACCCCCAGAATTAGGCATATGTATCGTCCTGCTCCTAGGCAGCACTGGAAAATCAAGCTGCCCTCTGTATAGTCCACAGCCCAGGGGAGGGGAGCATAGGCTTCATGTGGGCACACGGCTCCTAAGGGCACACGCACCCAGGCTGGCGTGACCATCCTCGCCTCCAGATACTCCTCAGGGAACCCCCTCCGCCTCCCAGCAAGGAAAAAGGAGTGGGATAAGGCACCAAGGGTATTTCAGGAAAAATCCCTCTTTGTGAAACTAGAGGGGCTGGGAAGAAGTGCTCTCCTGCTTCTCTCAGCTTTAAGAATTAAATGAGATGACGCGTGCACACCTGCCCCGCTCATGGCGAGTGCTCAATACATATTAACTATTACTATGATGTGTGTTGTTGACTATGTCGTTATCAAGATTTCAAGGAATTTGATTGGACCCAAGATATAGATCAAAAGCCATCTGGTAGCATTCTAGAGACCAGAGCTGCATTTTTAAGTTCTAAACTCTGATTTGTATTCTATCTGGCTACTAACCCTCAAAAGTTGGACAAATTAGCAAGTTATGTTGTACAGTTAAATGTTTTTCAGGTGTGGTCAGGGTTTCACAGCTGATTCAGCACAAGTTACAGATGGGTATCGGGCTGAGTGTCTGGACCGAATGAGAAAGCTTTTCTCATCATCACAAACAACTTTCTAACTCTTCTCCTTTGAGAGCCCAGGGTTTGTTTACACTTTATTTTCCCCTCCGTTTCTAAGAAATGTTGTATCTTTTGTGTTATGACCCCAAGTTAAATGCCCATAAATTATACTGGGTTTAAAACCAAAATTTATCAGGAGACAATTTGTTTTCTCTACCAGACTCTAAACCACAGTATTTCATGTCTTGGATTGTCTAGCAACTCAGTTTTCTGAGGTATAAATATAATACCTTTTCCAGACACAGAGGTACCATAGCCTGAGTTTGTCAGCCACGTGCAAATGAACAATCTGTAGGAATGCTTCGTGTCGCTCCTATACCAGGTGTTTAGAGCAACAATCCTCGTGCGAATGCCTCCCCTCCAGAACCTGGCGGCTCTCCTGGCATCAGTTTCTTCAATTACTGTATGCCTCAATAATTGATAGAGTTAAGTGAATGCAGGTCCTTTTTTTTCACCAAATTCCCCTTGAGTGCTTCAGCAACGTGAGGCAGTTTATCATGCTTTTTGTGCAACAGCACACAGACTCTTTAAAGAATGAATTTAGACTTTCTCTTCCCATCCAAAAAATAAGCACTTCTCAGGTTTGCAACGATAAAAGGCTTGGTTAGAATCGTCAGACCATCAATACCAGCAGGCGCCGAGCGGCCCAAATCATAGGCCCTCTATTGCTTTTTTTCATCTGGCTTCATTTTCCTTTGGAGAAAGACCCAATTAAAAACATTTGTGGGTTTTTCCAAGGATATTTCCTTCACAGAAGTTACATTCAGCTCTTTGGCAAGAAAAATGCTGGAGCAATTAGTGGCTCTAAGGAACCACTAGCTAGCTGTTTGTGTACTATTTCAGAAGAACCCATTGTGGGCAGCAGTAGCTTCTACACAGAGGTTCCTTTTAGAATGTGGATGCTTCCTAACCATTTGGAGTACACCTAAAATTGAAATCAACAGTCATGCCCTCCCGAGGACGCCTTTATTGTATATTCTAGATGAGAAGATGTCATGACGGTGTACAGTAAAGGCGTGGGTTTCTTTTCATCCTTCTTCTCTGCTCACCTCCAGCTTGTGAGCTCTCATTTCTCTTTAACATTCGAGAATGTTGTCTGATACACTTCCAGAAAACCTGCTGGACAAATGAAGGAATATATAGTTGCGAGTAAGTCAGTCATTTCCTAGGTGACAGTCTAATAAGAAACCCATTTTGGGATAATAGCCTGATTGAAACTAATTCTCCACTCTCCCTCATGGTCAGGAGATAGCATGTCGAAATTAATCAAATGTTCTGGGGCCTCGCACATGTTAATATTGAGTGTAGGGATGGTGCCGCGTCTTACAGGATAATCAATTTGCAAAGAATTAGAAATAATTATAAAGCCAAGAGGAATATTATGTAATCTTTCGTTGATTGAGCCTAGGATCTTGCAGGTACTTCTTAGTCAGGATTAGGAACAGCTGTTAATTTCCAGCGGCTATACAAATCGTTCAGGTTAACAAGGTTCTGATTAATAGAATGCCAGAAAGCAGAGTTTATTGTAGCACTCAGGCATTAGTGCCAAACATAATAATCATACCTTTCCCAAGAAACCAACAGAGCCTAAACTATTTTAATGGCTTAAATTAATCTTAAATACACTGTATCTTTTGGGGGACCTTCGCCTTTCAAAAATAAAACAAAACAACTAAGAAGGCGAAGGTTGGATATGGGGAGAAGAAAATGTATATTTTGATAATACATTGTCAAAAAATAAAATTTTTGTTACGCAGTGGTCATCCAGAAGCACAGTTTTGAGAAAGGTAGGATTTATTTACTTAAAAATTGAATTTTAATCACAGATTTCACTTACAAGGTTTTGAAAGCTTTTAAGTGCAATTGAGTTTCATTTTTTATTATCCTACTATACAACCATTCAGATTTTCAAAACAGATACATCAGAAGTAGACCAGATCTTTCACTTTAAGAAAAGGCCAACACGAAGGGTGGTACTTATTCCAGTGCCTTGTAGACTGAAGGTCACTTGGAGTACACTTGTTTGGGGGGGACCTAAACATTTTCCCCAGGAGGCCAAAACCTGCCCTTGTTGGCCCAGGTTTTATCTTAGAATTTCTCTGAATAGCCGATTTCCTTAGACTATTGAAAATAAGAATTGCCTTTCAAAAATTCTATTTTTGTAACTTTGAGCCAAATACCCATTGCATAAAATGAAGCACAATTATATATTATATCATCTATCTTCCGAGATCGTCACTTAAAATTTGATTAAGGAAATTATGTATTTTGATGATAGGAAACAATGAGTTGCCATTCATATTCTCCTGAGGTTTTAGTGTGAGTGTTAATTCTGCCTCTGCTCTTTTTATCCCAACCTGTAATTCAGAATTTCCAGAAATGGGAATGTTTGTTAGTCATTCTACCCTCAATGCAGAAAGACCTTGAGAAAAGATGTCTTTGTTGATGTTACCATTCCACAAACATTCTGTTCCAGCAAAGCTGTCCTATAATGTCCAATAACCTGCCCAAACTTGTGTCACTTGGTGATTTCTATTAAGTTTAGCTAAAACTATAAATTATCATTCTCCGAGTGATTCCCATTCATAAAGGAAAAATATTTAATTTTCCTTTTTCTTTATAAGAAACTAATTTTCTCATAGATAAAAATAGTTTAATGTGTGAAAAGCGTTTAGAATATTTTAAAAATATTCCAAGTAATATAGCATCCTTAGAGGTGATTTTTCTGAACTGTGGATTGGATTCAAAGATCTGTGTCTTCCCAAATAAAATAAAGTTTTGCTCATGGAAACCACATGTTTCTAAAAGACACAGATCATCATCGCTAGAAATGCTTTTGAGAGCATATTGGTACCGAGGACTTGGATGGGAATTTGAAATATTTTCAAATCATCAGCTTCACTTTTTTCTATTTAATCTCCCAAGTACTTGTAATGTGTTGTCTCGTCGTAACAAAATTGTCTTTCTTAAATGTCGCCTATTAAAAGTGAATCCAACTTTAACTAGATTCGTGATCTTGAGTAGTTGTAGTATTGACTTCTATAAACTATATTTTAGAGTCTGCTGTCTAGGTGTTTCAATTCATTTATTCATTCATTCACTTTCCCATTCAAAAGTATTTTAGTGCCAGATATCTACAAGGCACTGTTTTAGGTGCTATGAATATGATGACTGACCAAAGATCCTTTCCTCAGAAAGTTTATAGTCTGTTAATTGAGGTAATACCTGTAAATAAATATAATGAATCTAAAAAGCCACAAGGACTCTAAGATAGGTATAGTCAACAGCTGTAGGAGTTCAGAGAAGGGCAATATTGTAGGGCAAGAATTTGAGATGGCTTGCTTTGTGGAGGAGGTCGCACTTGACTTGAATGGTGAAAGATATTTAAGAGCGGAACACTTAGGGACAATAGTGTCAAATATTCCAGACAGAAGAGAAAAGAGGGGGACCCAAACACTTGGTGTGTGGACAGGGATTCATGTGTAGTTCAACCCAAGTGAAGTGGAGAGTGTAAGGGGGACGGAGGCTGGGAAAATAAGTGGAGACTGGATCATGGAGCCTTGAGTACCTGACTGAGAGGTCTGAGTGCTCTTCCGTACCAGTGCGGAGCCAGCAAAAGGTTTTGAGTGTGATGGTCCGAGCAGTAGTAGGTGATATAGGATAACATGGGGGCGAACTGAAGGCAGGGAGAAGTGAGCATTCCTTTGAGGCATGGCAAAGGCTTAAAGTAGGGAAGTGTCAGTGATGCCTACCTGTTCAGAGATACAGGTGAGAAAAGCATAGCAACATTTGGGACGTGGGGCAAAGAGAGGAATCAAGCATGATGCAAAGTTTTGAAGTATCATTCTGTAAAATGGCAAGAAACCCTAAATCCGAGTTCTCCCCGGCACTCTTCCTACTTGTCAGCCCTCTTGTCTCTGTTTCCTCCAGACCCGCCTTGTAGAGCCACGTTCCTGTTTAACAATAGGACAGTAGGGGTCCACTCTGGCTTGTTCAGTAAGGAGCAGTGAGGCAAGAGTTACACAGCAACCCTTCTTGCCAGTGTCAGGCGTTGTTTGGCCCTGAGAGTCACAGAACTCACTTGGTTGTGCCATTGGAGTCTTCTTCAGTTACGTGCCCTGGAAACAATAACCTTCCTTGGTGCATAGCCCCTGCCTCCTTTGCGACCTCAAAGTGATCGCTTTCTCCAACCCAGGCACTGATCTCCTTGTAGCTCCTCAAACACACCAAGTATCTTTCCAACCCTAGGGCCTTTGCATGTGCTGTTGCCTGGAACACCTTTCCCATCAATTTCGCATGTCCAATGCCTTGTCTATTTTTAGCTTTAGCTTCAGCTGTCATCCTCCCAAGTGGCCTTACCTAACCACTTCCTCTAAGAAAGGTCCCACCCTTTATTCTCTATCTCAGCCTTTTGTTTCTCTCCTACCTAGTACCTATCACAACTAACAACTATTTTATTTGTATGCTCACTTATTCTTTTTGCCTCTTTTCCTGATAAAACGTAAGCTCCATGATAACATAAACCATGTCTCTTTTCTTGCTGTATCCCCAGCACTGAGAGCTGTGCCTGGCACTCCATAGGAGATACTCAATAAATAGTTTTTGAATTAATGAGTGAATGAATTAATGAATGAACACACCTGTTCAGAAAGCTCTATATGACCTAAAACTACCATCATTTGCCCCTAAATAATTCAATTAAATAGAGAAAGGGGCAACAACAGCTACTTATCTTCTTTAATCTTCAAAGTAACATATTCTTACTAAAAGTATTCATAGGATTCACACAGTGATATTTGGGAAATAGAAGAGATGTATTCTCCTTAAATTCCTGAATTTCCATTCAAGCTCTGTGGTACCACACTGTGTGGCACTGTTTTTCAGCCTTTTTAGAAATGAAATAGAACAGAGAACAGCACAGAAAATGTCAGAGTGCAATGCATGTGGTAAGTAGTTCTAAGAAACTTTTCGGTGTGCGTGTGTGTGTGTGTAGGGGTCGCAATATGAAATTATTTTTTACCATGACTCAAGTCAATATACATTCTGGCATTTTCCCTGTCACCCTAGTCCCTTATCTGGCTGCTGTCATAGCTCTTCAAAGCCACCACTGGATAGTCATTCTGCAGTGTTCTGATTCCTTATTTGCAATGGAAGCCTTCCTACAACTGCGCACCGAAATTCGATTTATTTTTAGTATTTTCTTAGAGATCAACACTCCTTCACTTCTCTCAGAGTGCTCAGGCTTGTGGTACAAAGAGCATTCCCAGAGTTCCTTTCACTGGGGTGCCAGGCTGCTGTTAAGTTAGCCAGGAAATAAAAAAAACAGGGTAGAAGAGTGGTGGGATTTGCTGTTTTTTAAATCAAGAGTTCAAAACAGTGATTTGATGCACTGTAGCCATTTTTGCTAAAATAAAACTTACGTTCACTCCATTTTTTTTGTCTTTTTTCTTTTCTCTCTCTCTCAGCTGCCTGCCTTGTGCTTGGCTGTATGATTTTCCCTGATGGCTGGGATTCAGACGAAGTTAAACGGATGTGTGGAGAAAAGACAGACAAGTACACGCTCGGGGCTTGTTCAGTCCGCTGGGCGTACATCCTGGCTATTATTGGGATTTTGGATGCCCTGATCCTCTCGTTTCTGGCGTTTGTGCTTGGTAACCGACAAGACAGCTTGATGGCAGAGGAACTGAAGGCAGAAAACAAAGGTAAGATTGCTTCAGGGGATCCTTACCCGGATGCTCCAAGCACAGAAAATGATGCTCTCTCTTCTTTCCCATCGAGGACCAGTGCTTCCCCTGTGGATCTAATTTGCTGCATCTTTTAATGCTGTCTAGTTCATTGACTTCCCCTAGACTCGACTCAAAGAGTTTACACAGTTAAAATATAGTGTTTTCACATTTACCTTTCTGAGGCTGAGTCTATTATTATTTAAATACATTTCTTCCGGTTTCTTTTGCCCTCCCCCGTAGGTTAATGGCGATGATACTTTTTTTTTTTTTTTTTTGTCTACCTCATTAAATGGAGAGTGTATCTTCTCCATGTACTATTCAGCTATTTTCCAGGTTGAAACAAATGCCTGGGTAATCTCATAAAATCATCTACAAAAGTCTTTATTAAACCGTTCACAATATTTGAATCCAGACTCATCCTCTCAGAGAAAAGTAGCAATATTGGCCCTAAATAGTTACAGTTAGAGATTGCAACAGTTACCTAATTAGCTGAACTTTAAATGTGTTATCTGGGTAATCAAAAGTCCTCAGATTTCTTTTCAGAAAGAAACGTCTTCTGAAACAGAGAAGCTAGGATAGAAAATAGGACATTGGCCAGTGAATGATACATAAATATTGTAGTGTGCCGACCGCAAGTAGCAAGTCGTTATTCAAGATGAATATTTTGATTTTCTTTCCAGATTTCTAAACCAATTTCTTGGGATGGAATCTTACTGTCTCTCTTTTGTTATAGACTTAGATTCACTTAATGGCTTTATCCTTGTTATCTTTCATACTTTGGACTTCATACCAATACCTTCAACTGAGTGGCTGCTTCTTCTGGCTTTTATTCCTAATTGGGAACTAGATGCATCCTTGAATTATGAAATTTAGCTTGTTATTTCAAGTAGTTGCTAACTTCCAAAACTCTTCACTGCTTCAACAGGCCTCAAAATAAGTATGTATTATATCTACGTGAATGTCACGTGTAATGATAGTGTAGCAAGCTTGGTTTAGGCCATCACTGTTCATGCTTATAAACCAGGAGCCATAAAGAGAGAAGATCGAGATGTCCAGGAGAGCAGCAGTGGTCCACGAACCTTTTATCTCCCCGAATTATAGCTAGAACACATATTGGTTTACTTGGTTCTGTCAAAAATATTCTAAACACAAAATTAGTGCTTTCACAGGGGAGTAGTGCAGACACGTCCTAAAAACACAATTACTTCCCTCTCTCAATTGTCCTTTCTAGGTAAAAAGGATGATATGTATATAATAATTACACTTTATCAAGCATGTTATGGATTTAAAGTGCTTTCACATGCACTCATTAATTTGGAGCCCTTGTCTGTTGTCCTTGTGACCTGTAGGATGTACACAGGTCTCTGGCCAGTTAACTTCACTTCGAAATTAATAATGATGCTTAATGTTAGGATAAGTGACCTTTCTCTAAAGAAAGAAAGAAAACATCATTTTGTTCTACAGATGATTGATTTCCACCACCACCCGCTGATGGGCCAGAATGCTCTCTATTCACTGTACAATTCAAAGTCATAGTGAGAGCCTTGAACTTTCCAGACATCCTTTGACCACAAATAAGGAGACGAAAATTCAGAAAAAGAGAAAATGGCAAAACCAGGAAGATTTTTACATGGCAATTGAGAATTCTAACTCCTATCCACATATATGAATGATAACAGTTCTGGATTCATGCTTCAAAAATGAACAGCTAAGATTGTAGAATAACGCTCAACAGTTTTCAAAATGGGTCTTTTCTTCTGGTTAGCTCAGTTAAATGTTGATGTCTGACCTTTTCCATCTAGGTTTTCATTCAAGAAAGCATCATTTTCCACTCAGTAATATATTGGGAACACCTTGGTAAAATGTCAATGGGAAAGAAAGTTAAAAGAGGTCAATATAAGGTGTAGGGACTGTCTGTGTGTGATTTTTGTGTTCATTATCTCCATTTGCATGTATCACATTTGCGTGTATCTTTCCATCTGATTCTGAAGGACTAAAATTAATAGCAGTTCATCTGTATCAAATCAGATGCAATAAAGTAGCAAAGAGCATCAGGCCTTATTGATGGAACATTTCAATTGCACCACATTTTTATTTCACAGTTGCAATTGCTTTATCTGGAACTCGGAGAAGATCTCAACAGTTCTACTATGTAAGGATTTCATATCCTCATACAATAGGGTCTGAATAAGATCAGACCAGGATTTCTAAGCCTTGTAAAAACCGTAATCAAACCTGCACAATTCTAAGAAAGGGTCCAAGATTTATAGTTGCTGTACAAAGTAGCTTTTCTTGTTTCGTATTATTTAAACACTTCTTCCAAAGTTAGATTGTTTCAGGGAAGACCAATCAGTGGTTTTGTATGTTTTTTTATGAACATAGTTTCATTGAACCGTGGTTTAATGGCTTTCAAGGACATCAATAACCAAAGTAAATACTGTCAATGTTACCTTCTATAGATCCTACGGGAAGAGAGATCTGCTAAGATAATTATTTGTAAATATGAAATTGGTTATATATCAATGGGTGCTTTTACAGTTTGCATAGATACATTAACTTTTCACTCATTAAAACATTTTTTTCACTATTAATTCTTTTTCTGATAAAACTACCAAGATGTCGCTTGGGAGCCAAGGCCTCCTTTGGGTTCCAAGGCAACACAATGAGACAGGGGCCAATCTAGCTCGTGGAATTTTAGAAAAATTTATTAACTCCATGATACTTTCTGGTATCATGGAAGCAGACAATACCATATCGCAAGCCTTGGCTCAAAAGAGGAAAACATTCATCCATTCTGATTTACATTATATCACCGTACACACTGTAATGTCTTTTACCATCTTCTAGTTTTACAGTCTGTCAGTCATCCTAACAACCTACGTCCTATAATAAGTTATCAGGAGCATCATAGAGAGAATAGACCTGTGAATGTATCATGTGCTCCAATTTGAGGAAATTTGTCCTGAGCAGTCTCATGTCTCCATCATACCTTCTTTTTCTAGCTTTTGTAATTAATCTAGTAACACATTTCCCCATTTATCTGGAAAAGCCACCAAATGGGTTCAAGTTTTCTGTGTATCATTACAGTAAGGATATTGCTTAGATCCATGAGTTCTTCCCAAGAACCACCTCAGTGAAGGAAACAAGAAACACTGCTATGTGAATTCTAGAATATATCAAAGAAGGAAAGGGAGCTCAGTTGTAATTGTTGAACTATACTTCACTCACAGAGTCTTTAGATGAAAGGGAATGGAGGATGCTACTGAGTCATAAATTAACCATCACAAAGGTGCTACTCAGAGGGAAAACAAGGGAATGTACTCTACCGCTCCACAAACCACTGCCTTTTAAGATAAATTTCCAGTGAAATTACCCTAAACCCATTTCAGTGTCCCCCTTCAACACCGCCCACAACGTTTCTTAAGCCCCTCCTTTTCCAAGAGTGCAAAGATAATTTGAAAGAGATCTAAGCTGAAATTTATCATAAATTGTGAAATGGCAAACTTGAGAAAAAGGACTTTTAACATCGTTTCAACAAACAGGAAGCAACACCATTGAAGATGCAAGTGTTGTCTCATAGGGAACTTCTGTAAGAGAGAAAGTTAATCATCTGTGGGGCTCCATCAAAGTCCCAGAATATTTTGTCATGATAAAAAACCAAAAAAAGCCCCACTGAAAAAGAGAAGTGAAACTTTTCAAATTTCCAACTAACTTTATACAGGAGTTGGCACATGCAAGACAACTGAACGGTCTACTCTGAGTTTGGGGAGCCAGCCCTGCAGGCTGCCTGCCGTCCTTGGCTCTGGAGATAATGGTGGCCGGGCAGATGTTCATTCCTGTTTGGGAGTTCGGCAGCTTGCTGTCTAAATGAGCCAACAACAGTAGGCATTTAACCCTGATATGCTGCTTAATTGCATATTTTAACACACTGAACTGCGAAGTCAATTTAATTATGTAAAATTAAAGTTTCATCCAGATAAAAAGAATTTTAAATGAAAGCTTCATTGCAATTTCTTTCATTAATTGTGAGAGGATAAATAATTATGTTTTTCAAAGGTCCTGTGCCACAAAATCTCTCTTTCCTTATCAGACACTGTTCATAAAGAGGTCTGTTTCTTCATTTGTTTGGAATTGCTTATCAGATAATTGGGCCCTCTCATGAGCAGTTTTAAAGTCACTTTGTCCTCCAGCCCTTAAATTTCCAATGAGAAAACATGATCATCCATCAAGAGGTGACTCCAGCCACCATTTATTAAGTAGTTTAAGCTCTTTTTAATGCTCTAATGGGGGGAGTTAGAATAAACCCACTTTACTGAAAGAACTAATTGAGAAACGCTCCGGGAATTTGATTTAAGGTACCGTGCGGTGGCCCGGCCACACGGCGAGCGGCAGCGTAGGGTAGCAGAAAGAGCATGCACTGCCCAGAGTTAGTGCGCTATGAGCCCAGGAGCCTCGCTCCCATATCTTAATAGTTCCAGGATCAAGCTTCCTCATCTATAAATTACAGCCCTGGCTAAATAGCATCTGAGGTTTCTTCCAGCTCTAATATACTCCAATTTGGGGGACCCCTTCAGAGGTGTCCTTGCAAGATGCCCTGAGGGCAGTAAGAGCTCCTGTTAGTCATAGCAGTGAACACATTTAAGGCTCTTTTAGGGCCTTGTTAGCAATGCAGGGGGGACTAGGCGAAGGGAAAGTAAAGGTCAAGGGGCAGGAACTCTGGGTCGCTGAGGATGTTTCTCCCTCTGCCATATATCCACCCACTGAACCGCACTGTCGCAGCCCCACTCCTTCACCACCAAGAGCAGAATGAGTCGGATTTAGAAACTCTGGCCCAGGCAGAGGAGCCTCCTTGCCTGGCTGGATTCCCAGACCATGTGGTGTCCGTGTGGACACCTTGACAGTGGACAGAGCCCCAGATCAGAGAAAAAACTTTGTTTCTGGTCTCAACTCTGGCATGTATTAGTCACGCGACTTTGGGCAAGTCCCTTAACATCTCAGAGCGTCAGCTTCACCTTCTTTAAAATGGAAATAACCATAACACCCACTCCTGCCTCCTCCAGAGGGTTGGGACAGTCCAAAAAAAGCGTGTGCATGGAAGCAATTTATAATCGATAATACACACTTAATATCTATGTAGGCTTCACTATTACTAAACATTTCTCCCATATAACATTTTATCTGATCTTTGCAATAATCCTGTGAGATAGTTACCATCATCCTAGTTTTACACATCAGACACCGAGGCTCATAAAAGTTAAATATTTTGTCTAAGTTTTCACAGCTGGGAATGAATGGATCCAGGACTCAAACCCAAATCATTTTACAAGAAATTGCAAGTTCTTTCTATGACACAACATGATGTAATCAGTTCTTAACAGAGGCTGATTCTGTTGCTTTCAACTTGACAGGTCAGTCCTGTTCAAGGTTTAAATAAGTTTAGCCTTATTTCCATTTGGTAGCTTTTAGGTAATGTTATTTAATCAAAAATTTAATACATTTGAGAATGGGGAATAGCCTTTATTTAAAACCGATCCTCTTACTTGACTATGTAACTTTAGAAAAACCTGGTGAGGTAAGATCACAAAGCCCAGGAAAAAATTATCTGCAAGTGCTTTGAATTAGAAATTTAGTAAGGCCATAGTGAATTGTCAGTTTCCCAAAGGGCTTTGTGTTGAACAAAGTCCTCATGGTCATCAAAGCGTCTCAGAATGTACCCCTAAAAAACTGCATATATCCTGGCGCTTTTTCAGAAGGGCTGAAATTAATCTGAGAGTTGGAGCAGACCCCGGATCCTCAGAGTAGTTTTATGTACTTGCAGCTTCTAATTCCTCTCCTCCCACTCTTTCCTAGACTCACTCCAGTCAGGTTTTCACCCCCAGCATTTGACAGATACCGTCTTACGAAGTCACCCCCAAACTCCTAACTGCTAAGTTTCAATTCTTATATTGACCTGTCAGCAGCCTTCTCAAGTTGACCACTGGCCCCATCTTGAAACTCTTTAGCTGACTCCCAGTAGCTGACTTTGCCTAGATTTCCTTTTGCCTCTGTGGGGCTCTTTCTTCTCAGTCTCCTTTGCTGATTCCTCCCTCTCTCTCCTCTCTTTCTATCTACACTCGCTTCCTAGGTTATCTCAACTGGCACCATGGCTTTAAATAACATCTAAACCCTAATGACTGCCAAGTTTAATCTGCCTCCTCCTCTCCAGTGAACTCTGGTCTCATATAGCCAAGTGTCTCCTTTTTGAGTATCACATTAGCATCTCAAACTTAACATTTCCAAAACTGAGCTCCCAGCGTTTTCCACACAGCCTTCTTCCCCACCTCCCCTCCCCCTAATCTTCCCCAACTCCGTTAATGACAACTTTATCCTTCCAACTGATCAGATCACAACTTGCACTGATCAGATCATTCTGCACTCTTCTCTTTCTCTCACAACTCACATCTAACCCATCCAAAAATCTTGTCAGCTCTACCTTCAATATATATCAAGAATTCTCTCAGTTCTCACCCCCCAACACTGCTGCCATCCTGGTCCAGGCCATCACTGCAAGTCACTCCTACATGGTTTCGCTGGTTCCACCTTTTCACCCTTTCAGTCTAATCTCAGCGGAGCAGCCAGCATGATCCTGTTGAAGGGTAGATTAGATCATGCCATTCCTTAACTCAAGACTCTTCAATGACTGGATGATCTCACTCAGAGTGAAAGCAAAAGTCCTTTACCCTGGTCTACAAAACCATGCGGAGCTGCCTCCATCTTTGCCACTCTGACCTCCTCGCAGTGTTTCCCCCTTGTTTCCTCTGCTCGAGACACAGTGACTTCCTTGTTTCTCAAACACTCCAGAGACAGTCCCATCTTGGGGCATTTGCATCTGCTGTTCCCTCTGCCTGAAATGGTCTTCCTCAAAATCTCAGAGCTCGCTCCCTCACCTCTTAGATTTTACCCAAATGTCTCCTTCTCAAAGAGGTGTTCCCCAGCCAACCTCTCTAAAATTTCACATCACATATATTTCATCTAACCCACTATATATTTTACCTCTTTTTCTTGTTAATTTTCTGTCTCCTTCCAGGAAAGCTCCACAAGGGCAGGGATTTTTGTCCCTTTTGTTCACTGCTGTATCCCCAGTGCCTGGAATAATGCCTGGCATATGTAGACACTCAGTTGTTATGTGTTGAATGAGTGAATTATTGAATGAACGCATGAGTCTATTCTAATTTCTATCTCATGGGTAGGTCATTCCATTGTTGCACGGATCTTAACCTTAGAAAGTTGCTGTTTCCGTTAAGTTGAAACGTACCTCCTTGTAATGTCCACCCACTGCTTCTCCCTGTTCTACTTTAAACTATTGACTTATTTAGAAACACTTATCATGTCTGTAATGGTTAAAGTTACATATTCACCAGGTGGTATAGTTTCCCATGTCTTGCTGGGCATCTAGAGACATGTATGTTCTCAGTGCTGTCTGCTACCCAGGCAGAGTGCCACTCCCGGTGGGGAGGAGGAGGAGAGAGAGGACATCCAAAAGTGTGGTGGGAGGAAGAGAACTTTACAGGAGTCACTCGGGGATGTGTGGCTAGAAATTGTCTCCTTCAGTTTACCCTCCGTGCCTAGAGGTAACT
Organism: Equus quagga; assembly: GCF_021613505.1. NCBI lineage: Eukaryota > Metazoa > Chordata > Mammalia > Perissodactyla > Equidae > Equus > Equus quagga. The sequence goes on from NC_060274.1 coordinate 30,990,916, forward strand.
TGGAGACCACCTGAACTCTAGTCCATTCAACAAATACACGTTGAGGTCGTGAACGTACCATGGTGTGCTCGAAGAGGGAGCTCTCTCTTTGACTGGTACCCAAGCTCAAATAATACCTTCAAAGTCCGTGTCTTCCTCTCAGCCTTCCCCAATTAGTGGATATCAGTCAGAAGTAGTCTTGCAATCTGAGGGCAGAGGGAGTGCTGACTTCGAATAGCTGTCACACGCTCCATCACTATCCACTTTACTCCAATAGCCAAAATAATTTTGACATTTCAATGATCTTTTCAGTGTTTCAGATAAGGACTCATCTTTTCAGTCCCTGAGAAAGGATGTCTGGATAAATATCAAACCAGCTAGAAGAAAGGAAGGAGGAGAGAATAAAAAATTAAAAAGAAACCTTATACAACAAAGGCGTGATGATCACGATTTAGCCCTATCAGGAAATTTTCCATCAAAGTTCCAGCATAATTTTAAATGATGTCTTCTAGTTAGGTTAAAATTTACCAGCTTCATCCCCTGCCTCTTACCTCTTCTCCCTTTAAATAGTATCATCATGAGAGCTGAAAATAGGGAGCGTAATGACCTTCATGAGACACTGCCCGGGTTTATGGATTACATTTCTTATTTCCAGGTTACTGATCTGCTGCCAAATCTTTTTCCTTTTATAAGACCAAGTTTAATTTCAGATCTGTGTACTCTTGACAGCTTTGATAGACACCTCAATGTTTGAAGTTAATTAGTTATCTTTTTCTAAATTTGCTGTTTTTATTTTAACCTGTAACACAGACTTGCTCATTCAAGTAAACCATTTTTATTTCAGGGCAAATCTATTATTTCTAGTCTTTTCAGCTACGCATTGAAACTTCTAGACCACAAACAGACCTCTGACAATTTTTCTCCCCCGTAAACATACTAGTTTACTTTCTTCCTGTTTATCCACTTAGTTTCCCAACAATGAACTTCTCTAGCTTCTCTCTTACTCATCCCAGCATCTCTGGTTCTTTGCCATGTGCTCTATCAAAAGAACAGACAGTAAGTGAAATGTTAGTGTTCTTGACTTTAATGCTAGTTAAATCTCCTTGGGCCTCAGCTTTCCCACTCAAATTTGTTTTTTAATGCACATGAAACTTTGGTGGCAGAGTCAATGTTTACGTTCTTGCTACGTGTTCAGTGATTCCATTGTGAGGTCAAAGAACACAATGAAAATGTAACCTGTCACTTTACTTGCCCTTAGAAAGGAGAAACAAAGTTGTTTTTGACAGCTGGTAGGGCAGGTAAGAACGCAGTACCGCGGGGTTGGCCCTGTAGCACAGCAGTTAAGGGCACACTTTTGGCTTCTTGGTGGCCCGAGGTTCGCCGGTTCAGATCCCCGGTGCGGACATGGCACCGCTTGGCAAAAGCCATGCTGTGGTAGGCATCCCACATATAAAGTAGAGGAAGGTAGGCATGGACGTTAGCTCAGGGCCAGTCTTCCTCAGCAAAAAGAGGAGGATTGGCAGTAGTTAGCTCAGGGCTAATCTTCCTCAAAAAAAAAAAAAAGAACACAGTGCCAAGCAAATACTGTTAAGATAAATAAATGTTAGATTACTTGCAGAAATATGTGTTGTCTCTGTTAGTGCTTCACAAAATATGACTCTCCAAAAACCTGCAAATTTCATTTTTCACTCTAAGTTTCTTGAGAATAGGAACTACATCTTGTTTATCTGTTACCTCCAGCAGTATAGTTCCTGGGACATGGTAATGCTTAAGAAATTTGAGCACTTATTATTATTGTTTTTATTGAATCAGTTTCATGAAAAAAATTGTGTAAATATTAAATTAATGTCCCCACTTACCATGTCTTCTGTACATCAAACAGTTTGTCCCTTACTTCACTGATTGCAGAGGAAATAAATTTGCTTGCACATTACACATAGATACATATTTTAAAAGAGTCAAGGAGTGGTATGTTAGAACGCTACAATGGAACTCTGCCACTTGAGGCCAATCCCTACACTTCCTTAGGCCTTATTTCAACAGCCACAAAAATGTGCTGGGCAGTAAGCGTGTGCCAAGCAATGGGGACAATTACAGCATTCAACTCACCAAACATTTCTTGCATGCATCATGCAGGTCAAACCTAGTGATAGACACTGGGAGTTTGAAAATGAGTGGGACAGGGTTTGCCCTAAGTCTCTTTGAGTAGGACACTTAGTGTTATAGGTACAAGGTGATATTTCTGAGGTCGGATCCCATTCTGATATTCGTGGCTTCCCAAGGGCACTTTGTTGGTGCCACCTCTGTATAAAACATGTCAATGCCACTCTCTGACAGCTGACTTACTCCAGCACCCATGAAAGATGATGCTATAATAAGCAGAGACTGCTTCCCAAGGACAATTTGACGTACAAGCTTTCAGCTGTTGAGAGGTTTTTAAAAAATCAGCTTGTGGAAAAACATCAGAGAGTCTATTAATATTAAATAAACAAAGGAGAACACAACTACGAAGAAATGAAAAATACGGTCGACGTGTTGTGGAGCAGAGACATGTAAGAATGGTGGGAGAGGTGGGGAGTCTTCTCTTCTTGCTAAGGCATTCATTTTAGAGCCGTCTATTTAAAATCTAAACTTTAGGAAGAAGTCGCTTGTCACTGCCCACATCATCACTCTTCAACAGTCACTGGGCCAGCTGATACTCAGCAAGTGCTACATTTGTGCATTTCTTTGGCTTTTTCTTCCTGCTTTACTGCACACATAACCTGGGCCTCGAATTTGGTGGGGGAGAAAAATCAGTTTGGCCTGAGTGGATATCATCTCTCTAACTCAACCACGCCACCTTCGGTGAAGTACCTGGAATAATCAGGAGGGGAGATATGAATTCTGGCAACTACCATGCGATGCTGTCTGCAAGTCGATGTGCTGTCAGAGCCCACAAGAGCAAGAGTGACGCCGTTGTCAAGAGATCTGAAGGGCAGACTTCAACCTGGGAGAAGAACGGCTGTGGCGTTAGTGTCAGCCACCCCAACGTATGTTCTGACAGAGCCATGAGACAGGCCGGTCGCTGGAGAGAAGCCCAGGCTGGGGGAGCTGGATACAGCCCATCACAGCGGCAGGTGAGGCTGCAGCCCTCACTAAAGGACAGCTCTGAACCAGAGCCCTCACGGAGGGCACCTTCTCCAAAGAAATTCTGAAACAACTGTCCCCAGTCCCAGAGAAGGTGACAAGCCCAAAAAGGAGTCACGAGAGAAAACTCCATCTGCTGGCCTCATAGTTCCTCACCAGAGACTGGCCTTTTGGTGCCAATGCCAAGGTACAAAGTGAACCAGACTGTCCAGATAGGAGAAAGGCGGTTGTCTGGTCTCCAGAAGCTTTGTTTCCAGTTCCCCCATTTAAAAAAAGGAAAAAGAAAAAAAAATCTTTTCTGGCCTTGGAAGTGGGGCCCAAAGATGCTGTGTAGATTGGTACATGGTGGCAGATGACACTGTCCTGAAGTCCCTTTTTCAGGAAAATCTTCTAAAAGCATCAGTGAGTGTTCTGTTTTTGTTTTGTTTTGTTTTGTGTTTGGTCAACCTGAGGAGCAGTCTTAGCGGTGGGCTTGATAACTGTTCAGATGTGGGGCAATAATGACCAGCTCTCTCCTCTCATCTGGATTGAGAATCAAGCTAAAGGAATGTTGAAATATAATCTCAGAGTGAGGACATTTAGAGCCAGAAGTCGCTTGGTTCTTTACAATCACCTGGGGAGCTTCAACAAATAGTCCAGTGCTTGGGCCCCGCTGCAGAGGTGCTAACGCAGTCGGCACAAGGTAGACCCAGGTATGAAAACTCCCCACAAGGTTCTCAAGTGCGGCCAGAGTTGGGGATCAATGAGTCCACCCAACGCCCTCATTTTACAGATGAGGAAGCTGAGGCACAGAAAGGGGAAATAAAGAACATCTCATTAGTTTGAGATATTATAATTAGAAATAGGCAGGTAACCCATGAAGATAGCCAAGGTTCATCCTATAATGGGCTAAATAATCACCTCTCTGATACAGTTCCATTGCTGCCTTTTTTGGAAACATCTCTCTGGCAGCCCTGGGAAGTAGATTTGTGCCACCTGCTAGCTGGTGAACTCGGGCAAACCTCTCTAAGCCTCAGCAGCCTCATCTGTGAGGACGTTAATAGAACCTGCCTCCTAGAGATTTTGTGAAAATAAGATAATGCATATAAACTATCTGTCACAAAGTCTGACCCACATCAACTGTTGTTATTTTTAGAGCTTTGGTTTTTCTTGACAAACAGTATATAGTGCTATCAGACGCCATGACTCACGCAGTGCAGAGCTAGTGCCCTAAGCGCTCGCCCCACCCCACTGTCTCCCTTTGTTCCTAGCAACCCCGCATCGTGATGGAGGCCTCGTCGAGATCTAGAGATTGCTTCCTCCACATGCGTAAATGTGATTTTTTCATCTGGTCGCTTTCTGGGTGTTTTTAATAAGACCGGTGAGGGTTAGTTTGTTGATTGGTTGAGGGTTTTGTTTTGTTTTATTGTAATCTTCCTGCATACGCCCAGGTCTCAAGACGAGTGGGGGCAGCTTATCCCTTTACATTTCCCATCCAGAGAACTCCTCCTATAGCTGGCTCTTCACATTCAGTCACCAAGGGGAGCCATGATCCCCTGATGGAAACGAGACTCGCACCTTACAATGTTACCCATTTTCAGCATGGCTAAGAATTCGTCACTGCATTGCTGGACAGATGAGGCACAAACCCAAGGCCTTAACAGTGCGTGAGGGAGATGTCCTTCAGAAGTGATAGGGAAGGAATTCCACCCAGGCAGAAGAAGCAATAAAGATAAGAATCCCCCGAATGTAGGAGAATACGATCATTTCAGTTCTCCCATGGGGTGATAAAAATTTAATGCCACTAAGCTAGTAGGTCCGTGTGTTTTGGTCAGGGTACATCTTTATTTTCCTCACCATAAACATAGCAAATAAAATCCACAAGTCCAACAAACGTAAGTAACAAAAATTTTATTAGAAATTAAATCATGGGGGACTCTTTCTCCACTACCCAAAAGCCTATTTCTCTCTGGCTGTCTTTCCTGATGTACTCTGAAGTGATCCATTCCCACCACCCACCCCCCCCCCCGCCCCCGGCTATTCCTACCCACTAGGTAACACTTATAGCAAGCCTTATCATTGTTATTATTATTAGTCAAATAATATCAATTTTCAGGTACTGGCTATCAAACTTCTATGAGCATAATATTTACCTGGGATGTGTATGTTAAATGAAATGAAGTTAGCTGGGATGCTTATTTTAAATGAAATGAAATTCTGGCTTCAGTAGTTCTTAGGAACAGCTCTGGATTCTTTTTGTTTTTTAATTAATAAACTTTATTTTTTATAGCAGCTTTAGGTTTATAGCAAAATTGAGCAGAAACTATAGAGAATTCCCACATACCTTTTCCCCATACACAAGGCCTCCTCTTACCATCAACATCCCACTTCAGTGTGGTCCATTTGTTAAAATCAATGAACCAACACTGACAAATCATTATCCACCAAAGTCATAGTTTACATTAGTTTACATCACTCTGTGTTATCCATTCTCTGGGCTTTGACAAATGGAGTCTTTATTTTTAATAAGCACATTCAAGTAAATGTGTTGTATTGATTTGAGGACTCCACTTCAAGCAACACTGCTCCAGGTCATTTATAATCAGAATGACACTACAATTCTAATGTAACGATACAGAGGCCAATGCCATAGCCAGACCAGTATTATTAGAGTTCCTTTTCGTAAATATCCTGGCAACCTTCAGTGCTTAAATGGGCTCGCGATTTTCATGGAAATAATTGACATGCACAGCAATCAAATTCTTGGACCCACCTTCCAAAGCTTATTTCACTCATAGTGTTATAAGAATAAGATTGTTTTATCAATCACATTTTTAAAAGAAGCAATAAAAATGTGAACCCGTAAAGTTAATAAACAAAAATATAAAATAAAAATCTTTGAGAATTGGAGGTGTGGTAGAATTTTTAAACAAAACCTCAAAGGCAAAAACGATAAGGCATAAAAGTATATTAGTTGAATTACATCAAAATAAGACTTCTCTTCAGGAAGGACAACAAGGACAAAGACTTGGTGACATATTGGGAGAAGTTACTTCGAATGTTTCAAACCTAACAAGTATCTCAAACAAGCAAGGAATTCCTCCAAATTAATAAGAAAAAAATCGAACTCAGTTATAAAATGAGCAAAGATTCTGAAAAGGCAGTTTGTAGAAGGGAAAACTCAAAACAGAACCAGCATATGAAAAAATGTCCCAAATCATTGGTAATTAGAGAAGTGTAAATTAAAACAGCAATGAGTTATCAATTTGCACCTTTTAGGCTGGCGGAATTTTATGGGATCACAGGCATTGGCCTCCATGCACTGCTAGCCGGAGTGTGGACTGAACCAACCATTCTGGAGAGTGACCTGGTCCAACTGTTAAACATACTCTAGGACCGAACGGTGATGCTGGATTTGTATCCAGGAATTTCTCACTAGGGCCATAAGGGGTCGTGTATGAAGATGCTCCCTGAAGCGTTAGTTGTGGTGAAGAGTTGGAGAAAGTCTGATATTCACTATGGAGGAGTGGATAAGTAATTTGGGTGAGTGGTGACCATAGACTATTATGTAGGGGGTCAGAGAAAACAAATTAAATGAACACATAGCAACATGGATGGAACTTGAAAATGGATTTTAGTGAAAAGAAGGAAACAATAAAATAGGTAATAAAATATCATTGACGTGAATTAAAAATAATGTATACCAAACAACCATCCATGTCGTGCAAAAATATATTCAAATAAAAATATATACATTAATGGTTGCCTATGGAGGGGCAAGAAGAATGACAGTAGGAAATGGGGATAAGGAGATGCAACAAAGAGAGGCAGTGTGGTGCCGAGGGCGACACCAGCACGGCTCTGACCTCAGACTGCCGGCATTAGCACCTCAGCTCTTACTTACTAGCTGTGGATCTTGGGCAAATCATTTGATGTCTCTCAAGCTTCTTCATGTGTAAAATGTAGATCGCATTATCTATCTTAAAGCATCAAAGTGAGGTTTAAAAGATATAATCCAAGGAAAGTACTTAGCCCAGGGCTTAATATCTAGTTAATATTCAAAAAAAAATCAGCAATTATTATAATAGAACCCCAGCCTCACTGTGAAGATTGATTGTGGGAACATAAAGAATTAAGGGTAGGAAATAAGGGCTGGGGGAGGGAAGAGGTGGGAGAATTTAGGCAGAATCAGGCTGAGCATGGGGAAAATTAAGATTTCTGTCTTTCCCATGAGAATCTCACAGTTGACGTCTGTCTTCTCTGCTTTGTCTTTATTTCCCCCTTTTACTTCCTCTTCCACTTCCCTGGTGCCACAGAAGGTCCCAATTTTTGCCACCAGGAGCTAGGACAGAGTGAGGTTAAGTGGGAAAGAAGCCTGAGAAGCAGAGAAGGGGAGATCTGGGGTCCGTGGAGATGACAGAGTAGAGAGTATGCAAGTTATTGTTGAGTACAAACCATCCCAGCCCTCAGTGGCTTAGGAAGACAATCATTTATTATTTCTTACAAGTCTGTGGGTCACCTGGAGCTTGGAGCATCTGGGCTACATTTGTCTGAGGGTGTTTCTGCTCCATGTGTTTCTCATCCTCTTCCTGGAACTAACAGGCTAGGATGTCCTTCCTGTGGTGATGGCAGGGACACAGAAAAATCAAGATCAAGGATGTGTGAATCCTCTGCTGTGACGCATCTGCTAACATCTCATTGGTCCAAGTCAGTTATATGGCCATGCCTACAGGTGGGGAATCAGACCCACCCACAGGAGGAGGGCACAGCAAAATTATGAGACAAAGGACAGGGAAGGATGAAGAATTGGGGCCATTCATGCAGTCAACATAGGGAACCACATACTTCTTATGAGTGACAAGAGAGAGGGAACACAGCCCAGCTTGGAAAGCAAGAGAGCTGTTTGAGCACCAGATGATGCAAAAAGTGGACACAAGCAGGTCTCTCTCACACACGGAAATGCCCAAACACCTGATGGCAGGAGCCCCAGCGACTAGTGTGGTATCAGCTCTAATACAGTCAGTTAGTAACTAAGGATAGATCACGCCTACTGTGGGGTCCAGGGTGGGAGGCGCAGGGGTGGAGAGATAGCCCTGAAGAAATAGACAACTCAATAGATAGTGCTGTTTAGAGATATTTAAAAGGAAGAAGAAAACTTTCTTGAATCCAGAGCAAATATGGAGACATTAACTAAGGACTGAGATGAAATTAAGAGTTTTTATAAAGTTTATTCCTAACCTTTAAGAAACAACACATAGCCTTGAACCTTTAATAGACTTACTGTCATAGCCTAATGTTGTACCAACAGCTGCAGTCTGGCATATATAAAATTTAAACACAAAACTGTCAGTTTCTAATGAAATGGAGGAGTATTCACAAGTCTCTTTCAAAAAAATAATAAATCCTTCGTCCGAGGGTAAGAGAAGACTGGCTTAAACAGCCTGAAATGTGTATTCACATTACATTATAAATACGACAGTTTTTCTTTTCAAAGAAGCATCCATTCGTTCAAAAAGGCATTCTTGGTTTGAATACCGAAAACAGATTCTAGAGACTTTTCACTACTGTGTGTAAAATATCCCTTTCTCAGCTGCTAAAATTAAATTTAAATATGCCTTTTATATTTTAAAAATGTGGCATTGTTGTCCCAAGGGCCTGGTACCTGAAATGGTGCCCTGCAAGCAAGAAAAAAAAGAAAGTGATGAGTCTATACACGGAATCAATAAAACAGCAATCAGGGCTATGTGGGGGAGGTTGTCATTTATTTCTATTTTAGTCCAAGCTGAAACTAGGACTGTGTCTCTTCCAGTGCCTGGCTCGGTGCCTGGCATCAGCAGGTGCTCAATATTTATTTGAACTTAACTAACTGGGAACTTTCTGCACCCAACCAAAACAACAACCTGAAATGAAAGAGCGATTGGATATTATATATATTACACGTGCAATTTTACAGGCATAGTCATCTGTCTTTACTGCCTGGCCCATTCCGCACATCCTCAGTTGCTTTTCACAGGGAAACATCTCCCAAAAGAGCTCGAAGACGGATGCGTGTAACCCACCCTAGGTACTCACACCGAGGGCTTCCTTCTGTTATTAGAATGTTCTCTGAGTCTCCTGTAAGCGTTGGGTTCTTCAAATAAAACTAAATATTTAAAACACAGAGTGCCAAGTTTCCTTAATCCTAAAATCTTCTTAAAGATTAGAGCAGGCTTGTGTTGTCTTGAATAATTTAAGAGGTACAAATACAAAATTGTCGTTTGAAACATCTCAACTCAGGTAATTCCATTAATGTTTCTCTCGGTAATATACTTTACTGGCAGTTGATTTCCTGAGCTGATTTTTAAGTCCAACCAACGACAAATACACATCTGAGGGAATTGCCTTTCACTATCTTTTGTTAAGCAAAAGAAGATGGAGTGGGCAGATGCCTAAAGAGGTCTCATTTCCTGAAAGCTGACTTTTAAAAACACCTGAAGGGTTAACCAAGACTCTTGATTTTGCCTGTAAGAAAACATGATGGGATGGGGGAGGGGTGGACATTATTAACAAGCCCAGGTTACTCTGAGTTAGCTCTGCATTTTCATTTTCTCCCACCCTAGCCTCTGCTTTGCCGTTCTTGTCATCCTCTGCAATCTCATTTCACCACCGCGTGAGGGTGTGTGTCTGTGGAGGCCTCCACTGGCCTTTGGATGGTGAAGACCACTTCAATGAGTCTCTCGAGGTAGCAGTGACCTGCCTCACAGACGGTGTTGTGAGAAATAACCCCTGAAAAGATTGCGGAATCCTTTGCAGCTACAAAACGCTGCAAAGATGATAATGAGGAATGATTCCACAGGGATTCTAAGTTTTGTAGCCAAGAAGCTAAGAAGCAATTTTTCTCAGAAGGCTCTTCCCTTGTCTCCTGGGTCTGGGATGAGGGACAATGCAGTGACCCTGAGGGTGCTTAGACCAACGCTCTCCAACGGAAATCTCATGTGAACGACATACGTACTTTTACATTTCCTTGCAGCCACATTTTTAAAAGTTAGAAAGGTAAAATTAATTTTAAGAGCATATTTAACCCAATATATCCAAAATTTCATTTCAACATGTAATCAATATATAAAAATTATAAATTAAATATTTTACATTTTTTTCATGCTAAGTCTTAAAAATTTGGTGTGTATTTTATTCCAGTAGCTCATCTCAATTCAGATGAGCCACATTTCAAGTGCTCAGTGGCCACACATGGCCAGTGACTCCCACATTGGATAGCACAGGCCTAACACAGACAGCCTGCTTAATAGAGGAGTCCAACCTTCACTGAGTAATGTCCATGAGTATGTGAAAATGCTCTTAATTTCCCACAAATATTGATGAATCTTACATGCTGGATTTCCCATTAGGAATTCAGCTTCAGGGAAGGGAAGAGAAAAAGCACCAATGTTTTCTGAGTACCTCCTATGTAAACAAGGACTTAGGTCATCTCATTTGCCCCGCAACAGATCTATAAGGAGAAGAGATGATCCTCATTTTGCAGAGGAGAAAATCAAGATTCAGGGCGGCCAAGGACTTGCCAAGGTCACACAGCTGCTGTTGGCAAAGTTGGGAAGGAACTCAGGCTTGGCTCCGGGCCCTGGTCCTTTCCACTGTGTCCTGTTCACTGTGTAGCAGCAGTTCTCAAACGCGTGAGCATCCAACTCACCTGGAGGTCTTGTTAAAATGCTGGTTCCTGGGCCCCAGCCCCCAAAGTGTCTGATTCAGCAGGTCAGGATGGGGCCTGAGAATTTACGTTTCTAACAAGTTCCCGGGAGATGCCGATGCTGCTGGTCGAGGGACCACACCGAGAAGCTCTGCTGTACAGACTGGATTTGATGGGAGTCTGTCTGTCTGAAGCTAATAATGATGTTTCCCTAAGGGGCCAGAAATGGAACTTTGGTTCATAAATTTGTCCGTGGTTGTTCCCTTAGTCAGCTAAAGCTGGCTACCTCATTGTATGGACTGGGATAGGTCCACTCATTATGAAACTTTTTATTCATTTATAATTAACCATTGAACATAGTACTTTATTGCAAGTAGAGAAGCATTTGCTTCTTCACTCAGTTCCTGCAGGGAAGAGGAAATGATACATGTGGATGTCTTGGATCATGTAAACATTGGGTAGTATTTTCCAAAGCACACATACTTCTAAGTCATCGCTGCTTCCTTTTGAAAAATTCACGCAGTATCTTTTATTTAAGATGCAGCCACATCATCAAACATCTACCTGGTAGCATTTTTTAAAGGCGAATGATAGTCCTGTGCACTCGCTACAACTTAGAAAAATCCTATCTGAGTCTGAAATTTAACTTACTGTGTTTTAACCACCACTGCTGCGCTCAAGAAGCAAGAAATGAGTTACCTTTGCGCCTAACTGCAAATTCCACCACCTCTTGATTTATTCAGCAGCTTGGGGGCATTTTCAATCTTTCTAGCCATTGACCTCTATCCCTTTCCATTTCTGCAAGGGAGGGCTCTCTCCATCCCTCTCATTTATTTTTAATGCCTTTAAGCCCTGTCTTCTACCCTAACTCCCAAACTGTGTCTCATCTGAAGAAAAACAACAGATTATTTTATGCATGTCATGGAACCCATCATTTTCACAAGATGACAGCAGACCCAGGTGTGCTGATGGGATAGGACCAGGTCAAACTGATATGGGCGCTGAAAATGGAAGAGTCATCTTCATTAGATGCTTCATCAGAAATGTAAGTAACGTCTGCATGTTCAAAACAGAGAAGAGTTAGGCTGTGTTTTTTTCTCAGTCATTTAATGGCAATATACATGAAAAAGTGAGGTGGCATGGGGTAGTTAGGCACCCACAGCCTACACCTTTCCTAACAGATGCATCAAGCCTATTTCTTTATCTGAATATGGATTGATTGATTTGGTTTCTATTTTTATTTATTTTAATTTTAGAATAGTTCATCGTTGTAGCACTTAGAACTTTTAAGAAGGGAGAGGGTGGGGTTTGGTGTATCTGAATAAATGAACAAGAACACAAATTTAATACCCCAATATCAAAAAGACATGTTTTGAATAAAAACATTAGGAGAAAAGGCCACCAATTCGGTGATGTCACCGAAAATACCTGCCATTTCTCAAAGCTTTCCCCCACCACCTCCCCCAAGACCACTGGGTCTGCTCTGTACTTGGCTGCTGGTTCTGGAGCAACTGAAGAAAGGAAGGCTTGGGGAGGCTGGAGTAGGAAGAGGGAAAAACGATAAGATAAAAAACAGACTTCACGAGTCCTTTTTCTTTATGGTACAGCTCATAACTCAGAATCCCTTCATTTGATTTGATTCAAAAGCAAGTAGAACTACCTCAGAGTGATTTCTGCAAATATATAACCTCCCAGAATTTTCATTTCACTGCATCTTGACACAAGCCTGGACTTCATCCTTCGAACACAAAGCCCGTGCCCTGGATGAAAAGACACAGAATACCGTATTGCAGTCCTTTTGATGGAAGTGGCAGCAAGCCACATTAGGAAACAGCAGTTTGTCTCCAGAACATCACAAGGAGGCAGGTTAATAGATGTTGCCAGACACCACCTAAGGATTTTCTAACCTAGCCACGTGTCCTCGCTGTAGCACAGTGCTTCTCAAACTTTCATGTGCCTATGAATCACCTAGGATCTTGTTAAAATGCAGATTCTGATTCAGAAGAAGCTTCAGGTGAGGCCATTATATCACACTTTGAGCAGCAAGGACCTAGAGGACTCTGGTTCATACCTGAAAGCTCTATGTGGCATGAGAGGGTTCATATCCAGGACCTGAGAGTAGATTTAGACCCTGGAGCAGGAGAGGAAGAGGGAGGGATGTCAGCAGCAAGGAGGAAAAATAAGGACCCAACTACAAGTGGCAAGAGAAAGGCAGGTGGAACTTGGCATCCAGAAAGTAATGTGACAAATAGCAGGTGGCAGCTCAGGCAAGCAGTAGCAATCTAAGATGTGATCATTGAAAGGGTGGGGTATCAAATATCAGATATCTGTGCAGGCAGGCAGCTGTAGCAGATATCTCGCCACAGAACTAAACACAGATGAGGGGACAAGGTGGAGGGAGAGGAGGGAACAGAAGATATGGGTCCTAGCAAGAACAAGAGGATTGTGGGACCTAAGACATGGACTCCAACCAAGGACAACAAGACTGGGCTGCGTTTACCAAGAGTGAAGCTTCAGAAACATGGCTGAGCCCACAGTTACAAAAACTCAGCCCTAAAGAAGCTAATGTTTCATCTGCATGGTCTGTGTGCCAGGCTCTGTAGCAAAGGGCTTCGTATTTAGGATCTCATACAATTCTCACAAATATCTGTGGCAGGCATTGTTATTCCACTTTGAAGAAATATCTGAGGTTCAGAGGGATTCCATACCTTGTCTAAGGTCCTTTGCCAATAAGTGGGAAAGCAAACAACTCACAATCTATCCTCTTTCCATGACCCCAGGCAGGCCTAGCAGCACATCAGTGGGTTTACTGGATGCTAACGCAGGGCTCCCGCTATCTGCTTCTAGATCCAAGGAAGATGAGCCTTGGGGGGCATGTGGCCTGAACTAAAAACGGAAGAGAGAGGGAAGGGTGGAGAGCCAGGCGTTGCATGACATAGTAAAGACCTGCTGTTTACTAAGGCTACAGTTCAGAATGATGATTATGCCCCCAAAAATCCAGTCTCTTTGTTAATTCCTCTACAGTTATTCTCATTTCACATAGGAAGTACCCATATCTTAAGCTCTGGGCTCGCTAACAGGTAATTGAGCGCAAAAAGTGTTGACAGAGAACAGGAGAGACTTATAAAGGTCGAGGCACCCCAGACCTTGTCCTGGTTTTTCCGTGTTGGTCCCTGAGATGGCCATTGCTGAACATTTCATCGTGAGAAATCTATTGGCTCCATTGCAGCATACTCAAAAGCCTGTCAGTCACTCAGGTGTGTTGATGAGACTCTTCAGCTGAAATGAACAGAAATTGACTGGACCTAGTTTGAAGGGAAACAAGACAAGGTCGATCGGGGCGGGGGGGATGTGCAGGTTAGCTCACTGAACCCCATTGTACCCCATACCCGGCTTATGGCACATTGCGGACTGAAACCATAGAGACCACATGACTCAGACTCTGTAGGGTGCAGTTCCACCAAGCAGAGGTTTACCTCAAGAGCTGGAGGCTGCTCCTCACGGTGGGTGAGGACACGTGTGTGGGTGGAGGGTAAGAGCGGGAGCAGATAGCTGCATGTCCAGTTCTTAGCTTCACAGGTATCCAGAACCTTCCTGGTGTGCATCCTGACAAAAACAATGTGGTTCTAAAGCTATGGCTGTGAGGGCAGCTTCTTGCTTACCCCGCTTTCTAGAAGGGCAGGAACTCCCTCGGTGGCCACTTTCCTGGGGTTGTTTGGGAGTTGTCTTGAAAGCTTGGCCTGGAGCCTGCTCCTCTCCCTCCCAACTTTGTGAGTACCTAATTCCTGTATTACGTCTCTTTCTGCTTAAACTAGCTAGAATGGCTTCTCTTATCTGCACCTGAACCTTGGCTAATCCAGAAGGAATTTACAATAAGGATATTTGGAGATGTCACCTGGAAACGGAACAGTAAAGAAATCATGGAGTCCTCTCTCACTCTTGTTCTCTGTGTGTGTGAATGTCTGTCTCTCTCACCTGCTTCATTCTTCCTTCTCAGTAAACCTGTTTTCCCTACTAATCAGGATGGAAGGCGCTTTGAGTTCTCCTCTCTCTGCCATCCTTGCTCAGTTATGAAGGACAGTCTTTTAGTCCTAATCCCAAATTCCCATGGAAGAGAAACCGATTGGCATAGTTTAGGCTAGATGTCTACGCCCTGTTCAATTGGCTACTATTTCAATTTCCAAACCCTGTGAAGTTTTCTGGTATTTTAATAATTCACATTTACAATTAAGGAAACTAGGTCTTAGACAGTTTACATGACTTGCCCCAAATCACAGAACTGTTAAACAGAAGGTTCAGGGTGTACACCCATGTCTTCTGACCTCAAATTCGATGCTCATTCCACTACACCATCACTGCCTCTTTAATATTTATAATTGTACCTGTGCAGAGCTTTACAATTTACAATGTGTTTTTATACTATCCTCTATTTCATTCGATCCTTCCAACAGTCCCATTGTTATTGTTATCCCCGTGTTATAGACAAGAAAATTGATGCTCACAGAAGTTAGGCGACTTGTCCAACGTCATGCATTTCATAAGAAATGGTGCCTAGGTTCAAAACTCCATCTTCGTCTTTGAGGAGTTAATATTGGGGTGGGGGTGGGGGGAGACAGAATGTAAATGGAGCTCAGTTTCCTAGGATATCAGATCTGATACTTCAAAGCCATTTCTTATCACGGGTTCTAAGAGAAGCAACCAGAAGATGACACTTTGTCTTTTGTTTTGTTTTCAATGAAGTAGTTGGAGAAAATTCTGTTGGACCCTAAAATTCTGATGAATCTAAATAAATGGCGATTTTAAGGGAAAGAACTCCAGCCTAGCTATAAGAAAGAGTCTCTTCCAGTCCCTCCTTGGCACAGTAGGAAAGGTTATGACACTACCAAGGAGCTGATAAACCACATCTGAAATATGAATTCAATGATTTTCTTCAGAGTTTAATGATCAGCATGGATGGCAGAATGCTGTTAAGCTCAGTATTTGGCCAAAGACCTTGCTAGAGTGTCTTTCTCTACCTCAAAGAGATACCTAGATGACGTTCCAATTTTCATGCACCTTGGAAATTATTTCTATTGGGGAGTGACAGCATTAGCATGAAGGATGCATCCTTGCTTCTTGTCATCACTTTTAGAAGTAGTTATACTTTCCTTTCAACCTAATTTTTGGAAAGAAGGCCATTTCTCATGAGAAATTACAAAAAACATTTTCTGCACCATCTTTAACTGATAGTTATTGAGCTGCTGTCATGTACAAAGCACAATTCAGGGCATGCAAAGGACCAAATGCTTCTAGGTTTTTGCAAGCTGCTCCATTATTTCTCCCACAATGACCTTGTGGCAGCAGGGCAGAGCCCCATGATGGAAGGCTCAATTATTGTAATTCTCTCTCAGCAGAGCTTTCAGCGGGCGTTTCCACTCCTCCTGCAGAAATCTCACCCTTCTCCCAGAAAAGTTCTGGCAGCTCCTTCATGGTCAACACCAGGCTCAATCCAGCAGCCAACTCACTGCTCTTCTGACCACTACTTGGACACTATTTTTAAACTTCAGCATGTTCTTCCCTATTTTATAGTCAGCTCTTGTAATTCTCAAAACCCCACTCTGTGGCTTCTTCCAATATCTTTTCTGCTATGTCATCATTGTATAACAAAATTCTTTGTTCCTGAGTTGGCACAGAAATCCATATTGATTATCTGGAATGACCCTAAAATAACTTCTGTGAATGGTAAAGCTGGGCTTTGTTGTTATCTTGGCTTTCTGGAAAACAAAAGAAACTTAGGAGATATGGGAGACAATCTGAAGAGTGAGAGGTGGGATGACCCAAAGCCAGACTTTTCTTGGCAGTCTGAATGCCGCAGGACCAAGGCTTTGGCAGAGGCCAATGTGAGAAGCAGCCTCTGAGCTTAGAAAGTCCAGCCTTGAGGGGCATGAACCAATTACAAATGTTAGCCCTGAGCTAACACCTACTGCCAATCCTCCTCTCTTTTTTTTTCTTGAGGAAGATTAGCTCTGATGGTCTTAATTTTAAAACTAAAATGTTAAATGGGTTAAATTTCACCTGGAAAACTATATTTGGCTCTCTGTTTAGGATTCCATTTTGCTGTAAAGTCCATGAAAGGTCTGGAAAAAAGGGTACAGAGCTTTTCTCTCCCTCTGCATCTATGAGCCAGCCCGCAAAAAGAACCCCTGGGGTTCCCTGGCAGAGAGTTTGAAAACCACTGCCGTACTTCTAACCTGTGCAGGATCCTCCAATTCTGGGCCCCTCAGATGAGTGGCAGAAGTTTGATATCAGAGAATGAGGAATAAGATAAACATTCCTTTCTTCTTTCATTCTTCTCCCCACCTCCCACTCCATTTTTTTTCTCTTCTAACTTCCTTCTCTCCTCTATTTTTTCCCTCTACTACCCTACCAATCTATGGCAAAGTTCAAACTGTGAGTTTGGAGAACCATACTGGATGTCACAGACAAGTCATACTCAAAACACATAAAATGATGTTTGGGGAAGGAAAACCCACTTCAAGGATTTTTAGTCATTATCTCTGATTGGCACCAAATCCGAAGTAGCTTAGTCTTGGTTTGCATACCAAGTTCATACATTTTATTTCCATTATGATTTGCATTTAGCAGAGCCTATAATCATGGGAAGGATTGTAATTGTTTGTCTTTATCTTAGGAAACTTGGATTTTCTTTTCAAAAAGCTAAAAACAAAAATCACTGAACATCTCCAAATTTTGAATGTTGAAGTTCTAATCCCAACCAATAAGTACAGGTTAAAGTTGTGATCAGGTGACAGAGGCTGGGACTTTCCGAAGATGATGGTTGTCAAGGTAACTGTCACGTACAGCTCTGCAGCCTTCTAGTTAGTACCCTCAGTGAGGAGGTTCGTAGTGATCAAATAGAAACTGTCAGGACTAGAGCAGCTGGGAGTTCGATGGAGCTGAGAGAGGTCGTTTGGCCCCGCAGTCAGGGAGTGAGCTCTGGAAGATGAAGTGTGAATGCTAGACGATCTGTAAACCCAGAAGTGCCGCTGGCAGATTGCTGCCATCTTGGACAGGACCCAGAGAGAGGGTTTGAAAATTCAGGTAACACTCCAGAGGGACAGGGTAACAGAATCACCCCGTCTCTGATATTCTGAGGCCCATGGAAGCTGCTATGATTCTCTTCAACTGGTACTTATGTAGTCTCTGGGTCAAGTTCGCATTTCGACTCCTCCAAAATGAATTTTAGGTACTCTGTGAGTATTTTTCATCCCTGTTGTAATGTGTCTTCGGCTTACTTTGTTACACTACCGTGTATTTCTAAGCACCTTTCAGTGAGCCTCTCAACGTACAAATCCTAATTAAACAACCTTGCAACTTCCACACGAGGCAGGGAGCGATTTTGTTGAAAAAATCATGGAGGTCAAATGGATTGACCAAAGTATATTACCAAATCCATGGGTTCGCTTGAGAATAAAAACCTAGAGTTCAGTGGCTTCTGACTCCCTCTCCTAACAATCACACCACCACTTTTGGTTTTGTCCTCCACTCATAAGATAATTTTTTACAGGTAACTTCATGTGACATGACTTTAAGGAGATGGTAGAGCAAAGGAGAGAAATGACATGTTGATTTCATCTTTGCCTAAAAGCAAATATTCCCAGATCCTGTTTTTTATCCTCTCATCTCTACCATGTGGCATCCCCAGTTTTCTAAGACTTAAATCTCTGAGATAATGACTCTTTCAGCAAAGAAAAAGAAGCTGCTGACTTCTTCCACATGAGCCTCCAAGGAAAGTACTCATGAAAGACAGAAGCAGACATCCAAATACGCTTGTGATTCTTCTGATGAAAAGAACAGTGGGAACATTGCCTCTTCCTTCCTTCCTCTTACTGGAAATATCACCGATCTCTAGTTTTGATCTTCATGTTCTATATTGTTTTTAAGTATAATGACCTGGCCAATTGGCTGAAGGAATCAGAATTTGCTGAGAACCCCTTTCTTGGCTCTGTGAGAAAAAGTTGACACCAGAGGGCAACATCTCACTGGCCTTTTGTGAACTGATTTCACACTCCTATCTTTGAGGAGTGAAAACTACTCTCCGTGTTTCCATTTTTCTTAGTGAAGTCAGCAGAGGTGGTCTCGAGCCTGCTACTTCACCCACGTAGCTAGAGGTACTGTGTGACTAAACGGTATGAGGTGACAATGCCGGGAATTAAGATCTCTTAGTGTCCCTTTCTCATCTGTGGATGCTCCCCTTCCCAGCAGCAGAATCCCTGCTAATTAACCAACTGGTTGCATTATTTCTGTGACTGACAGTTTTCAGACATTGAGAAATAGGTCCAGCAAGCAAAGCTCCTGGCACAAAAAGATTAATTTGACTTTATTTCCAGGAATAGAATGGTACTCCCAGCATCCCCCTTTTAGAAGATGGGTTTCTTGCTGCCTTCTATCAAACTGAAACAGCCCTCTCTCCAACTAGCCTATTCTGTTGCACTCTTTAGTTTCACTGCAATCCATCATACAAATGTCAATCAAAACACTCAGGTGCTTCCACACCTGCATGCACACGCAGCCTTTGGATTGCACGAGTGAAATAAAAAGGGATGCCCGGACAAAACTTCTCTGAACCCCAGCCTAGTCTTCCTTCAAGGTTCATCAGCTATTAAATACAGATGTGTGCAACAGTTAATCCAGAAACCAGATAGTCCTCAGTCATTTGGGAAACAAATAGAGGTGTGGATATCATTTCAAACATCCCAGGGGACTCTCATTAAATGCTTTCTTTTTCCATCCAACCAGGGACTACTGAAGGGGACAAGCTGCCTTCTGGCTTTATGTCATCCATAAAAGCTGAGTTGAAGAGTATCTAACTCTTCCACTTTGGGAAGCAAGGACGTCGAGCGGCTTTTCTTACTGTCGTTAAGGAGGGAAGCAGAAGAATGGGCTTTGAAGGCAGAAAGACATGTTTTGACAGAATATTAACGTTCATTTCTCTTTTGCCTTTCTAAGTACAAGAACTTCTCCCTAAACAGCCTAAAGCCCAGATCCTCAAGATTAGGATTGTTTAAAAAAAAAAAGGTATACAAATATTAGGTTGAACCACAGGAAATTGCTGGCAGTCAACTTTTTTGACCTAAAATATAGCAATTTCCTGTAGTTCAATCTAATAGAAAAAAATTAACAATTTCCTTTTGACATGCAAAATAAATTTTGCACTAAGACAATGGCTTAAGAGCAGTATAGTCTCAACAGAGAAAGGATTTTCTAAATTTATTTATCTGACATATCAAAGGCTTCCTTCCATCTATCTTTAAGGCCCAGCCAGAAAGCTGGAGTCGCCCTAGTATGAGATATTCTGGAACCTCAATACACTGCAAGAGATATGAGGCAAAGAAGATGAGTCAACAAGGAGGCCTGTATAGTTTCCTCGGGAGACTTACAGGAAAGAGCTAGATTGCTCTCTTTCTAAATTGCTGTGAAGGGGACGAATTAGATAACTCCAAACAGAAGACAAGAATAGCAAATAAGCAACTAAAACTTCTGAGAATCTAAGAGGCTGAAACTCACTTTGAGTTGGGGTCCAGGGAGCCAAAGAAGTGGAACCACAACCAGAAACAGGTTCTTTGAAACATAGCTGAGTTACATGACGGTGTGCGGTCTCAATGTAGGGGAGATAAAAGATTGAAGAAGCAGACCAGTAACGCTTCGATTTATGTAGGAGAGCCTTTCTCTGAGAATATCCAAATAATTCTTCATGTACAAGCAAGTGCTGGACTTAATAATGCTTGCTTATTGAGCTTCATAACATTCTCAGGAAACTGGAAGAGCACAGACCATAACGGCACGGGTATAAGCTAGCCACGTGGGCCCTCTCTGGGACTGGCAAATATCTGGCACACATGCTCCAGTTTTCCCTTCCCACACCCATTGCAGGCATCATTAATCAATCCTGGCACCCTTCCATTTGAGCCAGAAGGAAGTCTCAGAATGCCCCTCAACACAGATTCCAGGCAGCTACTATCAAGTAATCTGAAGTAAAACCAGAAATGAAGCTTATTTGCCAGAGCCCCTGTGAGTTCCCTTTCTGTGTCTTTGTTAACACCGCTGTCTTCTCCTAGATGATCTCTGCTCACCCTTACGACTTGCATCTTCTGCCTCACCTGGCCCCCACCTTCCTCCATTAGACTATAAATTCCTTAAGTGTAGGGATCTTTTTCTGTTCATTGATGAACTCCTAAGGCCGTAGAACAAGGTTGGCATGGGGTGGAGCCCAACAAATATTGATGGAATGAATGTATGAATGAATGAATCTTTGCTCGTTCAGACTTTTGAGAGGCGGCTCACACATCACCTCTGTAATGAACCCTTCTCAGCCCTTCCAGCCAGAAGCCACCTCTTTCTCCTCTTGCTTCACAGAGCCACACAGTATGAGTAACTTCTTCACCACACTTACTGCACTTGGCCTACAGACTTCAATCAATGTTTGTTGAATTGGATTATAATAAGAACAGAGACCTGACCAAATAATTAAAATAGTGGTACCTCGCAGGTGGATGGCAGTTTGACTTTTTCAGATATGTATTTCATCTCGTTTCATTCAACCCTGTGAGTTGACTAGGACAGGAATTATCATTTCCATTTTCGAGGTGTGGGAACAAAGGCACAGAGGTGGTTTTCTCATGATTTGTTCCTGTCAGAGGTAGCATCCGTCTGCTCGGTGCTCTCTCCGCTAGTTCTTGCTGCCATTTGATAGATCATTTATGTCAGTCAAGAATATAGCCTTCTTCTCCAATTCTACAGATTTGGGAAATATATACTACTAGTTATATAGTTGTAGTTATGTTATATTTTGAGTATTTCTCTAGATTTCTTAAAAGAAAACTAATTTTTTAGCCCAATGCATTTGATATTTTGGCTCTATTTTGTAGTAACTCATTAATACAACCTCATCCATGAATGCTTTGCTTACTCTCTGAAGAAAATAAAAGACTTTAGAATTTTTTCCCTGAGCCCGAACTTTACCCTTAGTTTTTTTATTTATGTTATTTTTTTTGTATAGAGGTATAATTGACATTTAGCATGACATTAGTTTCAGGTGTACAACGTAATGATTTGATATCTGTATATATTGAAAAATGGTCACCACAATAAGTCTGGTTAACATCGGTCACCATACATAGTTACAAAATTTTTTCCTTGTGATGAGAACTAGTAAGATCTACTCTCTTAGCAACTTTCAAGTGTGCAATATAGTATTATTAACTGTAGTCACCGTGCTGTACGCTACATCCACATGACATTTATTTTATAACTGAAAACTTGTACCTTTTGACCCCCTTCCCTTATTTCTCCCACCCTCCGCCCCCTGCCTCTGCCAACCACCCGTTCATCCATCAATGGATACTTAAGTTGTTTCCATGCCTTGGCTGTTGTAGATAATGCTGCACTGAACATAGAGGAGCATATATGTTTTTGAATTAGTGTTTTCATTTTCTTCAGATGAATACTCAGCAGTGGAATTGCTGGACCATATGGTAGTTCTAGTTTTAGTTTTTTGAGGAACCTCCATACTGTTTTCCATAGTGGCTGCACCAATTTACTTTCCCACCAACAATGTATGAGGGTTCCCTTTTCTCCACATCCCACCAATACTTGTTATTTCTTGTCTTTTTGATAACAGTCATTCTGAATGGGTGTAAGGTGATATCTCATTGTGGTTTGGGTTTGCATTTCCCTGATGATTAGTGATGTTGAATATCTTTTCATGTACCTGAGGGCCATCTGTATATCTTCTTTGGGAAAATATCTGTTCAGGACCTCTGCCCATTTTTTAATCAGATTGTTTGTGTTTTTGATATTGATTTGTATGGGTTCTTTATATATTTTGGATATTAACCCCTTATCAAATGTGATTCACAAATATTTTCTCCCATTCAGTAGGTTGTATTTTCATTTTGTTGATGGTTTCCTTTGCTGGGCAGAAGCTTTTTAGTTTGATATAGTCCCACTTGTTTATTTTTACTTTTGTTGCCTTTGCTTTTGGTGTCAAATTCAAAAACTCATCACGAAGACCCATGTCAAGGATCTTATTGCCTATACTTTCTTTCAGGAGTTTTATGGTTTCAGGTCTTACATCCAAATCTTTAATCCATTTTGAGTTAATTTTTGTGTATGGTGTAAGATAGTGATCCAGTTTCATTTGTTTGCATTCACTGTCCAATTTCCCAACACCATTTATTGAAGTGACTATTTTTCCCCAGTGTATATATTTGACTCCTTTGTTGTAAATTAATTGGCCATATATGTGTGGGTTTATTTCTAGGCTCTATTCTGTTCCATTGATCTATGTGTCTGTTTCTATGCAAATGCTGTTTTGATTACTATAGCTCTGTAATATAGTTTGAAATCAGAGAGCATGATACCTCCAGCTTTGTTCTTCTGTCTCAAGATTGCTTTGGCTGTTTGGGGTCTTTTGTGGTTTCATACAAATTTTAGGATTGTTTGTTCTATTTCTATGAAAAATGCCACTGGAATTTTGATAGAGATTGCATTGAACCTGTAGATTGCTTTAGGTAGTATGGACATTTTGATATGAATCCTTCCAGTCCATGAGCATGGAATATCTTTCCACTTATTTGTGTCTTCAATTTCTTTCATTATTGTGTTATAGTTTTCGGTATACAAGGATTTTATCTCCTTGGTTAAATTTATTCCTAGGTATTTTATTCCAATTGTAAATGGGATTGTTTTCTCAATTTCTCTTTCTGATAGTTTGTTATCAGCATATAGAAACACAACAGATTTTTGGATACAGATGGTCCCCAACTCACAATGGTTCGACTTATAATTTTTCGACTTTATGATGATGCAAAAGTGATAAGCATTCAGTACAAACTATACTTCAAATTTTGAATTTTGATCTTTTCCCAGGCTATTGATAGGTGGTATTATACTCTCTCCTGATGCTGGGCAGCAACAGTGAGCCACAGCCCCCAGTCAGCCATGTGATCACAATGGTAAACAGCCAATACACGTAGAACCATTCTGTTTTTCACTTTCAGTACAGTATTTAATAAATTACATGAGCTATCCAACACTTTATGACAAAATAGGCTTTGTGTTAATTTTTCCCAACTGTAGGCTAATGTAAGTGTTCTGAGCACATTTAAGGAGGCTCAGCTAAACTATGATGTTTGGTAGGTTGGGTATATTAAATGCATTTTCAACTTACGATGGGTTTATGGGGATGTAACCCTATCGTAAGTTGAGGACGATCTATTTGGTTTTGTTCTGCAACTTTACTGAGTTTGTTTATTCTAATGATTTTGTGGTGGAGTTTTTAGGGTTTTCTATATTTAATACTGTATCGTCTGCTAATAGTGATGATTTTATTTATTCCTTTACAATTTGGATCCCTTTTATTTCTTTTTCTTGCCTAATTGCCCTGGCTAGGACTTTCAATACTATGTTGAATAAAAGTAGCAAGAGTGGACATCATCGTCTTCTTCCTGATCTTAGAGGAAAAGCTTTCAGATTACACCATTGAGTATGATGTTAGCTGTGGGTTTGTCATATATGGCTTTTATTATGTTCAGGTACATTCTCTCTATACCCACTTTATTGAGAGTTTTTATTATAAATGGATGTTGAAGTTTGTCAGATGCTTTTTCTGCATCTATTGTGATGATCATGTGATTTTTATCCTTCATTTTGTTAAGGTATGTATCACCTTTATTGATTTGCAAGTGTTAAACCATCCTTGCATCCCTGGAATAAATCCCACTTCATCATGGTATATGATCCTTTTATGTATTGTTGAACTGAGTTTGCTAATATTTTGCTGAGGATTTTTGCATCTATGTTCATCATGGATATTGGCCTGTAATTTTCTTTTCTCGTGGGAACCTTGCCTGGCTTTCGTATTAGGGTAATGTTGGCCTCGTAAAAAAAGTTTGGAAGCATTCCTTCCTCTTCTATTTTTTGGAAGAGTTTAAGAAAGATTAGTATTAATTCTTCTTTGAATGTTTGGTAGAATTCACCAGTGAAGCCATCTGGTCCTGGACTTTTGTTTTTTGGGAGATTCCTTAGTTTTATTTTTTATTTTTATTAGTTTTTCTTTTGTCCTTTTTTTTAATATCCTAAAATGACAACTTCCTTGCTGGTAAAGCATTTAAGGCTAATGATAACTACTTATATTCATGGTACTTCCATGTCTATTATTCTTTTTATTCTCTCACCCCCGAGGATAGAGTGAATTTTGTGTATGTGTGAGAAAGACAGGCCCTGAGCTAACATCTGTTGTCAATCTTCCTATTTTTGCTTGAGGAAGATTGTCCCTGAGCTAATGTCTGTGCCAGTCTTCTTCTATTTTGTATGTGGGACACCGCCACAGCATGGCTTGATGAGTGGTGTGTCGGTCTGTGCCCAGGATCTGAACCCACAAACCTGGGATCACTGTAGCAGAGCACACAAACTTAGCTACTCTATCACCGGGCTGGCCTCTAGAGTAAATTTTTTACCTCCATTTGACAGATGAGAAAAATGAGATGTAAAGAAGGGAACTGACTTGCCAAAAATCATTCAGTTAGGTAGTGACACAGTGACTATTAGAACCCCATTCTTTTGACCCCGGGTCCTGCCCTCTTCTGTCCCAACCTAATGGCCTTGGTGTGAGCTGTCTTGCAGCCATGCAGTCCCAGGGTGTGCAGGCAGCAGAGCTTAAACAGCAGCTCAGACCACCTCCTCGCACCAACACTACAAGGACACTAGGACTCACGCAGCGGTGCCCTTTCCCATTCTGCTGCCACCTCAGCTCACTGTTTACCGGGAAAGGGCAGGTGCGCTAAACTGCACGGCTGCCCTGCAAAGCGAAGGGAAGCATCACACAGAGATCAAGTAGAAAGCAGAAATCTCATTCCCTTGCTGCCTCAGGCAAAGAAAAACCATCCTCAGGCTCCTCCTTCCAAGAGTGGCTTCACCTTCAGAATGTAAATGGCAGCCTCCCTCCCGTGATGTTTCCTGTTCTCGAGGCCGCAAACCACACATTCAACGGGTGAGACACACGACTCAGGCTGCAGTCCTGCGATGAGATACATTTTTAATTCAAGTTCTGTGCAATCTGGCTAACATTAACTTTATTGGGTAATTATCTTCTTCCGAGTGCTTTAACAGCGCAGTCGACAAGAATGTCAGCTTGCTACGAGAGATGTGCTTGCTGACAGCAACACACACAAAGAGAAGCTGAGGCAGGTTTTTCTTTTAACCTATTTATTAAAATGTTATGACTAAGTCATTTTCTCCCTTGTGGGCTTTCCCTTCTGGTTGGTATGGGGATCACAGCCACTTGAATGTAAATGCAGCTGCCCAGCCTCCATGTCACACACACCAGCTGCCTCTGAGCCAGAGAGGCCCCCTGGGGGGGTCCTCGCCCACCCATGAACTAACAGGACAGTGAGGGCTAGCCCGGCTTTACCCATCAGCCTGGGGAGCTAACCAAGGACAGGCAGGATGCCACTTGGGGGAGCCAAGGCGGGCTCTCCCTTGAAATGGAGGGAGGATTTCTTGTGCCTGGTTGCACTCAGCCCTGGTTGTGCATATTCATGATGGAAGTAACAGGCCCATCAGCATTGCCCAAAAGGCCTTCCTGCTGAGCGTGAGGCTGTCCTAATTCTCCACAGCAGAACACAAGTGCTCTCCAGTTAGAGAAGTTTGAGAAATGCCCCGCATACTTTATGCCCCTCTTGGAGAACGGCAGAGCACGGCAATATTCAGAAGCCTCTGAGAACTGTCCCCTCATGTTATAGGTTGAATTGTGTCATGTCCCCACCCCACCCCCCCCCACCACCACCACCAAGTTTATATGTTGAAGTCCTATCCCCCAGTACTTCAAAATTTGAACTTTTCTGCAAATAGAGTTGTTGCAGATATAATTAGTTAAGATGAGGTCACACTGGAATAGGGTGGGCCCCTAATCCAGTCCTTATAAAAAGGGGAAATTTGGACACAGACACCCACACAGGGAGGACACTGTGCGACCATGAAGGCAGAGGGCAGAATAATGCTTCTACAAGCCAAGGAACACCAAAGATTACCAGAAAACCTCAAGAAGCTTGGCAAGAAGCCTAGAACTGATTCTTCCTCACAGCGCTCAGAAGGAACCAGTCCTGCCGACACCTTGATTCAGACCTCTAGCCCCCAGAACCCCGAGACAATAAATTTCTATTGTTTTAAGTCATTCAGGCTGCAGTACTCTGTTACAGCAGCCCTAGCAAACCAACACAGAAGGGGAGAGAACGTCTCTGCAGCCACCCAGCCTGCCGACGGTAAAGCCGCAAAGAGAATTCAGGTCTCCCAGCCTCAGGTCTCCCAGCTTCACCACGTGACAGCAAACATACTCAGTGTTCCGTCCTCAGCTTCAGATCCCTTTTGGAATAAGGCAAAGAAATAGAAAGAGGAAGAAAGAAGGGTGGCAGAAGGACGGGAAAAGGAGAAAAGGTGGGAAGAAAGTGGTAGGCCCTCTCCTTTTCTCTTCCTCTTCGTACAGGACCCTCATTAATAAAAGTTACAATGAGAATGGTAATAATAGCAAAATTTGTTGAGCACCTGCAACGTGCCAGGCCCGGCTCTAAGCCTTTCATGTATATTACCAAACCCTAATTAGGAGTTAGATGCTGGTATTATCTATATTATAAGGGGGATAATGGGTATTATCCCCATTGCACAGATGAAGAAACTAAAGCAAAAAACTTTCAGGTAACTCGTCCAATGTCCCTCAGCTGATAAGCGACAGAGCCCGGATTTGGTTTCAGGCAGCCAGTTTCCAGAACCCAATTCTAACCACTCTGCTGTATGCTTCTGTACTTTCACTCAGATAATGTAGAGAGAAAGGGTCTTTGCAACATGAGGTCAAACGCAACCTTTCGCTTTTCCAGAGCTTAAACCCCAGTAAAACCTCTAAACAAATGCTTACCACTCTGTCCCGGTGTTTTTCCAGAAGCTGGCCTTTGTAGAAAAAGAGCGCTTTGATTACTTACATTCTGAACATCAAGATATGGTCCGTTTCATTCAAGTACTTTTGTATATTCAGTGCTTTCTGATCATGTTCCTTTTATGGAGTTTTGCTCTCAGGATCTCTGTTTGCAGTACAGAGCATGCTGGATTAAAGGCCCCATTCAGGAGGCAAAATGTATGAGCCTTAGCATCTTATACGTTAGAGCAGAACCACACTGTCAAATTTCCTCTCACCCTGCCTCTTTGATGCAAGGCAAGTGCTGAGCTGTCAGCGCAGGTGTCACAGTTACAGGGCATCACTGGCTGTTCTGGGGCAGGGGTCCTGCCCCATTGTCAATGCACACATTAAGGGTTGAATTACACCAAGGCTCATAAACAGGATAACCATAATATGATGCCTTTCAGGCAATTAAATGCAGCTACTGATTTTTTTATACGTACTAACCAAACGGTATTCCCAAGGAAGCCTCATCTGTCTTAATATTATCCATTTGTGCCCAAATACTAAGATTTTTTTTATACAAAACGAATTTTTTTTCATTTTCCTGCCAGGTGTGTGAGAATTGCGGACCAGGTGGAGAAAAGTTACAGAGACTAAAGAAATACTTTGCAAGAATTTAAAATACCCTCTCCTGCCAGACTATAGAATCTGATTCAAAATTTCAAAGGTTTTGTGTTGCCCTGAAGCAAGCAGCCACTGTGATAATTTAACTGGAAGTTTTATTATTTTAGTCATTAACTTTAAAAATGCAAATCTTCTGAATATAGCCAGCAACTAACAATCTTTCTTCTTGTCTAAAAGGCTTATTCTTCAGGGTTTCTTCTTTTGGATTCTCTGAACTTTCTTTTCTATCTTTTTTTCTCAGCTTATCAGAACATAAAAAAAAAAATGCATGTTCTCTCTCTTCTTAAATCTTGATTTTTCCATATATTTGCTAAGATGCATCCGATTTGTATCAGAATCTTGGAATGCATTGTTTAGCAAAAAAAAAGAGAATGCAATTCCAAAAATAGCCTCTGCCCGTATTTTCTAGTTTGGGTTTAGGGTGTGAACTGGCTGATACCAGACCAAAGCCACAGAGGGGTGTGGATCCAGTGGGTGTAAATCTACACCTAACCCTAAGAACATCGAAGCTTCATTGTGGTGAACATCACAGATGCAAAGGACTAGCAAGTAAGTCACCTCTGTGTGTCCCACGTCATCCAGGCTACAACTGAAATTACGCGCCCACACGGATAAGAAAAATGTGTTTGGAAATGTGACACTTGAGCCTATTGCCATGATTATAATGCCAAGTAGAGTGATTTTTTAAAAAAAATCACACCCTAAATCCAGATGCTACCAAGGTAACTGTGGGTCTCCCCATTGCAATACAGGCCTCCTCCTGAGGCCTTCCTTGCAGGCTCAGGGGAAGACATCCTGTATCTGAAACATGCTGAAATCCTAGCCCAGGCACGGGAGCTCCTGACTGCTCCCCTTTTACTCAGGTCAGTGTAAACCAGTGTTCTCACCAGCCATGTACATCAGTGTCACCTTCCTAGCCTCCACCTCTGCTGGGCCTCTCCCCCAGAGTTTCTGATTCTGAAGATCTGGAATGGGGCCCAGGAACATGCATTTCTAACAAGCTGCCAGATGATGGGAATCTGCCAGCCCCGGGACCACACTTGAACAATCTCTGGTCCTAGACTAACAAGAAAGTGCCGCTTTAACGTCCCAAATATTTACACTCACATTTAGATGTTTTATTGTCATTGCCTATTTGTCCTGTGTTTGGTTCCCGATTTTACAGCATGTGGGACTGTGCAGGTCAGATTGGATGGCTGGGCTGCTAGGCTGAAGGATAACCAAGCCCACGTTGTAAAAAACCATGACAGGCTTTTACAACAAGGGGAACAAACATACCTACTTATGTCTGAACACCCCTCGCCCCTGATGCAGCTGCAAAAAGCCTTACTTGAAAAATAAAATGACACTCGAGTTAGTGAACTCTGTCCTGAGACCGTCTCACTGGAAAGGCACTTTGTGTTCCAGCATCATCCAGAGGACACAGTGCTGTCCGTTTCTGAGCATTGTGACCTCTACGCGTCTCGAGTTGTCTGGGCCACAGGAAAAGGATGCAGGGAGCTAAATGGCAGCCCCTTGGATTATGGTGTGACCTTAGGAGAAAGAAGCTCGTCTCTTATCTTCATTTTCTGTCTTGAAAGTACAGTGTTCCATGTATGGTCTTAGTGGGTCCCTGCAGGGTCTTTGATGTTTGGAGATGAGCACTCAAGCTTAAGCACTTGGTATTTTCCTCCCTGGGACTCCTAGAAAACAGAGCTCAAGAGGTGAGCTGGGAGTGGCACTCTAATAAGCTCTGAAGCCCTTGGGCAGACGCCCCTCCGTGGCCCATCGGTCCTGGACCTCTTGCTGCAAGCACCATGTTGGGGAAGGCCGCGGGTCCAGGGTCTGATGGGAATGAGGAGCCACCTGGCTTTTCCTGGTTGCTGTATCTGCAGTTTCTCATTTCCCTCTGCAGCTAATCATTCCCTTGGCCTGATCCAAACCCCCAAAGGCAACCTTCCCAGAAATCCCCAGCGCCTGATTGCCAGCACGTCCAAGAAAATCGCTTGTCTTAATTACTCTGCAGAAAACTGGGGAGGCCATTTCCCTGTCCTCTCCGGATGGCGGATACTTGGCTCAGGTGCCATAGCTGAGCCGCTCGTATTCTCTCCTTCCCTATCCTCTGCTCTGGAGGCAGAGTTGGAATGGAAACACAGCCGACATCACGTTCTTTCAAGAAATTCCTCCAAGTGAAAGGAAAGGGGAAGGAGAGCATTCCTTGTGATTTAAGTAAATCCTTTCAGGAGCTTTACTTTACCAGCTGCCTGCCAGGCTGTGCGGGATTTGATGCGAGGAGCGAATCTGGGATGTATTTAGTTTGCTCTCCTTCCTCCAACAGTGCTTCCCCAAACTCCTCCCGAGACATGCTGGGCTCAGCTCCCTGGAACTAGAGCCCTGCCGTGGAGGGAGGACAAGGACTGAGAAGGAAGCAGCTCAGGTCCTACCGGGGCGGTGGCGCCATAGGTGCTGCGGCTGTGGAGATCCTGAGCCCTCATGATATCCTTCACGTGCTTTGGAACCAGAAGACTGAGCCAGGTTTAGATTTGTTGTTGACCCCTCTGAAGCCTAAGCTTACTGTGAATCGGCTCATTCTCCCACAACCTTGTGTGGAGGTGGCGCCCACGCCCGCCATGGGCTGCGTGCTTTGATGAGCTGTCACCTCATGAAGCCAGACTTGGTTGACTGTCCGAGTGGCTGAGCCGCTGGAGTTTGGGACATGTGCCTGGTGTGGGGAGGGGGCAGGCAGGAGCACACCCACCACAGACTTGACCACTCCACAGATTTACCCAGGAGGCCCCCTGATCTCCACATACTCACGTGGAAGGAACAATATCCTGATTCCCAAGAGGAATTAAAATCCCTCACAATGTGTTTGTCCAGTTTTCCAGCAATGGTGCGCTCCCTACAGGAACTCCCTGAGCCCGCTAACTTCTACTGCATTTGCCACACGACCTCCTCCTGCCTTGGCCTACACACTCCCCTCAGCCCTGAGGCCCCCTTTCCCCTCCCACCATCACCCACCCTTTCTCCCGCTGGAGCTCCTGGGCTGAGGCACCTACAGGGCAGTGATGGGGTGCCCGGCTCTGGCACCAGACTGCCTTGGTTAAAATCCAGGCTCCCACACATACTCTGTGACATTCAGCTAGTGCTAAACCGTTCTGTGTTTCAGTATCCTCTTCTCTAAAAGGCGGAGGAGGACAACTGAGCCCACTGCAAAGGGATGTCAGGAGGGTTCGGTTCAACACAATTATTGTACGTCGAGTACCCGCCATAATGCCTGGCTAACTCAGTGTGAGCTATTGTTAGTCTTCCGGACAGGGTTCGAAGGCGACACATGTCCTCTAGGAACCTGCCTTCCCTTTCACTCCCTGTCCTGAGCCTTCCACAGCTATTTCCCCATGTGTTGTAATTACAGGCAGCTGCCCGTTGTGGAGCGTGTTCAAGGCCTGGCTCTGCCACTTCATAGGTGTGTGAACCCCATGCCTCGGTTTCTTCTTCTGTAGCGTGGGGATAATAAGAGGACGCACTTCAGGGGGTGCTTGTGAGGATCAAGCAGGTCATACGTGTAAAGCCCTTCAGCGGCGTCTAGCACACAGTAAGCACCGCGTGAGTGTCGCCTTCTGTCAGTGTGTGTTCACTTGTCTCAACTTGGAGCTCCTCGAGGGCAGAGAGGTACCTTATTTATTTTTTGCGTCTTCCGCATCTGAAACATAGTTTTGCAGACCATACTCCAGAATTCTCGATCTTGAGTTTTCGTTTCCTTCCTTCCTCCCTGAACATGGATTCAGAGCTGATATGTGTTGGCCACAGACAATCTCCATAGACATGTGCAGCAGGTCCCACTTGATGACTGTCTGTAGGCCTCTTATGATAGCTGTGGTCCGTCCCTAAGAATCCATCCCCGGAGCACAGCTTCATGGCTAAAACCCTACATGGAACGCCTACAAATAGTGTAAATTTCTGTTTTTTTAAAGTAATCTCATGGCGTATAATCATGCCTGTGAGTGAAGGAAGGAAGGGTGAATTTCACAGTTTTACAGGGCCCGGGAGCCCACCTCTTGTGCACATCTGTCCAGGTGTGGCTCCATCTTTGGGCAGAGAGATCCCACATCCACAAGGATAGTACCCCACTCCACACTGGTGGCCACTTCCAACTCTTGGTGAGTGCTGGTGCGGGCCCCCTCTTTCCTTCCAGGAACCAAGAATCCCGGGAAGGGAGGGAGCCACAGCAGGGACCCAGGCAAGGCTCCCACTGTCGGCAATCCCTGGCACCCCCGTTCTACAGTTAAGAAAAAACTCCCTCTGGGGCCAGCCCAATGGCATAGTGGTTAAATTCGCGCACTCCACTTCTGCAGCCTGGGGTTCACAGGTTTGGATCCCGGGCGCAGACCTAGCACTCCTCGTCAAGCTGTGCTGTGGCAGCATCTCAGATAAAATAGAGGAAGATTGGCACAGATGTTAGCTCAGCAACAATCATCCTCGAGCTAAAAGAGGAAGATTGGCAAAAGATGTTAGCTCAGGGCCAATCTTCCTCGCCAAAAAAATTTTTAAAACTCCCTCAACCTCCTCCCTGAATTTTCCCTCCTCCTCACCTCCTCGCCTCAACCAAAACCCAGCCTTGCCCTGAGGACCCCACTTCTGCAGCCCTGTCCAGAGAAATGGCTCATTGTCCCACAGCTTTTTAAGCTGGTGGTGACAGTGTCCTCGTTGATTTCCAGTGCTCCTTCCAGGGTATATCGTGGCAGGCTCAGGTTAAAAACAAATATACAAAAAAAAAAAAAGGCTCCTTGAGATTCCTGCGCCCAGCCTGCCTCTCTCCCAGCCTCTCCTCACACCGGGATTCACCACCTCCCCACCTGCACACTGAACACTTCGGCAACTGCACCCAAGTCGCCCTTCACCCTCAAGCCCTGCCACCTTCGCAGAGACCTCCTCGGTGACCAGCCACATAAATGTAATCTCTCAGTTCTTTGATTTCCTCTACTTCAGTGCTCTTCCCTCCTTTCCACGTCAGCCTCATGCTATAGATCCTAGATTCTGCCATTACCTGGAAACTCCAAAAATCCAAACCCAGCTGTCCATTCTCTGTCCTTCAAGCTGATCAAGACCTTGATCCTGCAACTTGACTTTCTTTCTCTTTCATCACTTGCTTTCTGACCAGTACACCCTCATTTCAATCCTTTCTTTGCCAACATCCTCAAATTCATTGCCATGTGTCCTTATATGAGTCCACCAAGACTCCAACTCTGGATTAATCCAACTGTCTGCCTTCTTTGATTCTGCACCTGAACTGTAAAGTTGTATCGAAGGAAGAAGAAAATCACACAACCACCGAAATAGGTACCATCACCAAGGATGCAGTCCTCCTGTGTTTCTCTGCTTGGTCCCCTGCTATCCGCCACAGTGGCTATTTCAAGTTTCTTTATTCTCCTAAAAGTCTTACCTCACCAAACCCCCAGCAATCTGAACTCACAACCTTGCTTCTTTTTCACAGGAGAGATAGGCATCATCAGATAAAGTACCTCGCCTTACAGCTGCTACACGTCTACACATGTATCTTCCTCTGTGTCATCATTTTCCCATTTTCTCCCTTCACAGTGGAAAAGGGGTCCACTCTTGCATCCCGAGCAAATCCCTCTGCTTGTACCATGGAGCACCTCCCCTCCGGCTTCTGCAGAACCTTACAGTAGCCATTTGCCCCCAGTCCGTCTCTTCACCTTTTACCTGCATTTTATATTCTTCATCAGCACTGAAATACACTCGAGTCTGATAACTTAAAAATAAGAACCTTTTCTGAACCCTACATACCCCCAGATCTACCCTCTTTCTTCATCGTGAAGCTTCTTGACAGCGTTGCCTTCTGCCTCCTCACCCACTCCCTCACTGCAGGCTGTCTTCTGGACTGAGCAGAGTTTCGCCAATGCCACCAGTGACCTCTGGGCCACTAAATCTGAGGGACACTGTTCGGTTCTTAACTTTTTCTACTTCTCTGCAGCGTTTGACACTGATAGCCACTCCTTTCCGCCTGACGCACTCTCTTCTTTTGGCTTCCATGACACCACACTCTTCTTATTTTCCTCCCTCCTTCCAATTTATTCTGCTTTGAGGGTCCCTCTTCCTCTGTCTGCCCTTTAAATATTGATGTTCTTTGTGATTCGATTAGTGAAAGTGTTCCAGTTATCTATTATTGCAGAAAAAACTATCCCAAAACTTAATGGCTTAAAGCAACAACCATTCTCTTAGTTTCATGGTATTGTGGGTCAGAAATTCAGGCAGAGCTCTGCGGGATAATTCTTCTCCTCCTCATGGCATCGGCTGGGGCCACTCGATGAGATTCAGCTAGCAGCTGGGCTGGGCTAGAATTTCCAAGATGTCTTCACTCACATTCCTGGCATGTTGGCAAGGATAACCAGAAAGCTGGGACCCTCTTCCTCTCTATGTGATCTCGAAACTTCTCCACATGGTCTCTCCAGCAAGGTCATCAGTCATCTCACAAGGCAGGTCAGGGATCCAAGAACAAGTGCTCCAAGAGATAGGACAAGAAAGCTGCCAGTTTCTTAGAGCCCGAGCCTGGCCTCTGGCAGAGCATCGCTTCTGCTTTCTTCTGTTGATCAACTAGTCCTAAGCCCACCCGGATTCGAAGGGAGGAGA
This sequence comes from Equus quagga, assembly GCF_021613505.1. NCBI lineage: Eukaryota > Metazoa > Chordata > Mammalia > Perissodactyla > Equidae > Equus > Equus quagga. Next base: position 31,025,925 of record NC_060274.1, read on the forward strand.
CATAGACCCCATCTCTCAATGGGAAGAGGAATCCAAGAATTTGCGGCCATCTTCAACCCACCGCAGCCTCCTCCTCAACAGAAAACAGTGTCTGCACAGCCATCATCATCTTTCTCCTGGACTACCGTAATGCCTTCCTGTCTGGCTGACTGGGCTCCCTGCTCCGGTGTTGCCCCTTCCATCCCATTATCCACCGTGAAGCCAGAGCAGCCTTTCTATACTGCGCATCACCTCACATCACTCTCCTGACTAAAACACTCAAGCAGCTTCCCATCGCCATGACGAAACTCCTCAGCATGGCCAGCCAGGTCCTCTGTGATTTGTCACTGCTGACACCACCATCTTCACCTCTCAATCTACACTCTACAATATCGATGTCGTGCCTTCTTTTACCTGCCTTCCATGAGCACAAATATGTGTACACAAATGTGCACACACACCTACATTTTCCACTTTCACCCTCGTCCAGATCTTGGCTGAGTCAAGTGATTCTCAAAATGTGGTCCCAGAGCCGGCCCATCAGCATCAACTGGGAACTTGTTAGAAACGCAAATTCTCAGGCCCCACCCCAGACCTACTGAAACAGAAATTCTAGAGATGGGGCCGAGAAATCTCTATTTTAACAATCCCCCCAGCTGATTCTGGTGCACGCTAAAGTCTGAGAAACACTGGTTGAGACAGCACTTCCTCCAGGCAGCTTTCCCTGGCCTAGCCCTCCACTCAGCTACTGGGAGGGGGATCTCTCCTGTGTGTGTCCACAGTGCCCGTCCTTCCCCTGGGCAGAGCCCCATCACAGTGTAGTATAATTGCCTGCTTACTTGTTTAACCCTGTGGGCTCTCTCTGAGCTCCCCTAGGCATGGACTGTATCTTGTTTATTGCTGTATCCCCAGCATCTACGTAATGTCTATCACAGTAGTAGCTCAAGAAAAAGTGGTGCAGCCACGATTCAAACCCAAGTGTGCATCCCAATCTTCCAGAAAAGTAGACGACAGACATCAAAAACAAGAGATGTAATGCACTTAGGACATTGGTGATTAGCAGCTGAGACCAGGCTTCCAGCAAATGCTTTGATCCTTGCAGAATAGAAAGGAGACACTGAGGAGATACAGTGCCTACGAAAGTTTTTAATAAAACCCCAGAGGGGAAACATATGCACTGCTGAATCTCCCTAAAACCTGAAAATGGACCACTTGACTCTGGCTCCGAAGTCGGATAAGCCAAGCTCCTCATCTTCCCGTTTCTGCATGGCCAGTTCCTCCATTGCTTGCATTTTAATACCGTCTAATATGTTTAGTAGAGTTTCTAAAATGCCACTGATTCTTTGGTAAGTTGGCAGAAAAGGAGAATCTGGGTCATGCAACTGTGAAATCTGAATAAGATATAATTAACGTGTCCATCAACTTTCGCAGAAGTGATGCTAGTTTGCAAACTATTGATTAATTCTGCACAATAACAGCAAGTGGGTACAAGGCCAACACCAGGCTGAAGAGGAGAGGCTCAGGATGGTGCTAACCTGGACTGCCGTGGGTGAGCCGTGGCAATCAACTGCCTCTGTTTCTGCATAGAAAGATACGACTTGTGAAGAACTGGGCGCCAGACTTATCAAAGAGTGGCAGTATAATTACCAACTCTCAGTCCTTCTGAATGTGACCTTGTGATTCACAAAATACTCTCCAAATTATGAAAAACATTTCATAAATCGCTTCGGAACTTGGGGAAATGAGCCCTTCTCATTAGAAATAAAACGTCAAAATGGCTACATGTGAAAATGAGGAGAGACCTGAATTCAAGTCCCAAATCCTAACCAGCTCTGTGGCCCACTCAGGATTCTGTACCTCACCTGCAGCCTATGGGAATAATACCTCTTCAGGACATTGTTTTGAGGATTAAATAAGATAATGTACATATTCTGCTCCTAAACTGCTGGTATACAAAATAGCTAGCATTTCTATTCTTCCCAGTCAGAATTAGGCAGTAATATCAAAAACCAAGAGGACTATAGGAAAGAATATGGTTGTTCCTCAAAAAATTTAAAACAGAGCTACCGTATGATCCAGCACCCCTACTTCTGCATACATCTCCAGAAGAACTGAAAGCAGCGTCTTGAAGAGTTATTTACGCACCCGTGTCATAGCGGCACTATTCGCAATTGCCAAGAGATGGAAGCAACACAAAGGTCCATCGACGGATGAATGGATAAACAGAATATGGTATATACACACAATGGAAAATGATTCAGCCTTCGTACATATTACTCAGCCTTAAAAAGGAAGGGAATCTTGTCACACGCTACGATATGGATGCGCCTGGAGGACAGTATGCTAGAAAAATAAGCCAGTCACAGAAAGAGAAATCCTGTACAATTGCACTTAGGTGAAGCATCGAAAGAAGTGAAACTCATAGAAGCAGAAAGTAGAATGTTGGCTGCCGGGGGCTGGGGAGGGAGAAATGGGAGTTGTTGTTTAATGGGTATAGAGTTTCAGTTTTACAAGATAAAAAAGTTCTGGGGATTTGTTGTACGACAATGTAAATACACTCAACACAGTTGAACTGTACACTTAAAAATGGCTAAGACGGTAAATTTTAGGTTATACGTTTCTACATTAAAAGTATTTTTAATTAAAAAAAAAAGTGGACCCGATGCCCTCCCTTTCTTCCCTCTAATACCGTGTCTCCCGCCCTTCACTCCATCTCAGCCCCCTTCGCTCCCTCCTCCGCCTCTCCCTCTGCCCTTTGGTTGTCAAGGTCCCTCAGGGTGCTGTCCTTGGCCATCCTCTGTTGCTCTCACACTCCCAAAGTTGTCAGCCACTCCTCCGGCTTTGCCAGCCACTTACATGTTGATGACTGTCACTGCTCTATGCCAAGTCTTCAAACTGGAGCCTGGAGTTTAGGAGGCACTCAACAAACATCTGCTAAGTAATGAGCATCTTGATCTCTAGCCCCTACCCAGCTCGAAGCTCCAGAACCTGATTCCATCCACTCTCTGAACACCTGCTGACTGTCCCATAGACCTCTCAGATTCAACATATCCAAAATCTAATGTATTTAACCTCTCCTGGGGGAAATAAAAAAGCTTCTCCTCATGGTCTTGGCTAATATTATCCTTGATTCTCCCAACCTGCTTTCACTGAATATCCAACCCTGCTGACCCTAAACTAGAAATGTCTTGAGAATCTGGCCACTTGTCTCCTTCCCTAGGGCCTCATCTTCTCTCAAATGGACTCCTGCCGTGCCTTTCTTCCTATCTCCGTTTGCTCCTCCGATAAGTTCATTGTCCATACTCGTGCTAGCGCTTTCTTTCTAAAGGGCAAATTTCATCATGTAGCAACCCCACTCATACCTCCATGGGTTCCCATCTCCTACAGAGTTAATTCCACAAGCATTGGTTGGACCAACAATGTCCCTGTGTTCTGGTCCCCACCTGTTCGGGCAGTCCTTCCTCCCAGACCCCAAATCCCCCTCATCGCAGACACCCTTCTCCTCATGCACTGGCCCTTCTCTAGCTCCATTCTGTGTCCATGCCAGATGCTGTGTGTGGTCAGACTCTCCACCGCGCCCAACCTTCTCTTCCTGGCAACAACTCATGCTTCATGGGTGTGAAGTAAACACTCAGCAAAGAGCAATATAGCTGTGATGCACACAATTTCACCCAAAACATTTTCCCACCTCAGCACAGCTGTCCAACCACTTAGCTACTGGTTACACAATGAAACGTTTGTGCCAAATTCAGCTGTCCACAGGAAAGATGTAAGGGCAGTGGGTGGGGGCTTTGACTGGCAGTACTTAGAATTAAAATAATCAATTTTATCAAAGTCAAAGTAGTGCAATGGTTAGGAGCCGAACTTTGGAATTATCTGTAGCTGGGTCACTATTTCCTCAGACTCCTCATCTGTCAAACAAGGATAAGAATAACAGCTACCTCACAGAGTGGTCAAATTTTGGATGAGATGATATATAAAGTGATTAACCCAATACCTGGCATAATGTGATGCTTAATAAATGGCAGCTATTATTATTATCATGCAATCAAGTTTCTCTATCTGCTACTTAGGCATGCATTCTCACTAACAGACCTCATTAACATCTCTAGTGCTGCTGTGTAATTCCTCGTAGGGAGAGGAGTAAGAGGGATTCAAATAATAGGTGCTGTCCGGAACGACACAACAAGATGAAGGTTCATGGTCCTGTTGGGTAATACTACTGTGCGTGTGTGTCTCATATAAAAATTGAAGAAAAGATTTATATACCTAATAATGTTGTTACACATGGCTAGTGCAATCTAATTCTGCTCATTTGTTCTAATTACATAGTTAAGTTTAATTACCCAGATCACACGAATGCATTTGTATTATTAGAAAAATAACTTTTAAAGACACAATGTGATATATTTACTAAAAGCCCAACATTGTTCAGAACCAACAAGACAGTTCTAGAAAATTCTCTCATTGTGCCCTGTGAATGACGAGGCCTACTTGCGATGTGTAGTTATCATGCTCCCTCTTTGCTATTGCAAGTCACTTACTTTACGCTTTGCTTTGTTTTGTTGTCTTTTAATGTTTTCGTCACTGGACATTGTGGCAGATCTTCTCCCCTTCTTAAAGGGCCTTGTTCTCACAGTCTCATTGAGAACCACTCAGAAACACTCTGAGCTTCATCACTGAAGCCTCATGCTGTTCAGCTTATGCTCTCTGCCCTTCAAGAAAAGGAAAGTCTTGCAATTGCTTTAAGTATAATTTGGGTGACTTGATGAAACACAGCAGCGGTGAGGGCAAAAATTAACGTTAGCTTATTCCCAGTATAGTCACATATCCTAAAACAATAGAGAGCATGAGAACAATAGATCTGAGATGGTTCTCTTCCTTGCATTCTTTCCCATTGAATTTTTAAACCCTGTGCAATGCAACCTATCCCCAGTGATCCCTTCTTAAATTGTGTGTAGTACCATAGGAAGAGCAGAAACCATTTCTTTCTGTTCGCATGTGGGAGAAAATGTAATCCTTTATGGAAAGCATTCTCAGCAGCCTTCCTGGTTCTGTTCTTATAATCTCTGGCACATGATATAGGTCAACTGATTTATAGTCTAAAAAGCAGAACAGAATTACCCACAGCCTAACTGTTAGGGAGCTCAGCATATGTGTATCAAGGGATGTGAATGGGCCCTTCAAGACCGTGTTCTCCAGAAGGCATCAGCCAGGTTCGATCTCGAATCCGGTCAGCTGTCGCTGCGCAGACTCCCCCATTAACTTGGCTCGTTCTGTTCACACACCATTTCACACTTTATCTTTTCAATCTAGTTTTGTAGAGCTTCATCCAATGGGACTATGAAAATCTTCTTCTGTTACTTTTGTTCCTGCACCGTTGAGACAGCACATAGTGCTCTATATTGTGCTTAAATTACGCATGTGAGAAGATAAACTGAGTCTGGAGTTCAAAGTCAAATGCTTTCCCACTGACTGAGGCCAGTCAGGACCCTGACGTCCTTGTCTTTTTAATGAGGATACCATGGTCTTCTCCCTGCCTTCCTCATGTGAAAGCTGAAGACTGAGAGCAAGGTGCGGCCTCAACAGTTGGAGCATGTGACCATTCATGGGCAAGGACACACTTTCCTAAGGTGTTGGTGACAGGGTCATCCAGTTCAGACTGGCCACTTCCTCAGTCTTTCCCTTCACCTGCATTCATTCCCCCTCTCACTCCGCAATAAGACTGCATTTACACCGGAGTTGTGGCTTAAAGTCAGTGGCAGGGCAAAAATTATATATAGCCAGAATTACCCTTGAAAATCCCTTTAGTGGGGCTGGCCCCATGGCCAAGTGGTTAAGTCCGTGCGCTCCATTTTGGCAGCCCAGGCTTTCAGCAACTCAGATCCTGGGTACAGACCTAGCACCACTCATCGGGCCATGCTGAGGTGATGTCCTACATAGCACAACCAGAAGGACCCACAACTAAAATACACAGCTATGTACTGGGGAGTTTTGGGGAGATGAAGAAGAAGATAAAAGGAAAGATTGGCAACAGATGTTAGCTCAGGTGCCAATCTTTAAAAAAAAAGTCTCTTCCTTTAAAAAAAAAAAAGAAAAAGAAAATCCCTTTAGGAAAGTGCTACCATTTCTCTAAGTCCAACACGTCCAGCTTTTCCTTCCGCCGTGTGAGAAGCACTTGCTGCTGCTTGGTTGACCACCATTCTTGCATTTATGGACTAGGCTTTTTTTAAAAAACTAAACATCTTAAAACTCCAAAACACAACACAGCAAGATGCTCATGGTATGGAAAGCACAGGGGGACTGAGAAGGACTGAGTGAAGAATGGAATTCATGGCCCCCGTCCCCTGCTCACTGACAGCTTGCCTTCCATAACTGCAATGGGAGGCCAGCAACCAACCTGCACTGTCTACGCTCTCTTTCTCTCTCTCTCCCTCCCTCTTTCACTCTCCATCTCTCTCTCTCTCTCTCTCTCTCTCACACACACACTCATACTATAGCTGATAAGTGCATGGTGTTCTTGATGAATATATGGAGAGAAACTAACTCAGTCCTGGGGACAGACGTCAGGGAATAAGTGAGTTTTAAGGACTGTGAGGCCAACAGACTCCTGCAGTTGAGAGGAATGCAAAGGGGCCGTCTTTAACGGGGTTGGGTTTCTGGGGTTTTCCATGTTCCAACCAACCCTCAACTATCTGCATAGGAAGCCACCATGGAGGAAACAAAATTAACATAAAAACATAGATTCCGACTTCCTGTCCCAATACCCAGCCTACCTGGAGTAAGAAACTTTGGCTCCTGTTTTCGGGCATCAATCACTCCTTCCCCACCATTTTCTTCTAAATCCATATGCACCCTAAAATGGGTTTGGATGGCTTAAAGAGCAGTAGGAAACCAGAAAAAAATTACCTAACCTAGTCATCCATTCATAAACTGTGATTTTCCTCCCGTTATTAGTCTCCAACTCTGATTATTACCAGCCCTGGGTTCAGGTGGCTGTGGCTGACTTAGGTGTTCTTTGAGAGAATTCCTCTCCATACACATCTCATGGAGGAGTGAAGACTTTAACAAGACTCTGTCAATATTCAGATTGATTGCAATCCTTATCAGACCGATTATAGTCCTTAACTTTTTCTAGAAGTTTTTCCTTCTCTGCTATGTAATAAAGGCACTAAATTAACATTACATATTGTAGAATTTGCCAGCCACGCAGGTCTGTCTCTGGGTTCTGAATTTCCTGATTTATCCTGCTAGGTTTTTGTATTCAAGACTGTCTTGTAAGACAAGAAGAAAGCCAGTGCCAGAGCTTTGCTGAGGAGAGTGAACCAGACGGTAAAGCAATAGCGTAAACCTTTGTGTTTTGCTCTCCAGCCTGGCTGTCCAGTGGCTTCCAAATGCAGTCCCAAGGCTTGAAATTTACTTTGAAGTTTTCAATGCTTTGGGTCCTCATAACCCGACTTATTCACAACCCAACGCAAGTCTCCCCACAAATTCCAAAATCTCCCTGTACATAACTAAAATCAAGATGCTTCCTGAGCTGCCTTTTTGCTCCCTGGCTCAGATTCACACACCCCCTCTGCTCTCCCCATGGGCAGAGCCTGCTTCTCTACAGCCCTCGTTCATCTAGATCCTGCCTCCTCTCGGATTGGAACCCCCGCCCCCCCAGCATTGCCTGGCCATATTTACATCTCCTTTTTGGAATTTGCTTGCACTCCTTTTTTTTTTTTTTTGGTAGTATCCAATTTTGCAGTTGTCTTGTTTATTCCTTATTTCAGGGCCGCTCTCCCCAACCAGACTGTGAACCACCTGTGAGCAGCATCACATCCTGTTTTCTTTTTGAAGCCCGTGGTGCCTAGAATAGGCTATAGGAATCTTAGTAATTATTTGATTTATGTCAAGATGCCAAGCCCATCCTCTGGAATCCACCATGCTGAAATATGTTGAACAGGACATGCTAGCGCATCGAAATTCACAGCTGGCTCGTTGCTAGACAAGTGGATTCCTAGTCATTGGAGACTTTGAACAAGTCACAAAACCTTTTTGAGCTTCATTTTCCTTGTATACAAAATGAATATATTATATACCTTTCTACTTCTCAGGTTCAAATAAGGATCAAATATGGCAGGATGAGCAAAAGCAATTCACAGCTGTAAAATACTCTTCAAATGCATGATTTTATTATTAAGTCATTTGGTCTTTCATCGTTGACGTAAATGAAAAGCGTGGATAGAACATCTTGAACTTTCTGGAAGATCTTCCACAAATTTCAGACTTTATCGTTGTTTTTCTGAGATTGGTATTCCATTATTATTTCCATAACCTGCTGCCTTTTGCTTCGAGCTTCTTCTTGGTGTAATTGGAACTTTCTGAGCCGATTCCATTCCAGTAACCCAGCTATCACCGTGGTGATCTGATCTGAGGAGGGGAGGCTGTCATTGGCTTAGACTCCCTTGGCCTCAGGGAAACTTTCTGATTGCTCACAAAACAAACACAAAAGTACGAAGGACATTTCAAAAGGCTGGGAACCGAGCCTGTGGGCAACATTTCTATTGACAGGGCTAATCCTGGCATAATTAAAAAGAGTTTAATTAATCATGGAGTTAAGTATAGAGAAAGGGTTTCTGGCAGCCTTACATCACACATTCCTGGATATTTTTAGCTTCCACTCACGTGATCTCTACAGTTCAGGGGTCTCCCCACCTGCCTGCCTCTTTGGAGGCGTGGCTGAAACTGCGGGTTGCCTTGCCATCCTTGGGAATCTCAGCTTCTTTGGGCTACTGCCACCTCTGCCAATCGAAGAAAATGGAGAGAGATTCTGATTTTCAGGGATCCTAAGGAATATATTTCCCACCTGACTGTAAATAATATTCTCCCAGGAGGTCAGGGTCTCGGTATTCTTAGATTCCTGTGTCTTGATTCACCTGGCCTATCAAATTAGGATAACCTTAGCTGACAGCCAGTCTTTGAGAGCTCTTTCGTGGTGGCTGCAGGATGATTTCAGGTTTTTCTTTCTGGAGATACTATACTCTCAGGAACCTGAGAGCTTGTCCACTCCCAGTCTCTCTAAGGGTCGTGGAGAGATACTTGATCTTTAAGAAATTCGAAATCATGAAGTTTCAGTACTAGAGACCGACGGGAAGCACCGCATTGCCACTCAAAGATAGAGCGTTTTCCCATCACTGTCATCCCTGTCCTTGTTCCCACTTTCTTTGTCCGCTTCCTCTCACCCCACAAAAGCAGGATCTTGCTGCCTAAAACCATCCAGTGGATAGAAAGATAGTCAGGTAGATGTGTTGGGAAGGAGAATGGATGGAAGTACGTGCCTCCAGACTCCTCATTAGCTAGAATGCTGGCAGCCTGTAAAGTAGTTTTTTAAATCTGAGAGAAGACCTCTTTACGGCCAGCTTCTTCCCTGGAAGCCACAACACGTCTCTCTCCCATTTGATCCAAAAACTGCTAGAATTCTCTACGAGTCCGAACTCTATTACCTCCGTCACAGCTATTTATTTCAGTTCACTTTGACATGGTACTATCCATGACTAAATAGCTTTTCACTATTGTCTCTTACAGTTCTTCAGGACTCAAACATCAAAAGAATCCTGCTGCCTCTGGGGAAGAAGGCACGGGGCTGTATCAAATGCCCTCTGGAGAGCAAACCCTAGCCCTTTGTTCCTGTATCTCTGTTTTACTACTGTAACTTTACCCCTTCATTTACTAGACAAGGAGAATCCATTCTGTTTTTTCCAAATTCAGTAACTTATAAAGCAAAAAATAAGATGATCCACAGATGTGCTGAAAGAGTTTGGACAGCTGGTAGACCCCATTCTGCAGCCACCTACATTTCAGTACATAAAAAACTGCTTTGGAAAGTATTTGTACAAAGAGGGATGTGTGACCGAAAGATGTGAACCTGACAGATATCTTGTGAGCTGCCCACTAGTCTGGATCAGATCCTGCTATTTGCTGACTTTACAACATATAGTCAGCTGCTCAACTGGATGGTAAATGAAGCATGTAGATTTACGGCATCCCCTGGAGAAAAGGGAGAAAACAGAGGAGAGATGGGAAAGGTCTGTCATAGACACCAGGTGTTTAAATCAAAATGGAAACAAACAAACAGAAAGACCAGCATTGCACTATAGGAAATGAGATGTAGAAAGTTGGTTATTCATTATGAAGAAATTACTCCATTGATGTATCTGTCTCTGGATCTACTAAGATGTCAGTGACGAAAATGCAAAATTGTGAAAGATAGTTATCTGTCAGGGTGAAAATCAATAGCAGCCACAAAAGGTAATAAATTTTTCTGAGGAATAGTTGAAACTCACCCTTACGGAATTACAACTGTCATCAGAGTGACCAAGAAGCAACTAGGTGGCCCTGATGGCACAGCTGACCAGACAGGAGCTGGGTTTGTCTTGTTTTGGTTTTTTTGCAACTTGGCTCCAATGAGGTGACCTTGTCCCTTGAATCTGGTGGAAATCTGACTTCCAAATATAATTTGATTCTCCTTCCAGTCTCATTTTTGAAACTGCTGAACTCTTTTGTGTTATTGCCTTTCGGAGAACATGGCGTCCAAAGAAAGTGGTAGTGGAAGGAGCACCGATTTAAAGGCTTTTGGATCCATTAATACAAAGTCTGGATGCAGGCAAAATTAGTCTAAGGCATTAGAGGTCGGGGCATGGTACGGGGGAAGAGAGCATAAAGGTACTGATTCTGTTTCTTGAGCTGGGTGCTGTCTAAACACGGGTTCCCACTCTGTGAGTTCGCCGAGCTTGCACATATGATATGCATACTCTTCTGTATACACTGCAGAAGCATAATAATCATTATACTTCAGAAAAAATTTACATTAAATAGCCTTTGCATTCTCTTGCCAAATCTCTAAACAGCCAACAGATTTGGGAGAGGTCACTTGAGCCCGAGTTTCTGCTCCAGAAATGAGAAGGTAGAGCAGATGATCTCAGCCCTGAAGCTTCTCGGTGCCATCATCATTGGCGCGTGATGAATGCATAGCATTGATATTCCTGCTACTAGTGACTTGAATAATAATCATACGTGGACAGGGTTGCCACAGGCCTTCCCAGGAAAGGCAGTGAACTGAAGGCTGTGTAAATTTGCCACGTGGCGTGGGGAATGATTGTTGACTCCAGGGCTCATGTTGATAGCAAAGAAGTAGAATTAGGGTGGCTGTCAGAGTGGGCCCCTACTTTAAAAGCAGATGTTCATCACACAGCTAGTGACGTGCATGATCCCATTAAATTCAAGAGCCAATGTTTCTCTAATAGTTTCTTCTCAAAAGCAGCTGTGGGAAATTATGATGATTCTATTAAAATATACTATAGGAACTTCCAACCAATCCTGCAGTTCAGTGTTTCAAGCACTTCCTTTCCTTTGTTGTTTAATATAAAGTGAATTTAAAGGTGACCTGTACAGTGACTGATTGGCAGCTGGGGAGACTCAGCATCTCTCTCATCACTGAGAAGTTGTCAATCACTTCTCACAATGGATGGGAGAAGTCCAGGGCCTGGGCTCCAGGGCATTTGCTGGACTGATGGGAGAAACTGCTGCGACCTCTATTTGATAAGAAAATGAGCAACACCTTACTCCCTGTGGGCTTTTCCCACAACTGGAGTCTCTTGGAAGGCAAAATATATTTAGTAGAATGCGGAAGGGAAAAGTAAATGATTTTGAGAATCCACTGCATAATAAACTAGGTAGTCAGCACCTGGAGAGTAGATCCACAGGGAAATTCTTAAAATCTTATGATGCTTTCTAAAGTCTCTAAAGTCCCCTAGAGACGGGTCACCTGATTCTACTAAGCCACCTGCCTTCGTCCCCCTGAAAACCATTCTGGAAAACCAGGCCAGACATGCTCTCTGATGGCCGCCCGTCTTCTGAATCCCAAGAGTAAACCCTTTGCTTCAAACACAGACGTGTATTATTTAGTCTTCCAGCAAACATGAAGGGAAACAGTGAAATGAAGGAAATGCAAATCATGAGCTGCCGCATAAGGTCCTAATTACCATAATTTGACCCACCCTCCTTCCCACTGCCGGAAAGTCAGCCTTCTGGATGAGAGAGAGCCAAACCGCTAGATAACAGCCTTCTGTTCTCTCTCCCCATCCTTTGCCTCCTTTCTTTCTTCCTCTGTTCCTTAAATGATGTTCATTAAGACAGCAATTCTTCTAACAGTTTGTAAGCCTCAATTGTATTAGTGAAAGCTTTCCATGACTTGATAAAAAGAGCTAAAGAAAACGAATAGAAGGGGGAAAAAAAGGAGACACATGCTGTCTCTTTATTCCCCAAAGCAAGTGTCAGTCTCAGAACACTCTCCTAGAACCTGCCAGAAATCTCTCTGGAATCATCCCTTTTAGATACAAAGGCAGTAAATCTAAAAGGTCCAGGTCTTCCATGGTATGGTTTTAGAAAGTATTAATAATTCAGAAAAGGCTCGATTCAGACTCCACGTGTCCAGTCACATCAATCACACCAGGCCCTCCGCCCACACACAGCTCCTGGAATCTTCTCTTTTTGACATTACACACAACTTCACCTTGTCCCTGACTTGTCCCAAAATACCTGAGGTAAGTTAAGGTGCCAGAGCTTCTTATGTTTATGGTGGTATATGAGCCAGGCTGGGAGACATGCAAAGTTTGTTAACTTCATGCCTATTGGAATTCACCTAAAATACGCTCATTAAAATCTGGATCTAAAAAGCATGCCCCTGCTCACATTAGTGCTGGGGCTTCTGCCTTTGGCTGTGACAAGTGCCGTAGAAATGGGCTCTACTGTCACCCTTCAGTTCATGTATGGCTTGTGATGGGATGTTTCAATGGCAGCTTTAAATCAGCCCGCTGAGGCTTCGATTGTACAGCCTCAATTTGGGACTGAGGGAAGAGAGTCATGAAATCACAAAGCTCCCAACTCTCTGATGGTGTGTGCAGCTGACAGCGTGGAGGGATGGCTCCACTGACCTTTTGTCTTTTACAGCATTTGACCATGTGGGCTGCTTTCGTTTCAACCAGTGTAGGGGCAAAATACAATTTAACAATGCAAGGACGGGTTTTCAAGAAGCTAAGATGTCTCTGAGAAGCGGGTCTCTTTCTGAGAGCTGGGGTGGGAGCTGCTAAGCGAGGCAGGCCAGGAATGGTCCATGTAGTTGGAGGCAGAGTAGAAGACCAGCAGGCCATGTGTGAAGGTCACGAAGTCAGTAAGCAAAGGGAGGAATTCATAGGATCCTGGGAGCATAAGGCAAATTTATATTCTATATCCAAGTGATATTCACACCAGGAGGGTGTGAATAAGGAGGCCAAATTGGAGTCAGGAGCTACAAAGAAGGCAGGAAGGACGTGACAGAAAACCCAGTTAAGCAAATATATCAGTTAGGATGCATTTGGTTGCAAGTAACAGAAAACCCAACGCAAAGTGCCTTAAACAGTAAGGATACTTTTTGGCAAGGATAACTGGAAGTCCAAAGGCAGGATAGGCTTTAGGTGTGGCTAATCCAGCAGCCAATCATTTCATCAGGGACCCAGGTTTTTTCTGTCTCTCTGCTCTACCATCCATGGTGTCAGCTCCGTCCTGAGACTGGGTCTCCTCTAGGTCGCAGAATGGCTGCGAGCAGCAATTGGGTTTCCATGCTTTCTCCATCACATCCAGGGAAAGCAAGGGAGTTGCTTCCAGAAGGTGTCCTCAAAGAATGAGAAGAAGCATTCCCCAAAGCCCTGCACACCCCTCGTAGCATCTCATCTGCCTGAATTATGCCTGCTGTTCCTTTCTGAACCAATTACAGCCAGGTTAAGATTACTTTGATTGACTTAAATGCATTAAGGTCCGTTCCTGGAAAGGGAAATAGAGCCACCTTTACCCAAATTAATGGGCAGCGTGGGAGAGAAAGAGTTAACTACTCAAAGTCAGCGTTCTCCTAGAATACAGACAGGGGACATGTACACTGTGTGGGCGACTATAATAATCATTAATGCTGTTTACCAAGTATTTCTGGCTTCCCACCTTCCTGGCACATGATGAGATTGTACTTCCTGGCTCCTAGTGGTTGAGTGAGGCCGTGAGATTTGTTGCAGTCAATGAATAGTGAGCAGCAGTGACACATGTCACTGCCAGGCCAGAAACTTTAATGGCCACTGTGAGGCCTCCAGAACTGCCTTTACTTCTGCTTGGGAGACAAGTGAATGCTCAAGATGGTGGCTGCTGCCTCAGTATACATCCTGGAACAAGGAGACCTGGCGCAGAGCCCCAGCCAACCCATGATGGAGATGAGCGAGAAATATTGTTGTTTAAACCCACTAAGATCTTTTTTTCACTCCAACATATCTTGGTCTGTTCTTTATACCGCTTGAGCAACATCCATGGCAGCAGCTGAAGTTAGCTCTTGGCCCCCTGTTCTAGGTGGGAAGACCACGTGATGTGGACACCAGTGTCACATACTAGTTATGTATGGGCAGGTCAGGGTGAGCAAGTATGTACAAGAGCCAGGAAAAAGCAAAGTTTTCCTAAGAATTTTCTCCCGTAGTCAGAGCTGCCACTTTTGGTTCTTGCTTCTCAAGAGAAACAAAATTTGTCCTAATTTGTCTCTTTTAAATAATCCAGTGATCTTAAGGACATAAAAACATACCTGGCATATAAGGAATAAAAAGAAATCTACTTTCTATTGAATTTTTTTTTTTTTTTGAGGAAGATTAGCCCTGAGCTAACATCTGCTGCCAATCCTCCTCTTTTTGCTAAGGAAGACTGGCCGTGAGCTAACATCCGTGCCCATCTTCCTCTGCTTTATATGTGGGACGCCTGCCACATCATGGCTTGATAAGCACTGCGTGGGTCCACACCCGACATCCAAACTGATGAACCCCAGGTCACTGAAGCAGAATGTGTGAACTTAACCAATGTGCCGCCAGGCTGGCCCCTCTATTGAATTTTTTTAATTAAGGAAATTATTCAAGAAATTTGGAAAAGCGCAATCCCCAGATCAAGAAAATGTGAATTCCTGTAAATAATTATTTAAGATCAGAAATGTACTCATGGGAAAAAATAACCTGCAAAGTAGAAAACAAAAATTTTAAGTCTCACATTTATTAAAATCAATTCTAGTTTTTGAAATGCATTTGAAATATGAAGGTTATCACTAATTGGTATGTATTTATAGCTACACATGTGCAAAGTTTATTGCTCTGATGTATGGTCTACCAAAAAAATTATAATTTGGTTCCATTTCATCTTATAATTAGCTTTTTTAGTGAGATATAATTGACACAACATTGTGTAAATTTAAGGTGTACAACGTTGTAATTTGCATATGTGTAAATACTGTCTATTAATTTTTTTTGATTAAAGAAATTACTCAAGAAATTTGGAGAAAAGCGTTACCCAGATCAAGAAAATATTTCAGTATGATTGCCACTGTAGTGTTAGGTAATATCTCAATCACATGACACAATTTTCATTTCTTTTTTGGGATGGGAACGATTGAGATCTAGTCTCTTAGCAGCTTTGAAGTTTATAATACGGTGTTGTTGTCTGTAGTCACTATGCTGTGCCTTACATCTCCAGGGCTTATTATCTACAGGTTGCAAGTTCGTACCCTTCAAATCTCCCCGATTCCCCCAACCCCTGGCAACCACCATTCTACCCTTACTTGCCTTTTCTTCTGAAATGACAGCGCCTTTTAAGGTATAAACAAACATATAATATAGACTATCCTAGTATTAAGGAAGAAAAGTGCTGTAAAGTCTCTGGAAATTTTCTGATTTCTGAAAGCCTGGTTCTCAAATAAAAATAAAATAGAAAAGTCTCAAATTTTTTAGTGATTAGTAGCTAAAGTAAAATACCTCTTTCATAAATTCATCCATATTTTCCTCCTTAAAAAAATCTTTAAAAACCCATTCCTGCCTTTGCTGCTGCTTTTTTGGGATTGACGCTGACCCATGTATATTGTAAAATTTTTCTAAGCACCTCAACAAAAGTTGAACTGTGTGGAATTCCTTCCTATAATCCAAGAACGATTTGGAGGAGTTTTTCCCCCCTTGAAGTAATGTTTGAGATTAAGCAGGTTTTTTCTCCAAGAGATAATTTTTATTCCTGCATTTGGTTGTCGAGAGCACCCACAACAGAATCTCTGGATGACTTTGATGAGGTCATAATCTTCAAAACATGTTATGGTCACACAGGGACAGGATGCTCATTTTTTAGATTCTTTTTTTCCCTGTTCTAAAATGCAGTCATAATTACCAACTTGAGAGCTTTTGTTTACTCTCCTCCTTCCAGAGATAAAAATACAAAGGCACAGAAATTGTTGTTAGGTTGTCCGCTGGCTTGAGAAAAGGCACTGGCCTAGGAGCCAGAAGACCTGGGCCCTGGGCTCTGGCCCGGCCGGCTCATGCTCAGTCCGGTGGAGTCTGGACGGGAATGGAGTCCCAGACGTTTGCTGATGGGAAAAGTGTGCAGCACGTTTACATCCAGGTGGCTGCACCCGTCTCACCTCGCGAAGAGATTCCCTTCCCCTTGGCAAAGGACCCTGAGAGTCTGTCTGGTCACCACGGACCCATGAAGCACCAGCATTGCCCATTCCCCACCTGGTCCTCTCTTAGCAGTCAATCCAGGAGGAAAAAGTATCCAGGAGCCCTCAGACTCTGGCCTCCCTCTGTGTCCTGACCCAGTCGGGGAGGGGCAGACGCTTCCAGGATCACCCTTGGGCATTGACAGTCCTGGCGTCCGGCCTCTCTGCACTCGCCTTAGGAGCTGGAAGCAGACGCTGCTGACAAAAGGTCCTGCTGGGCGAGGGAGTCTGGGCACGTTTCCTAATGATTTCCATCACGCTGTTGCTTCCCATGCATTGTGCCCTGAAGCACCTCGTTTTCCTTTCGCTTTTACCTTGATTAATGCCCTTTGTAAGTTGCCTTCCTGAGACTCACTGCGTAGCCACTGCCCAGGCATAAACTCAGCTGCTGTGGTCTCAAGGCGTCGATTTCCATCTTCTTTCCTGGCAATTGTGTCTGCAGCTTTCTTCCTCCTGACCCAAGGCCAGTTGGTGCTGGAGTTTCTTGTTCTGCTTTTCCAGGTGACCTTCCTTTTTGCAAGTGCCAGATACCAGGTCTAGGCTTTGTCCTCTGTTGCCGTTATGTAAGTGAGCTGGAATTTTAAATAGTTACAAAGGCAGGTCAGGAAGGTGCTGCTGGCCCTAACCCAGCGATGTCCTTAAACCAGAGGCTGACGTTGCCTTTGAAAATCTGCCTCATCGATAATCGAGTTTACGTCTCTGCTTGCCTAATATATTTATCTCTTATTTGAAAAGCAAAGTGAACTTTAAGTATTGCCATTTAAGTGAGTTTTTGTGAGCTTTCCAGGAGGCCTCAAGCTCTCTGTGATCTGTATGTGACAGGCTCAGGCTTCATTCCCAAGAGGGAGCGAGAACTTTCCTCCTGTTTCTCCAACCACGCCTCCCCAGGTTCCTTCCAGCTCCTCTTCCTCGAGCCTCTCCTCCCCTCTCTCCTCCAACCTGTGCCCTCCTTAAACTCACCCATTCCCATGGCTTTAGCCACCCCTAACCAGCACTTCTGGCCCCACCACTCTGGATCTTCAAACTCTGTTTCCAACTGCCAAAAGGAGGATGTCTTTGGAATACCTTAGATGGCTCAAATTCAACCTGTCTAAACTGAACTAGTTGTCCCTTTATTGCCCCACCCAAATCTTTGCCCCCCACTGTCATCAAGCCACCTATGCAAACACCTCTTTGAGCATTCCTCAGTGATCAGTGATCTAGTTCCTTTCCTTGCTAGCCAGAGAGATGGTGTGGGAATGAGGAGCTGGAGAAAAGGGTAGGAGTTGAGATGCTAGAGTTTCTACACATATCCCCAACTCTGGGACCAGAACCAGGGAGGGAACAGGAGGCCGAGTACAAGAGAAGCTCCAGATAAGTTCTGGAGACCCCAGAGCAGATGCAAACTTGGCCTAACTTCCCTTTAGGAGATGACCAGCCTCATACAGAAATCCACATCGTCTGCCACCTGAGCCACAGATCAGAACTAGCTGAAGGAGGTGACCAGGCAGATGCGCCTACGAATATGTTCCCAGTTTCCCAAGGGCTGCTGGAGGCGTGAAGGGGTCTCAGAAGTTCCTGCTTGTCCCAGCGGGGACCAGGGAGGTCCTGAGAACACCACTGGTTTAGCAGAGCCTTGGGATCTGGACAAGGGGGCCACAGAGTGCGAGGACTTTGAACTGGAAAGATATGGCTGAAATGATGAAGAAGCAGCAGGTGACCCCAAGGACCAAACGTGACTGGGCACGCTGCAAGGACACCAGTGCATAGCACCAGGCTCTGGGACCAGCCCAGCCCAGCTAGGGCCCTCACAACAGCGACCAGCCGAGACCCAGAAAGGCCCCTCCCCATCACGGTGAGGACAGATAAGCTTTCTTCTACACCCACACAAGGGGAGGTCTGAGGGCAGGGTAAAGAGGGAAGACCCTGAAAGTCTGAGTGTAACCAGAAGAGGTGGGCTCAACCTGAAAGCAACCATTTTAATGTGGGAGAGTGAGATTTCTTCGGTTGGCACTAAAGTTTTTCTTTAGTTTATGTTTTTTCTCCCCTACCATAGCGTTGAGAGCTATCAAAGATAATTAACTAAATAGTAGACAATAATAAAGCTATGATTTTTGTTTCACAGTGTGAGTTGTAGCAGTAAATTTTTGACCCTGCTAAACAAAAATCATCACCGTTAACTCCTCCTCCGACCCCTTCTCTCCGCCTCCCTCTGAGAGCGGACTAGAGACGGTAGCCTGTATCTCCGAACTAGTGCACGTGGATGTTCCATCCTTTCCACCCCCAATGCCGATGCCAAGATTCACCCTGGTCATCTCTTACCTGGATGGTGTGACCCTGAGGGTTACACTGTTCTCCAACTCCCCTTTCTAACCCATCCTCATCCACACTGTGCATCTGCCTAAAATACGTTGCTCCCCAACTTTGAAATCTGGGATGATTCCTGTGACTAAAGGGTGATGTTCAAACTCCATGGCTTGTCCTAGAAGCCCCTTCTGAATCTAGTCCCACGCTGGCCTCAGTCCTACTGCTACTCGCCCTCTCTCACACATTGGAGGTGCGAGCAGGGCAGCTACCTAGCTTTCCTAGAGTAGACCAGTGCCTTCACTCCACTACTCTTTGCACTGCTATTTCCCCTGCTTGGGGTGCCCTTTCTTCTCCTCTTGCCAACGTCCAGCTCATCCTTGAGGATCCAGATCAAACATACTGCTCCTTTAACATCTTCTCTAACTCTCTTCATTCCCCAAGTTAAGCTAGTCACCTTTTCCTTTGTTCCACTTACACCATCTATAAGCCTGTGGCAAACATAAAGCCACAAGTACCAGTTTCAAATATTCCCTCCCCTTCACAAATTAGAAGGAAAAATGTTTGTGGACCACGTTCCTCGATTATGGTTCCAAGGCCATGGCCATGTGTTCTAACATCATTATTAGCCTTTCCTACAGTGATCATGATCTTCAGTTTGCATATATAACCCTACACTTGAATTAAACTCCTAAGGGGAAGGCATCATATGTGTGTTCATCTTTATAGCCACAACTTTCTATCATGCTCACTCCTTTCCACCCTACTCAGCTTAACAGAGGGACAGCTGGCCTATGAGCAAATTAGAACTCCTCCTCCCTTGATGGATCCACTTCCACACCAGGGCAAAGGGTTGGCAAATAGAAGGAAGACTTGGTTTCAGTTCCCACTTACCCCCTTGGCTAGGTGCCTTTGTGCAGTGCACAAACTGCCCAGCTGTATGCAACAGCCCTGGGATCTAAGATGTCTTAAGAGCAAAATAAATCTTTGTTGATGAATGAATTTGTCTAGGAAACATTCCCCATCTTTGTCCCTTTTATGTTACATGAACTGTATACTTGTCATTTACCCACAGAATCTTACTGTACTATGATATTTACGGCAACATTGAACAATTAATTATTTACCAACATTTTGTAAAGTACTCAGCAGTCCTCAATATATACTTATTAAGTAAAACTTACATTAATATTTGAAATTGTATTGCAATTCCTTTAATAGTTGCAATATAACCATTATCCTCATCATGTCTCTGAAAATAAGTGAACTGTATTCAGAGATTAGATTTTTGGTACCAATTTACCATATCATAAAAATAACAGCAAGCTTCACACTGGTGGAATATTGGTGGTTTATTAAACCACAGGTCTGTTTGTTTCTTGCTAATGGCTCTACCACCCGATCAGGTGGTGTGTGCCCCCTCGTCCCACGCAGCCCATTCACACACTCAGCCTTCAAGCTAACTTAGAGTTCAGGCAAAGCCAACAAAAGACTCTGGTGCAAGTGGAGATAAACTGAAACATTACCATAGACCCCTTCATTTCTGGAGTGAGCGTAGAAAAGGGAGTAAGAGAATTTTAGAATCTACGAAGAACACCATGTATGTCAGTAAAGGCACTGTGCTGTAGCGTACCTTGATTTAAAAAAACATGAAGTATATTAGCCCTAAGTCGGCTCTAGAAGGAGGTATAAATCCCTGTGCAGGCTATATATGTATCTTGGGACCCTTATCTTTCTCTAGGCTGCTAAAATACAGCAAAGTCAAAGATGGGAGGAAGAGTGACACCACCCACTTTATCTCAAACCTTATGTACCTCATGTTAGGACAATCACTATGGGCTAAATATTTTAGGTAAAATATGTAACACAGGTAAAATAATTTGTCAACTCTAAATGAAACCGTGGAGTATTCCAAAGTTGCCTTCGGATGAGATACGGGATGTTCATGACCCTAAAATGTGTCAAATAAACGTTAACTTCTTCCTCTGAGTCAGCTAGGACCCTCTCAATTGCAGATCACAGAAAACTGGATTGAGCACGTTAGAATTAATTCACTTAGGGCGCAGCTGGACTCAAGGCTTGTTCAGCAACGGCATCAGGAGTCGGCATCTCTCCTTCCGCTGTGTACCTTCAGCCTTGGGCTTCACGTCACAGCAGATGGAGGCAGCCGCTGCAGGCCCTGCATCCTCTCTAGTTTCTAGTCGGCCTGCAAAGTGGGGCATATCTTTTCAGAATTCTCAAGGAAGTTTTACTGTTTCTCACTGGCTCTGGTTGGGTCAGGTGTTCAACTCTAAGCCAGTCGCTATCACCAGGCATGTCCTATTCTGACTGGCCAGGCTTGAGTCGCATGTCCACCTCTGAAGCTGACACTGCCAGAGTCACTTTGGGAGTGATGGAGAGGGCTGTCCCTCGAAGGAAATTCTAGGTATAATTACCAGAAGAAAGATGAATGGATAGAAAGCAAAAAAAATAGAAAGATGTCTTCCTCCCTCTTTCTTCCCTGTGGTAGGCAGCCTCTAAATGGCCCCCACTGATCCCCAACTTCTGATATTATGCCCTTTTGTAATACCCTCTTTTTGAGTGTGAGTGGGACCTGTGACTTGTTTCTAACGAGTAGCATATGGCAATGGTGATAGAATGTCACTTCCATGATTAGGTCCCTAAGATTGTGACTTCCATCTTGCTAGCAGACTCTCTGTAGCCTTCTTGGCTTGTGTGCTCTGATGAAGCAAGCTGCCATGTTAGAGAGGCCTACATGGCAAGGATCTGAAGGTAGCCTCTGGGTAGGACCTGAGGACCTGAATTTTTCTGAGAACTACATGAGCTCAAAGAGTATCCTTTCCTCATCGAGCTCTCAGATGAGACTTTGGCTCTAGCCAACACCCTGATTGCAGCTATGTGAGAGATACTGAGACAGAGCTCACAGAAAAACCAGACAACAAATGTGTGCTTTGCTTTTTTTTTTTTTGCTGAGGAAGATTATCCCTGAGCTAACATCTGTTGCCAGTCCTCCTCTATTTTATATGTTGGTCACCACCATAGCATGGCTGATAAGTGGTGTCGGTCATGCCAGGGATCTGAATCCACAAACCTGGGCTGCCAAAGCAAAGCACGCTGAACTTAACCACTAGACCACAGGGCTGGCCCCAAATGTGTGCTGTTTTAAGCCACTAGGTTTGTGGTAATATAGTTAGGCAGTAATAGATAACCAATGCACTTCCTTTTCCCTCCCACATCCCTTTCAGAATCTCTCCCAGCTCTGCTCTGGTCCCCTACCCACCACCCAGTGCCAAGCTGGAGCAGCCAGAAAGCTTATATACCTTAGGAAAGGCCTAGCACTCCCTGGTCCCCATGCATTTCCATAGTCATCTGTGCACTGACCTCAGTTTACTGTTCAGAGAAAGCATCTAACTGAGCCAATTGTCACAGATTCCTCAGGTCTTAACCCAAAGGAAAGGAGATTCCATGACATTTTTCATTGATAATGTCTGGTGCCCTTCTGGCATCTCTTAAGTTGAGCTACAGAAGTCAGCTCCACACAGAATGTGCGGGTGCAGAGCTGAAGGGTATGCAAGCAATTTGGACCCCAAAATAACTGTCCTTGAAAGAGAAATGACTCAAATGAAAATTAATCCTTGTTAATGGCAGGTCATGACTGCTGGTGATGATGTAGACAGTTGTCACCTGCCACTGATTTGGAAGTCTGCTCCATCTTTGCCAATTCACCTGCCTTACCATTCTGCGAAGGGCTTCAGCCTGGCCTGGAACCCCTGCCAGCATCTCTGTACTGGTTTGACAAGGCGTGGTTGGCTTATGAAAATGTATTCTGGACACTTGGCTCACATCTCTGTGAGTATCTTCCTTTTCCTAATCAAAACCCAGAGAAGCGTTTCAGTGGCTCGGATGCTGAGCCGCAGCACTGACACTTTAATCTGGAGCCGTGGCACGTTATTAGCACCCCGCTCACCCGTCCATGCATTTGCTTCTCTTGTGGAAGAAGCTGCCTGTACAATTTTTTCACTGAGAATGATAAATGGGCTCAGCGTTTCCCACTCTCGTTTTTTGCATGGCCTGCGAATGCACTTGCATTTTCCAATTTTCAGATACGACGTGTCCAGATGTGTATGAGTGAGAAGGTGCAAACATCTTGGGGAGCCCAGTTTCCCTGGAGAGAATTCTGCAATAACATAAATATGGAGACCAAACTGTTAAACACACAAGGAAATAGCACAGAGACAGAGCTTTGTCTCTCATTAAAGAAAAAAAGTCACAATCAGCTCATTTTGTGCATTGCTTTGATCCTAGCTGTTCTTCCATCAGGGGCCTGGTGACAGTGGGGACCGTTGTGGCAGCTGAAGCTTCCTTATAGCCATGTTTGTTGCTTTGTAATTTTTTAAACCAATTGGTCCTTGACGAACTGTCTGCATGCCTTCAAAAATACAGGCTGCAGTGGTGGATTTGTAAAGATGGCATGGGATCCCTCTCAAAGTTTGCAAATGTCAGTGAGCTCTGATATAAAATGACTGGAATTCTGAATGGTCATGATTACGTTTGAGCAGAGGGCTTCCCTGGGAATAGCGTTTCAAGTGATTAATTTGGCTGCTGAGACTTGGGTATTAGTGCTGAAGGATGTACACTTCATATTACGGGAGTAATACAACAACTGGGTTTTTTTGGCAGAAGAAGCAAAAAGGCACAGGCTTCCCACCGCAAAAATTTTTCTGCCGGGATAGCAAGAAATCATTCAGAAGCAAGGGTCAGAGTGTTTTTGTGTAAGTAGTCAAGAGAGCAGTTTTTTTCCAAATTCAAATGGACAACAGGAGCGTATTCTTTTGGAGACAGATAAAGGGCAGCGGCAGAGGTCTGCATAAAACTGAACTGTGGTGAGCCGTGGTAGATTCCTAGAGGCGATATGTCGATTGTGATGGCTGTCAATAGGGACCGTCTGTTTTGGAATTATTATTAGAAGTGCAAGCACATTCCCTATCCTTCATGTGATTTACTGCTTTCTTAGCAGGATCAAGATGAAAATTTTTCAGTTGCATTTACAGGGCTCAAATTAAGCCGATGTTAAATCCTGTTAGTAATGCCGGGAATGGTCTGGGGCTTTGCCTAACGCATGTAAAATAGACATTATGAATACTGACAGGGCCTGTGATATATTTTCTCTTAAGGTTCTACACAGCTATGAATTGTACAGGCAGTTTCTTCTATGTAGGAGATACATGATGGGAGAAGAGAATCTTGATGTCGCTGATAGCATTGCCAGAGATTAAAAAAGAGGAAGAAGCCTAAAGATGAGCATTTAAAGATTAAATCTCAAAGATCTTGAGTGTGCATACCAACTGCTCCCTTTTTTTTTCTTTAGCATTTGAGTGAGAGAGAGAGAGAGAGGAGAGCGAGGAGGAAGGATTTGCTAGAGCAAGTCAACAAATTCTGAAACCCAACCCACGTACATAACCACATTACAGGAAAACTGAAACATCATCTTTGATTTTCTGGATTTCCTCCAGTTTCCCCTTTCTGAGTACTTTTGAACATCTGAAATTTAGACTATTGATTATTTTACTTATAAGCTTGAGTCCATAATGATATTCTCACATAGGGTCAAGTACAAAAGAATCTCGGTGGAGTAAAGCATAAAACTGAGACTGCAATGACTGGCATTAAAAAAATCAAAAAAATAGATATTTAAAGAAGTATATATATATATGTATATATTGGGCTTCCCAGGTCAGCTGCCTTAACCAGGCAAGGAATTCCACAAACAAGGTTAGACTTTAGAGAGAACTTCCTGCCTGTGTGGATTGTGACAGACTCAATAGATTACCAAGAGGATGGTGAAGAGACTCTCCTTGAAATCATTAGAAAATGAAACAGAACAGGAAAATGACCCGCCATATTCCTCAGAGGAATTCAGGCACACTCATTCCTAAGAGCTCTGAAATGAACTAGACGACCCTCCTTCCTTCTCCTCTTAGCTCATTACTTCTCTTGCTTACTCGAAGTCAGGACTGCCCAATAGAACTTTCTGTGATGGTGGAAATGTTCTGTATCTGTGCTGTCCAATATGGTAGCCACCAGCCACGCACGGCTATTGATCATTTGAAATGCAGCTACTGTGACGGAGGAAATAAATGGTATTTAATTTTAATTAATTTAAATTTAAATAGCCAGCACAGGTCTAAGCACTGGGTATTGGAATCACGTTTCAACTGAAGACTTTGCGATGAGTCAGCAATGGGAGGATTTCAAAGGATGGTTGACGACGTGGTGTGAGGGAAGCGTGTTCGGAGCAGGTGGGTGTAATGGTGTGGCTAAGGGGGTTCACGTGGGATTAGAATGAGACATATGGTACTGTCTGCGGGAGAAGGCTTCTGTGAATCTACACCTAAAACCATCAATCAGCAAATCAAGAAAGGCCTCTGAGTTCCTACAGGATGTGAAGCTCTTGGGGCTGTGCAGTAAAGCACAGGCATAGTTTCTGTCCTCAGGACGCTCCCAGTCTAATGGAGAGAGACGAACAAGAGTAAAGAGTATACTACTGACCTAAACACAAGCACAGAAGTATTGCACGAGACTGGGAAAGGGATGGATTCCAGAGATTGAGTTGGAAAGTAAGGTTGTTAAAAAGGCGGCGTTTACATGAGAAAATTTCCTGGAACAAGAAAGTCCTGTTCTTTTCTGATTTGGGCTTGGGCTGGGTCAAGGCAGTGGTTAGAGAAGGTGAATGAGGTGAAGATGAAGAGCAGGAGGGCCCCTGTGGGCGGAATGAAGATTAGGGGGCGAGGTTGAAAAAATCCCAGCCTTTGCTCAACACGTCAATATTGAACACCCAGCGCGGTGTAGGCATCATTTGTTCACACAAAGTATCGGACAGGGTTCCACCCTCAGGGAAACTGTTGTGAAGAGTGGCAAACCAGCTCTACCCAAGCAGAGATAAATAGCAACACAAAGCCATGCTCCAATGAAGTACCTCGAGAGGCGGAGACGGAAGCTTCCAGCTTCAGAGGAGGGAGAGACCCTTGTGGGTTGGGGTAGCTGGGTGCAGTGGGGCTTGGGCCTGGCCCGGAAGAGTTTGACTGGGTGGAAAGCAGAGAAGGGAGACAGGGAAAGAAGTTGGAGGTGAGCTACAGAATGACTGGAGGAGCTGGATGCTGGGAAGTTAAGGTGGTCACGGTCAAAAGTGTGTAGTTGACCCAGGGGACCGTGGAAAGCCAGAAGACAGAGGGTTAATGAGGCAGGCTTGCAAAGTGCATTTTCTTGACAAAAGCAGTGGTGTTAAAACAGCCTGGAGGCCCTCGGGGAGGCAGGAGGTGGAACTGGAGCAAGATGAAATGCCACACCCAGGCAAAGGATGCTTACGCCTGAGCCCTCTGCCACGTTGAGTGGCCTGAAAATGAAACTGCTCAGCTCTGACAACCACTGTCTGCCTTGGAAAGCAGGGTCTGAAGTTCATTTTATAAGTGAGTTGCCACCCAGTTCAGTGCAGAAATTTCAGATGGGGCTTAAGAGATTAAACCCAACTTCTCCTTTATGTAACCGCTCAGAGTAATTGAAAGAAGGATTCTGAAACCATGGTTACCACCGAGGACTAAAATTAAGATCAAAGGTGATGATTTCAAATCCGAGGAAATAGAACAGGTTCAAGCTAGAGCTCACATTTGTGCTTTGAATAGACTATCTGATTATCTTTGGTGAATGCATCCTTTTATGAAGCAATTTCAGGAGAAGCATAGTGATTCACACAGCACTGAAGCTCAGTGCAGACCCCCAAATCCTGGGGAGCAGGGTGGAATCCTGCTAGGCTAAAAGGAAAGCAGGTTTGTAACAGGCATGAGAGTTTTAGACAGGATTCTCACCCACACTGCTGATTCCTGGTGCCCCTATTGGGCCTGGTTGGGGAAGAGCTTGGCATCTATTGGCAAAGGTGCTCACCGTAAAGCACGTGTTCCCAGGAGACTTAGGAATAAAGATTTTCCTATAAAGCTCAGTTCTTCAAGTTGTACTTTCGGGCAGGGATCTCCATGTCATACTCATAACGAGAGTCAAGACTGTTGTAGAATGTCCTAGAACAGGTGACAGGAAGCACAGCATGGGGCTAACTCTCCTCATTGTGAAAGGGAGTGCTGGCCTGTACGGAACGTTGTGGTCAGCTACGAGGAGAGCAGAAGTTTGGCCCCTCCCTTCCAAATGAGCGAAGCAGCTCTATGCATAAACCCCTCCTTCTTCAAAGGGGGGGAACGTTGCAAACAGCGTAAATTGGGGGGTGGGGGGAATCCATTCTCACCACTGAGCCTCCTTCCCCCAGTACTGCTGTGAGGCAGGGTGGCAGCTATCCAACGTCTCCCAACAGCCAGGCCTGCAGCCTCTCCTCGGGTCAGAAACCAAGGGAGGGACTCGGGCATGAGACTGTACTGTGGGTGGCGCAGGGGGCAGGGGCGAGTGGAGTAGAATTAGAAGAAAGAGCCATCTGAGAGGGAGGTGGCATTGGGGAAGAGCTCGGAACCGAAGGAGGAACAGGTCGAACTGGAAGAATTCTTTGTCCCTTTTGGATAAATCATTGTCCTTAGATTTTTAAATGTATAGATTTAGGTTTCCTCTTATCACTACTCAAGTAATCTCTTTATCTTAAAAACTTTTTGTGTGTGTGAAGTAGAGGACATTCAGAAAAGTGCATAAAATACAAATGCACAGACTAACAAATAGTCATAAAGCGAACACTGGTGAGACCACCAGTCAGGTTCAGAAATGGGCCATTGCCAGCATCCTGGGAACCCCGTGGACTCCTCCCCAGTCACATGCCCTTCTTTTCCCCCTGGGGGCAAACGCTCTCCTGACTTTCATGACAATCACTTCCTTGCTTTTCTTTATGGGGTTATCAGCTGTGTGCACATGGTAACAGTATTCCAAGTTCAATTTTTGACCCTGGAATAATACTGTATGTATTCTTTTATAGTTTCCTCCTTTTGCTCAACATTGTGCATTGTAAGGTTCATCCGTCTTGATGTGGGTAGGTGTGGTTCTTTTATTTCCATTGTTGTATAGTATTCCATTGCATGAATAGACCAATTTATTCATCCATTCTACTAGGGATGGCCATTTGGGTCATTTTCCTTTCCTTTTTGAGATCATTGCTTTCTCAGCAGCTGCTGGCTCTCTGTGAGCAGTGGTCATGCCAAAAAAATAATTAACTGAAGTTCAGATGGAGACTTTCTACACTGTAATGACGACCAGTCACTGAGAAAGTGTTATCGATCACTTTCCAAGTAAGACAGCATATGCAACAAACAGAAGGGCTCATGGTGGCTTGGACACTGACAGAAGCCTGGTTCTTCACACTGGCAACTCGCGAATTTTCCCTTGCTGCAATTTTGTCAGCATTAGAGAAATAATTCTCTGTATGATTGCATTCAGGTTAACATATTATCAAATAATAACGTAAACCTTTCATGTTTGTGGGACGTATTAATTCTGCAGACATTCTGAACAAGTCCTTCGCTGTTGTGTGCATTCTCTAAAATAGGCTTTTTCTTATGATAATATAATCAGCTATTAGGTGACAGCAATAAATGTCTTCATGTTATTTCAGGTTTAGCCTTCAAAATGAGAAAGAACTAAAAGTGGAAAGAACTTTAATATATGTATTCATTTATGCTAGCGTTGACAAAGACTGATGCTCAGCATCAGTGTGGCATCTGTCATAATAATAATGATAATTGCTAATGATTATAACAGCCACAGCAACAACATGCTGTCATCCGGATATAAAATGATGCCACTCTTCCAGAGCCAGTAGACTATGTTTTGGAGCTTTTCTTTCCTCCAGGGTTGGGGATACATGTGTACTCGTCCATCTTTGCTCTCTTAACTGACCCCTATTGACAGTCTGACCTTAAGCAAGTTGCCCTTGATTACCTTTCATCGTGACTCTTACCTCAAGCTGGAGACGGTTCTCCTGGGCACACCTGGATTACCTGATACGAGATACACTATAAGGGAAGGACAGAGCAACAGTTTATTTCAGCATCTATGGTGTCAACAGTCATGAAACATGTCTTAATTAAACACCATAATGCAATTGGAAAGAAATAACATCCTTGTTTTCCCGGTGGGAAACTCTTTGGTCAAGAATTTCACCTCAAGGGGCTGGCCTGGTGGCGCAGCGGTTAAGTTTGCACGTTCCGCTTCTCGGAGGCCCAGGGTTCCCTGGTTCGGATCCTGGGTGTGGACATGGCACTGTTGGGCAAGCCATGCTGTGGTGAGTGTCCCACATATAAATTAGAGGAAGATAGGCACGGATGTTAGCTCAGGGCCAGTCTTCCTCAGCAAAAAGAGGAGGATTGGCAGTAGTTAGCTCAGGGCTAATCTTCCTCAAAAAAAAAAAAAAGAATTTCACCTCTCAAGCTCAGACACGCTACTGCTGCCTACCTTACATCTTCATTTGAATATCTTATTGGTACCTCCAACCTCAGTATGTCCTCAAACGAGAATGACCATGTGCCTGGCTTTCCAGGTACAGGCTCAGTTTAGGTTTTGTCCCAATAACACCAACAGTGCTTCTTTTTATTTTCAAATGTGTCCCAGTCTGGACAATAAATGATCCATTTCTCTATCCAAAGGGACTCCTGCTCTTCCTCCTCCGATTTCCCTCCACGTCCCCAACTTACACCCCGCTGATGTTCCTTTCTCAGTTACGGGCACCATCACGCTCGCTGAGCACTTCTCTCTGCGTCCCTGTGCCGTGGCCTTCGCACACCATCACCTCCTGCCTGTGCTATTCCGGGTGGCCCCCTCACTGGTCCCCCTGTCCCTAGTCTTACTCCTCTGCAACTTGATTTCCACCCTTAGAACCACAAGTGTGATCATGTCACCCCTGCTCAGACCCCTGCAGTGGCTTCTCGCTGCCCTTGGATGAAGTCCATGGCTCACAGGGCCATCTCGGCCAGCCCTCTGGCTGCTCCTTTGGGCACTCTTCACATTATCCTTCAACCTTCAGGTAGTCAGGACCGCAGGTGTGCTGAGAGTCACCAATGAGGTGACGAACATTCAAGTCCAGGGCGTCTGAGCCACAGTGAAATGAGCTTCCTCCGTGCTGTTTGGGTCAGACTTCCCTTGCCTTAAACAAGCTCTTTAAGCTATTCATTTGGCACCATATATATTATAAGACTCACATGTTAGATAAGATTATATATAGGAAATACTATTTACCAGTAATTCAAAATTAAAAGTTTTGTTATTGTGAGAGCGCTGGTAATATATTTCAGGAAAGAAAATGTATCAAGAACTAGTAAACACAGCTGACCTTGGATCAAGGGCTTTGGGATTTTTCCCAAGAGAAAACCTGTCTTTGTGTCCAGCCCCTCAAAGGCAGGCGTGGACAGTCCCTCTAGTACCCGCGGCAGCTTCACTAATCTGCTCTCCTAAGGAGAACCTGGCAAGAGCTCTTCACAGTTCATTCACTCTCTTCAGCACACGTACTAAGAAAAGCATCTGAAGGCATATGTACTCTTCTGCCTGTCTCAGGAATCTGACATTTAGGAAAAAAGATGTTAAATGATTTATAAACTTCTGGAGAGCTTCAGGCAGAAAGACTTGTACTTTATTTTTTAAAATCTGTTTTTCCAGTTTTGTTGAGATATAATTGACATATAACACTGTGTAAGTTTAAGGTGTACAACATGTTGATCTGGCACACTTATATATTGCAAAATGATTACCACCATAGTGTTGGCTAACGCCTCCATTACACTACAGAATTACCGTTTGTTTTGCATGGTGATAACACTTAAGATCTACTCTCTTAGCAACTTTTAAGTATATAATACGGTATTATTAACTATAACCAGCCTGCTGTATACTGGATGCCTAGCACTTACTCATCTTATCACTTTGACCAACGTCTCCCCATCTGCCCCACCCCCCAGCCCCTGGCAGCCACCCTTGTGTCCTCTGCTTCTGAGTTTGGCTTTTGTAGATCCTACATATAGGTGAGATCACACAATACCTGTCTTTCTGTAAGACCTGCACTTTAGGCTCATTCCTAAACTTCTGGCAAGACGATCGCAGATCCACAGGGTTTGTGAGAGGACAGAGAATGACCAAACAGTGATTAATGAAATAAGGTTTTTGTGAGGGATTATCCCCAAATCAAGAGATATTCCTAATGATAACAATCTTTTTTTGTTGCTGTCATCTACCTGTTTTTAAGACTCACTAGTCTTAAGGAGTCTAATAAATATTGTCATGCAGTGTGTGTAGGTCCTGCAAGTTGGGGGAATCAGCCATTGGTAGAACAGAAAGAATAAATGCTTCCCTTTCAGTATCCAGACCCCGGTCGCCCAGAGCTTTGGCCTCGAGTTTCTATCTTCTTCACCTCTTCTCTTCCAATTCTAGAGTATTCCCATCATGTTGTGGAAAGAGTACAGGCTTTGGAGTCATTTGGGCCACAAAATACCTTTTGAGCACCTGTTATGCACTGGGTACCATTCCAGTGACTGATCCTAAGCAGACCAGTCACAGAGGCATACGTTCAAATCCCAGCTCTGCAACCTCCTGGCTGGATGATCTTGGGCAACTAGCCACCTGTGAGATGGGCGGTGATTTTTGAAATGGGAGAATAAAAATTCTTCCATGCTGGAAGTGGGGGTTGGCGGATCAATTGGAATAATAAATACGAAGTAAGTGTCTGACAGTGTTTTGAATATCTAGGAGGTAGCTGATAAATGGTTCCGTTTAAAATAATCTGGGCACTGTGGTTCCTGTAGGAGGTGGGCCTGGTTTGCTGTGTGATGCTCCCTCATCTTTCTCAGAGGAAGGGTGTGGTTGAAGGGGAGGAAGGGGAGGTTGAGAGACCACAGTTACTTAAATCACAGGCGGAGCCCTGGTGCGAACATATCACACCACATTTTCCTCTTCTACTTGGATGGAGCAGAGCGCTGGCTAATGAGGCAGAGTTCCAGACCGCCTGAACACAAATAAACACTTCTGCTGATTGCACAAAGGGGCCAGGAACTATGATTTCCTCTCAAGGGTGTGTATTTGTGGTTAAATACCAGTGTCCGCCAATGTATTCAGTAAGAACAAACATTCGGAAGATTCAGTAATGAGTCTGCTTTATACTCTTTGGGTGGATGGGTGGGGAAAATACAAAGATGGAAAAGATATATACCTTGCTGAGAATGTTTACATCTTTTGCATTTCACAGAGGGGAGTCAGGCTCAGTTAATTCATTCTCTTCATCGTCCTCTTCTTCTTTTGCTTCTCTTGCTGCTACTGCTTCTCCTCCCCGTTTTGCCACTTCGTCAGCATCATAATCATCATCAGCAGCAGCAGCAGCAGTAGCAGTAGCTGCACCATTAACTTTTGTTGAGAACTTGTTGAGGTCTAGGCATTGGGCTAAATGAGCCTGTTACACGACTTTGAGAAACCTGCATATCCCTTGTCAATCAGCAGTTTAGAAGAGGGGTTTGAGCTGAAAGTAATTTGGGAATTGGGATCTGGATTAGTTTTCTAGGGCTGCCAAAACGAAGTATCATAGATTGAGTGGCTTCAGTAACAGAAATTTATTGTCTCACTGTCCTGGAGGCTACAAGTCTAGGATCAAAGTGTTGGCAGGCTTGATTCCCTCTGCGGGCTGCAAGGAAGTGTTTCTTCCCGGCCTCTCCCCCAGCTTCTGGTGGTTTGCTGGTGCTCTTCGGCATTCCCTTGCTTGTAGAAGGATCACTCCAACCTCTGCCTTCATCTTCACATGGTGTTCCTCCTGTGTTTGCGTCTGTTGGTGTTTCCAAATTTCCCCTTTAAAGATTTTTATTTTTTTCCTTTTTCTCCCCAAAGCCCCCCGGTACATAGTTGTATATTCTTCGTCGTGGGTCCTTCTAGGTGTGGCATGTGGGACGCTGCCTCAGTGTGGTTTGATGAGCAGTGCCATGTCCGCGCCCAGGATTCGAACCAACGAAACACTGGGCCACCTGCAGTGGAGCACGCGAACTTAACCACTTGGCCACGGGGCCAGCCCCCAAATTTCCCCTTTTATAAGGACACCTGTCACATTGGATTGGGGCCCACCCTATGACTGCAACTTAATTTTATTGCCTCTGTAAAGAGCCTGTTTCCAAATAAGGTCACATTCTAAGTTACCTGGGGTTAGGACTCCAACACCTCTTTTTTGGGGCGACATAACTCAACCTACAACAGAGTCATAGGAATAAGTGAAATTATTAAGATGAACATGTAGAAAGAGGTGAGGACTGAAAAAAGAAGAGAATTTCCAAAAGTACTATTTCCTGCCGGAGAGGCATTACGAGTAAACTGAGGCCCTTGGCTCTTGTAGCTGGGAGGGGGAAGGCAGCTGCCTGATGGCAGGTGTGGCCCCAGCAGGACTTTGTCAGTGCCCTTTCCTCACTCCAGGGCCCAGTCCTATTGGTGCTTTAGGAATATTCTGTTCATAACTAAAAGAAAGCAAAAGGACCTCCTTGCACTAACAAATAATCTTCTTCATTCTAGAAGTGTCGATGAAATTTAACCCATTTGATTTTTTTTCACGTTGAAAATATTCAGATGATGTTCAGATCAAAAAACATAATGGACAAACATCCTCAAAAGATGAGAAGTCCTCTTCATTTCAGTAGACACTCAAGAGAAAATGTTCACAGTCACCAGGAGAACATGTATTATTACTGGAAAGAGAATTTTGATACTTTGGTTCCCAGAATCCAGAACTTGTATTTGTATCGAAAAAAACCACTTGGAGGTCAATGTAATCCCTTTAATGGTTGATCTGCAGAGACCAAGAACCATTAGAGGATTCGTGGGATAAACTGACGTAGAAAATTTCCCGCTAACAGAATAAGTTTTATCTTGAATTAATAATTCAAAAGGTGTAATGCATCTCTAAATAGTCTATGAATAACTCAGTCCTGAAACTTGAGTGTGAGTGAATCATTATGCTTTGTAGCATATAGCGTCAGAACTCTGAAAAGCCAAGACAAACCCCAAAGCAAAACAAATACCCGGAACCTCCAAGAACCAAATGACCTAAACGTCAATTAGAAAATAGCGAGCTTTTTCTCCCTAATCCTGTTCTTTGTCTGAAAGCTCGCAAGCAGCAACAGCCACATGACGGGCAGAGCCATTTCTTCACCAAAGATCGCTGTAACTCCTGCACCATCGATCTTATACACTATAACACAGCCTGCGGCAGGCTTTGATTACCCCTAAATGCACCACCTGTCGCCCTTTTAGTGCTTAATCATGGAACATACCATGGTTTACTGTGTGATGTGAATGAAATACAACCCTGAATTGCAGAATGACAGAATCTACAGAAGAATAAAGCCCAGGTTTCAGATAGAGCAACGTGGCTAAGAGAAAATCTGGTAAATCCTGTTCTCCGAGGGGTGAGGGATCCAGTCTAACAACTGTGGATCAGGCTGAGAGGAGATGGGCGTGAGCAGAAAGGGGGTTTGGAGGTGAGCAGAAAAAGCCCCATGGGAAAGAGGAAATGTGACTCTCCATGTAGGATTATGGTTCTCCTAAGAGCTGGGAGACCCTGGAGCCCGACTGAAGGAACGGCTTTGTGCCTTGGTGGCTGGTGGCTTTCGTACAGCCTGTGAATCTTCCTCCGGGGCACCTGCAGCCTGAGCTCTAGGGGGCTGCAGCTGTGTGTCCCTGGGAAAAGTCAAAGAGGAGGGGAAGAGGAAGGAACTGCAGACAGAAGGAAGGCTGCTGTGGGACCACACAGGTCAACTCTGGCCATTCATGGTGACTTTGCAGAGGCTCGCAAGCAGCCCAGCCTTCTTCGTTTACAAGCAGGTTACAGAGGCCACCCTGTGTGGAGCCTGTAACACCAGAGCCCTCCCAATGTCTTGTAGGAGCCATTTCTCCCTCCAGTCAGGCAGCTCGCCTCTCTCTCAGTCAGTCTGACTATCTCAGTGAGCACCGACCTAGGGAGACACCTTAACTGTCCCCTAGGCAGAAAAGTCAGAGACCTCCAGCTCTAAGGTCCTCGCCACGCACCCTCCAGAGGAGGAGGAAATGCCTCCCATCCCTTTGCAATGAGCCCACTGCCAGGAAAGCACACACAGTTAACTGCGCAACCAGTTTGTCCTGACATTGGTTCGAAGCATCTTCAAGATCTGATCCCAGACAGGATCCTAGAGAGACCCCCCAGCGTTTCCCCGCTTAAGCCCAGACTGCATTTCCCCTTCCCCCGGAACTTCAAACATCTCTCAGAAGCCATCTTCCCAGCATTAGCCCTTATACTGCTCATTTACAAAATGGAAGCTTCAAAGTATCACCACAGTTAGATTAATTTTTTCCTCCAGGCTGTATTGAGACATATAACATTGCATAAATTTAAGGTGGAAAAGGTGATGATTTGATACATGTATCTTTGTGAAATGATTGCCAAAATAGGCTTAGTTAACAACTCCATCATCTCACATACTTATTTTTTTTTGTTCTAGGGAGAACTTTTAAGATCTATACTCTCAGAAACTTTCAACTCTATAATACAGCATTCTTAACTACAGTCACCATGCTGTACCTAGATCCCCAGAGCTCACTCATCTTAACACTGGAAGCTTGTACCCTTTGACCAACATTTCCCCCACCCCCTGCCCCTGGCAAGCACCCTCTACTCTCTGTTGCTTTGAGTTCAGCTTTTTGGGATTCCACAAGCAAGTGAAATCTTGCTGTATTTTTCTTTCTCTGTTTGACTTTTTTCTCTTGGTATGATGCCCTCAAGGTCCATCCATGTTGTTACAAATGGCAGGATTTTCTTCTTTCTCATAGTTGAATAATATTCAGATAATCTCACATCTTCTTTATCCACTTATCTGTTGATGGACATTGAGGATGTTTCCATATCTTGGCTATTGTGAATAATGCTCCAATGAACATGGGGGTACAGATATCTCTCTGAGATTCTGATTTCATTTCCTTTGGTTATATACCCAGAAGTGGGATTGCTAGATCATACGGTAGTTCTATTTTTAATTATGGGGGGAATTTCCATACTGTTTTCCATAGCGACTGTAAAAGTTGACATTCCCACTAACTTCACAAAACTTCCCTTTTCTCTACAACCTCACTAACAATTGTTATCTCTCGTCTTGTGATAAAGCAATTCTAACAGGTATGAGGTGATATCTCATTGTAGTTTTGCTTTGCATTTCCCTGATGATTAGTGATGTTGAGCATCTTTTCCTGTTCCTGTTGACGATTTGGATGTCTTCTTTGGAAAAATGTCTGTTTGGGTCCTCTGCCCATTTTTTAATCAGATTGTTGGTTTTTTTGCTATTGAGTTTTATGAGTTCCTTAAATATTTTGGATCTCAACCTCTTATCAGACAGATGGTTTGCAAATATTTCTCCCATTCCATAGGTTGCCTTTTCATTTTGTTGATGGTTTCCTTTGCCGTGCAGAAGCTTTTTAGTTTGTTATAGTCCCACTTATTCATTTTTGCTTTCATTATTTGTGCTTTTGGTGTCATATCCAAAAAATCAGTGCTAAGACCAATGTCAAGGAGCTTTTTCCCTGTGTTTTCTTCTAGGAGATTTATGGTTTCATGTTCTATCTTTAAGCCTTTAATCCATTTTGAGTTAATTTTTGTGAATGGTGTAAAATCGGGGTCAAACTTCATTCTTCTGCATGTGGTTATCCAGGTTTCCTTAGCACCATCTATTGAAGAGACTATTCTTTCCCCATTGAGTATTCTCTTTTTTTATCATTGTTCAGGGATAATTGACAGACAACATTAGTTTCAGATGTACAACATAATGTTCAATATTTGTATGTATTGCAAAATGATCACCACAATGTCTAGTTAACATCCATCATCATACCTAGTTACAGAATTTCTTTTCTTGTGATGAAAACTTTTTTTTTTTTTTGAGATTTTATTTTTCCTTTTTCTCCTTAAAGCCCCCGGGTACATAATTGTGTATTTTTAGTTCTGAGTCCTTCTAGTTGTGGCATGTGGATGCCACCTCAGCATGGCTTGATGAGCGGTGCCACGTCTGCGCCCAGGATCCGAACCAGTGAAACCCTGGGCTGCCAAAGCAGAGCACGTCAACCCAACCACTCTGCCACGGGGCTGGCCCCCGGGATGAAAACTTTTGAGATCTATTCTCTGAGAAATTTTCAAATGTACAATACAGTACTGTTAACTACAGTCACCATGCTTTCATTACTTCCCCAGGACTTATTTATTTTATAACTAGAAACTTCTACCTTTTGACTCCCTTCACTCATTTCGCCCACCCCCGACCCCCTGCCTCTGGTGACCATTGATCTGTTCTCTGTATCTATGAGCTTGGTTTGTTTTTTTGTGTTGTTTTTTTTTTATATTCCACACATAAGTGAGATCATAGGGTGTTTGTCTTTATCCGTCTGACTTACTTCACTTAGCATAATGCCCTCAAAGTCCATCCATGTTGTTGCAAATGGCAAGATTTCATTCTTTTTTATGGCTGAATAATATTTCATTGTGTATATATACCACATCTTCTTTATCCATTCATCCATCGATGGACGCTTAGGTTGTTTCCATCTCTTGGCTGTTGTAAATAATGCTGCAGTGAACATGGGGGTGCATATATCTTTTCAAGTTAGTGATTTCATTTTCTTAAGATAAATACCCAGAAGTGGAATTGCTGGATCATATGGTAGTTCTATTTTTAATTTTCTCAGGAACATCCATACTGTTTTCCATATTGGCTGCACCAATTTACATTCCCACCAACAGAGCACAAGGGTTCCCTTTTCTCCACATGCTCGCCAACATTTATTTCTTGTCTTTTTGATAATAGCCATTCTAACAGATATGAGGTGATATCTCATTGTGGTTTTAATTTATATTTCCCTGATGACTAGTGAAGTTGAGCATCTTTTAATGTATGTGTTGGCTATCTATATGTCTTCTTTGGAAAAATGTCTATTCAGGTCCTCTGCCCACCTTTTAATCAGATTGTTTGTTTTTTGCTATTGAGTTGTATGAGTTGTTTATTTATTTTGGATGTTAACCCCTTATCAGATACATGATTTGCAAATATTTTCTCCCATTTCATCCCATTGAATAGTCTTGGCTCCCTTGTCAAATATTAGTTGACCACATATGTGAGGGTTTATTTCTGGGCTCTCTATTCTGTTCCATTGGTCTATGTGTCTATTTTATTCTTATGCCAGTAATATACTGTTTTGATTAGTATAGCTTTGTAATATCGCTTGATATCAGGAAGTGCAATGCCTCCAGCTTTGTTCTTCTTTCTCAGAATTCTTTGATATTCAGGGTCTTTTTGTGATTCTGTACAAATTTTAGGACTTTGTTTTCTATTTCTGTGAAAACTGCCATTGGAATTTTAATAAGAATTGCATTGAATCTATAGATGCTTTTGGGTCATATGGACATTTTAACAATATTAATTCTTTCAATCCATACACAAGGGATATCTTTCCATTTGTTTGTGTCATCTTCAATATCTTTCATCAAAGTCTTATAGTTTTCAATGTACAGATCTTTCACCTCCTTGGTTCAGTTTATTCCTAAATATTTGGTTGTTTTTGCTGGTTTTGTAAATGGGATTATTTTGTTTCTTTTTCAGATGGTTTGTTGTTAGGGTATAGAAACTCAACTAATTTCTGTATGTTGATTTTGTATACTTCAACTTAACTGAATTTGTCAGTTCTCACAGTTTTTTGGTGGAGTCTTTAGATTTTTCTGTATATGAGATCATATCATCTGCAAACAAAGACACTTTTACTTCTTCCTTTCCAATTGGCTGCCTTTTATTTATTTTCCTCGCCTGATTGCTCTGACTAGGACTTTCAGTACTATGTTGAATACAAGTGGCAAGAGTGGGCATCTTTGGCTTGTTCCTGATATAGAGGAAAAACTTTCAACCCTTCACCATCGAGTATAATGTCTGCTGAGAGTTTCATACGTGGCCTCTACTATGGTGAGGTACCTTCTTTCTATACCCAGTTTGTTGATAGTTTTTGTCATGAAAGGAAGTTGTACTTTGTCAAATGCTTTTTCTACATTTATTGAGATGATCATATGACTTTTATCTTTTGTTCTATTCCTGTGATGTTATCACATTTTGGCTTTTTGTATGTTGAACTATCCTTGCATCTCAAGATAAATCCCAGTTGGTCATGATGTCGATCCTTTTAATGTGCTGTTGAATTCAGTTTGCTAATATGTTTTTGAGAATTTTTGCATCCATATCTATATTGGAGATATTGGCCGGTAGTTTTCTCTTCTTGTACAGATAGTCCCCAATTTACAATGGTTTGACTTGATGAGTTTTTGACTTTGTGATGGTGCGAGAGCAATACACATTTAATAGGAACCATACCTCAAATTTTGAGTTTTTATCTTTTCCTGGACTAGCATATGTGGTACAATACTCTCTTGTGATGCTAGACAGCATCAACAAGCCACAGCTCCCAGTCAGCCACACAATCATGAGGATAAACAACCGATATACTTACAGCCATTCAGTACCCCCATACAACCATTCTGCTTTGCACTTTCAGTACGGTATTCCAATAAATTACATTATATATTCAATACTTTATTATAAAATAGCTTTGTGTTAGATGATTTTGCCCAACTGTTGGCTAATGTAAGTGTTCTGAGCACATTTAAGATAGGCTAGGCTAAACTATGATGTTCAGTAGCTTACGTGTATTAAATGCATTTTCAACTTACAATATTTTTAACTTACAATGGGCTTATCAGGATGTAACTCCATTGTAAGTCAAGGAAGATCTGTTGTGTCCCTATCTGGCTTTGGTATCGAGGTAATGCTGTCCTCATAAAATGAGTTTGGGAGTGTTCCTTCTTCTTCAATTTTTTTGGAGGAGTTTGAAAAGGATTGGCATTAATTCCTTTTTAAATGTATGTAGAATTTGCCAGGAAGTCATCTGGTCCTGGACTTTTCTTTGTTGGGAGGTTTTTATTACTGATTCAATCTCCTTACTCATTATTGATATGTTCAGATTTTCTATTTCTTTATGATTCAATCTTGGTAGATTGTATGTTTCTAGGAGTGAATCCTTTTCTTCTAGATTACCTAATTTGCTGGTGTGTATTTGTTCATAGCAGTCTCTTATGAGCCTTTGTATTTCTGTGGTATCACTTGTAATGTCTCCGCTTTCATTTCTGATTTTATTTGTCTTCTCTCTTTACTCCTTCACTAGTCTAGCTAAAAGTTTGTCAATTTTGTTTATCTTTTCAAAAAGCCAGCTCTTAGTTTTTTAGTTCTTTATATTGTCTTTTTAGTCTCTATTTCATTTATTCCCACTCTGATCTTTATTTCCTTCCTTCTACTAACTTTGGGCTTAGTTTGTTCTTCTTTTTGTAATTATTGAGGTGTAAAGTTGGGTTGTTTATTCAAGATCTTTCTCTTTCCTTAATGTAGGTGCTTGTTTGGGAAGATTTTCTCTCTCCTTTAATTTTGAAGGACAATTTTGCCAGATAGAGAATTCTTGGTGGGCAGCTTTGTTTTTTGTTTTTTGGGTTTTGGTTTTTTTTTTTTAAAGATTGGCACCTGAGCGAACATCTGTTGCCAATCTTCTTTTTTCTTCTCCTTCTTCCCAAAACCCCCTGGTACATAGTTGTATATTTTTAGTTGTGGGTCCTTCTAGTTGTGGCATGTGGGACGCCACCTCAGCATGGCTTGATGAGCAGTGCCACGTCCACACCCAGGATCCAAACCAGTGAAACCCTGGGCTGCCAAAGCGGAGTGCACAAACTTAACCACTCAGCCATGGGGCTGGCCCTGGTTGGCAGTTTTTAAATTTCAGCTCTTTGACTATATCATCCCACCCTCTCCTGGTCTGTAAGGTTTCTGCTGAGAAAACCAGTGTTAGTCTCATGAGGGTTCTCTTGTAAGTTCCAAGCTTCTTGTCTCTTGCTCCTTTCAGGATTTTCTCTTTGTCTGATTTTTGACAGTTTTATTATAGTGTGTCTTGGAGAAGATTTCTTTAAGTTAAGTTTATTTGAGGACCCATAAGCTTTGTGAACTTGAATGTCTAAATCTCTCTTCAGATTTGGGAAGTTCTCAACCATCATTTCTTTAAATAAGCTTTCTTGTATCTTCTCACTTTCTTCTCCTTCTAAAACTCCGATAATTTGCAAACTGTTTCTTTTGATGGTATCCCACAGATCACATAGGCTTTCTTCACTCTCTCTCATTCTTTTCTCTTTGTTCTCCTGTGATGTGATAATTTCAAAATCCCTGTCTTCTGATTCACAGATTCTTCCTTCTGCTGGACCCATTCTGATGTTGATGCTCTGTGTTGCATTTTTTTATTTCATTCATTGTATTCCTCAACTCCAGAATTTATATTTGGGTTTTTTTAATGACTTCTATCTCTTTATTAAACTTCTCACTTTTTCTTGTATAGTTTTGCCTGATTTTGTTGATTTATCTTTCTGTGGTTTCTTATAGCTCATTGAGCTTCCTTAACACAGCTATTTTGATTTTTTTTTTCCTGAGGAAGATTTATCCTGAGCTAACATCCATTGCCAATCCTCCTTTTTTTTTTTTTTTTTTTTTTTTT